>NC_091986.1:130752651-131122220 GCF_044704955.1 Pristiophorus japonicus | reverse complement strand
GGGGGGGAGGGGAAGAGAGATTGGGGGGGAGGGGAAGAGAGATTGGGGGAGGAAGGGGAAGAGAGATTGGGGGGGGAGGGGAAGAGAGATTGGGGGGGAGGGGAAGAGAGATTGGGGGAGGAAGGGGAAGAGAGATTGGGGGGGAGGGGAAGAGAGATTGGGGGAGGAGGGGGAAGAGAGATTGGGGGGGAGGGGAAGAGAGATTGGGGGGAGGGGGAGAGAGATTGGGGGGGAGGGGAGAGAGATTGGGGGGGGAGGGGAAGAGAGATTGGGGGATGGAGGGAAGAGAGATTGGGGGGGAGGGGAAGAGAGATTGGGGGGGGAGGGGAAGAGAGATTGGGGGGGGAGGGGAAGAGAGATTGGGGGGGGAGGGGAAGAGAGATTGGGCGGGGGTGGGGAAGAGAGATGGGGGGGGAGGGGAAGAGAGATTGGGGGAGGAGGGGAAGAGAGATTGGGGGAGGAGGGGGAAGAGAGATTGGGGGGGGAGGGGAAGAGAGATTGGGGGAGGAGGGGAAGAGAGATTGGGGGAGGAGGGGGAAGAGAGACTGGGGGGAGGGGAAGAGAGATTGGGGGGGGAGGGGAAGAGAGATTGGGGGGGGAGGGGAGAGAGATTGGGGGAGGAGGGGGAAGAGAGATTGGGGGGGAGGGGAAGAGAATTGGGGGAGGAAGGGGAAGAGAGATTGGGGGAGGAGGGGAAGAGAGATTGGGGGGAGGGGGAAGAGAGATTGGGGGAGGAGGGGGAAGAGAGATTGGGGGGGAGGGGGAAGAGAGATTGGGGGAGGAAGGGGAAGAGAGATTGGGGGGGGAGGGGAAGAGAGATTGGGGGGGAGGGGGAAGAGAGATTGGGGGGGAGGGGAAGAGAGATTGGGGGGGAGGGGAAGAGAGATTGGGGGAGGGGGGAAGAGAGATTGGGGGGGGAGGGGAAGAGAGATTGGGGGGGAGGGGAGAGAGAGATTGGGGGGGGAGAAGGGGGGAAGAGAGATTGGGGGGGAGGGGAAGAGAGATTGGGGGGGGGAGGGGGAGAGAGATTGGGGGGGGAGGGGAAGAGAGATTGGGGGGGAGGGGAAGAGAGATTGGGGGGGAGGGGGAAGAGAGATTGGGGGGGAGGGGAAGAGAGATTGGGGGGGAGGGGAAGAGAGATTGGGGGGGGATGGTGAGGGGAAGAGAGATTGGGGGAGGGAGGGGAAGAGAGATTGGGGGGGAGGGGAAGAGAGATTGGGGGATGGAGGGGAAGAGAGATTGGGGGGGAGTGGAAGAGAGATTGGGGGGGAGGGGAAGAGTGATTGGGGGAGGGGGAAGAGAGATTGGGGGAGGGGAAGAGAGATTGGGGGAGGGGAAGAGAGATTGGGGGGGAGGGGAAGAGAGATTGGGGGGGAGGGGAAGAGAGATTGGGGGGAGGGGAAGAGAGATTGGGGGGGGAGGGGAAGAGAGATTGGGGGGGGAGGGGAAGAGTGATTGGGGGGAGGAGAAGGAGATTGGGGGGGGAGGGGAAGAGTGATTGGGGGGGGAGGGGAAGAGAGATTGGGGGGGGAGGGGAAGAGAGATTGGGGGATGGAGGGGAAGAGAGATTGGGGGATGGAGGGGAAGAGAGATTGGGGGGGAGGGGAAGAAAGATTGGGGGATGGAGGGGAATAGCGATTGGGGGATGGAGGGGAAGAGCGATTGGGGGGGAGGGGAAGAGAGATTGGGGGATGGAGGGGAAGAGAGATTGGGGGATGGAGGGGAAGAGAGATTGGGGGGGGAGGGGAAGAGAGATTGGGGGGAGTGGAAGAGAGATTGGGGGGGGGAGGGGAAGAGAGATTGGGGGGGAGGGGAAGAGAGATTGGGGGGAGTGGAAGAGAGATTGTGGGGGGAGGGGAAGAGAGATTGGGGGGAGGGGAAGAGAGATTGGGGGTGGAGGGGAAGAGAGATTGGGGGTGGAGGGGAAGAGAGATTGGGGGGGAGGGGAAGAGAGATTGGGGGGGGAGGGGAAGAGAGATTGGGGGGGGAGGGGAAGAGAGATTGGGGGGGGAGGGGAAGAGAGATTGGGGGGGAGGGGAAGAGAGATTGGAGGGGAGGGGAAGAGAGATTGGGGGGGGAGGGGAAGAGAGATTGGGGGGGAGGGGAAGAGAGATTGGGGGGGAGGGGAAGAGAGATTGGGGGGGAGGGGAAGAGAGATTGGGGGGGAGGGGAAGAGAGATTGGGGGGGAGGGGAAGAGAGATTGGGGGGAGGGGAAGAGAGATTGGGGGGGAGGGGAAGAGAGATTGGGGGGAGGGGAAGAGAGATTGGGGGGAGGGGAAGAGAGATTGGGGGGAGGGGAAGAGAGATTGGGGGGGAGGGGAAGAGCGATTGGGGGGGAGGGGAAGAGAGATTGGGGGGGGGAGGGGAAGAGAGATTGGGGGGGGAGGGGAAGAGAGATGGGGGGGAGGGGAAGAGAGATTGGGGGGGGGCGAAGAGAGATTGGGGGGGAGGGGAAGAGAGATTGGGGGAGGAGGGGGGAGAGAGATTGGGGGGGGAGGGGAAGAGAGATTGGGGGGGAGGGGAAGAGAGATTGGGGGGGAGGAGGGGAAGAGAGATTGGGGGGGAGGGGAAGAGAGATTGGGGGGGGAGGGGAAGAGAGATTGGGGGGGAGGGGAAGAGAGATTGGGGGGGAGGGGAAGAGAGATTCTGGGGGAGGGGAAGAGAGATTGGGGGGGAGGGGAAGAGAGATTGGGGGGGGAGGGGAAGAGAGATTGGGGGGGAGGGGAAGAGAGATTGGGGGGGGCGAAGAGAGATTGGGGGGGGAGGGGAAGAGAGATTGGGGGGGAGGGGAAGAGAGATTGGGGGGGGAGGGGAAGAGAGATTGGGGGGGGCGAAGAGAGATTGGGGGGGAGGGGAAGAGAGATTGGGGGGGAGGGGAAGAGAGATTGTGGGGGGGAGGGGAAGAGAGATTGGGGGGGGAGGGGAAGAGAGATTGGGGGGGGAGGGGAAGAGAGATTGGGGGGGAGGGGAAGAGAGATTGGGGGGGGAGGGGAAGAGAGATTGGGGGGGAGGGGAAGAGAGATTGGGGGGGGAGGGGAAGAGAGATTGGGGGGGGGAGGGGAAGAGAGATTGGGGGGGAGGGGAAGAGAGATTGGGGGGGAGGGGAAGAGAGATGGGGGGGGAGGGGAAGAGAGATTGGGGGGGGTAGGGGAAGAGAGATTGGGGGGGAGGGGAAGAGAGATGGGGGGGAGGGGAAGAGAGATGGGGGGGGAGGGGAAGAGAGATTGGGGGGGGGGAGGGGAAGAGAGATTGGGGGGGGGAGGGGGGGGAAAGAGATTGGGGTGGGAAATGAGGGAAGGGAGACTGGGGGTCCGGGGAGCGTGCATCGAGAGAGAGAGAGAGAGAGAGAAACCAGGAGGCCTCAAGAGAGAGACCGGGGTGCAGGCATCGAGAGAGAGAGATTGGGGGAGGGGGGTTCGAGGAGAGAGACTGGGGCTGTAAATTACTTTTGATTTTTTATATTCCAGATTGAATTTAAAGAGTAAGAGGGGTAGTTCTCAGGCAAGATGCTCCCAGCTCCTCTATTTGTGTGTGTTCATGGAGACAGAGACGTACACTTAATCATGCTGGTTAAATGTTACTTTGTGACCATGTTACCATGATTTTATTGACTGGCGGAGCAGGCTCGAGGGGCCGAATGGCCTACGCCTGCTCCAAATTCTCGTGTTCTTATATAAAAGTTTGTATTAAGGATACTGGCCCAGATTTGGTAATATTAGGAGTCAGAATAGCTTTTGTTATTTTTGTATGGTGCAAGTTAAAAGATCTATAATGAATTGAAATCTGCTATATTGATTTGATGCTACTATTTAACTTTTAACAAGTTTAATTGTATTTTGTAGTCTAAGTCACACAATTCACTTGAGTGTTTATTCTTCTGCTATCCAAGGACAAAGTACAAGAAGTCTCATGTTGTTTCAATTAAGCTAATAATTTCTGTACAATCCTGGGTGACACCACATTACGAGACACCATGCGTATATAGCCACACTGTGGTTTACAGCGTGAGACTTACTCAAAGGAGCGGTGCTGAGTGAGAGAGAAATATCTGGTAAAGTCCTAAACCGTAACAGTTCTTCATCTGTATTTATCTCTGTCAATTTTATGAACACCCCACAGCAATACACTGGACTACAGTTTAAAAATTAAGTGATGAGAGATACAAATAGAATTATTATTGCTTTTTTAAAAAATACTACGCCAATTGAAAATCTTAACTTTCCTTTAACATCTCACACACAAGGGCTGTAGGTGTCTATTATGCACTTGACCTTATATTTACAGTATAATTAACACCCACTCACTATCATTTAGAGTAATTGGAAAGTTTAGACCTAAATTTTTCTGTGATTGCTTACCTCATTACTCAAGAGAACAGAGTTTAATCATGACATGCAATATTTCTTACAATATCATTCTGCTTACCTTTAATGGGATTGAATTGTTGAGGTAAGCCTGACATCAATGCAAAGAATTCAAAGAGGATGAGAAGACTTAAAGCAGCCATTTTCCTGCAATTAATAAATAATATTTACATATATTGCTCAAATACATTATCAATTCCCTACAGCTCCCTGAAGGAGACATTCAACCCATGAGTGTAGATAAGGACACAAACCCAGAGGTGAAAAGATTCTAATTTACCAGTCACTCAGTTTCCCCCATAGTAAATTTACAATGAGTTTCCACTCGGTTGCGGTGTTTTTTTCTGGCGTAATTCACCCGAAATTAGCAAAAGCAGCGCGAAAGAATTTCAAGTGCCAATTACGTCCAGCACAAATTGAGTTTTGGAGCTCTTATGCACTAGTTTAAAAAACACCATGCTAGAAGTTGGCCCCGCCCACAAAATTTGCCACGCCCCCAGGACAAATTGATCCCAATTGGGAGTTTCCACTAATTGCGCTCGAGACTGTAGGCCTTTGAGGAGGCTCTAAAAATTAAGCTGCTTCGTTTGGATGAAAGGACACTAATAGGCACATTTTTTAAACTTTTCAATGTAAGTTTTCACTTTACTAGGAAACTAATTACTGTACCCCAATATAATTAGCAAATGATTCTGTATATTTTCAAAAAGTCATTTTCAGTCATTTAAAATCAATTTACTCATTAGGTGGTGGATTGACACTGTGGTTAAAATGCTTTTTCTGATAAAGCTATTTTCAGCTGTGTTAATCAAACTGCACCAAGCTATCACTCAAATATATCAACGGCTCATTTTTCTTTTAAAAAAAAATTAAGATTTAAAATGCTGCTATATTGCTCCGGTTCATGACAGACTTTGCATTTGGCGATATGCAAATAAAATTGAGTGGAAACCAGAGAGAGTTGGACTTCTCAAAACTAGTGCAATTTGGGGCACAATCTGTGCCCAGATTGCTGTTGCGCCCAAAGCAGAAACTCTGCCCCAATATGTTACATAAGAACATAAGAAATAGGAACAGGAGTAGGCCATACGGTCCCTCGAGCCAGCTCCGCCATTCAATAAGATCATGGCTGATCTGATCGTGGACTCAGCTCCACTTCCCCGCCACTCCCCATAACCCCTTAGCGTTTAAGAAACGATCTATTTCGGTCTTAAATTTATTCACTGTCCCAGCTTCCACAGCTCTCAGGCAGCAAATTCCACACATTTACAACTCTCAGTGAAGAAATTTCTTCTCATCTCTGTTTTAAATGGGCAGCCCCTTATTCTAAGATCATGCCCTCTAGTTCTAGTCTCCCCCATCAGTGGAAACATCCTCTCTGCATCCACCTTGTCAAGCCCCCTCATAACCTTCACGTTTCGATAAGATCACCTCTCATTCTTCTGAATTCAATGAGTAGCGGCCCAACCTACTCAACCTTTCCTCATAAGTCAACCCCCTCATCCCCGGAATCAACTTAGTGAACCTTTTCCGAACTGCCTCCAAAGCAAGTATATCCTTTCATAAATATGGAAACCAAAACTGCACGCAGTATTCCAGGTGTGGCCTCACCAATACCTTGTATAGCTGTAGCAAAACTTCCCTGCTTTTATACTTCATCCCCTTTGCAATAAAGGCCAAGATACCATTGGCCTTCCTGATCACTTGCTGTACCTGCATACTATCCTTTTGTGTTTCTTGCACAAGTACCCCCAGGTCCTGCTGTACTGCAGCACTTTGCAATCTTTCTCCATTTAAATAATAACTTGTTCTTTGATTTTTTTCTGCCAAAGTGCATGACCTCACACTTACCAACATTATACTCCATCTGCCAAATTTTTGCCCACTTAGCCTGTCTATATCCTTTTGCAGATTTTGTGTGTCCTCCTCACACATTGCTTTTCCTCCCATCTTTGTATTGTCAGCAAACTTGGCTACATTACACTCATTCCCTTCTTCCAAGTCGTTAATATAGATTGTAAATGGTTGGGGTCCCAGCACTGATCCCTGCAGCACCACACTAGTTATTGGTTGCCAACCAGAGAATGAACCATTTATCTCGACACTCTGTTCTCTGTTAGTTAGCCAATCTTCTATCCATGCTAATATATTACCCCCAACTCTGAATTTTTATCTTGTGCAGTAACCTTTTTATGTGGCAACTTGTCAAATGCCTTCTGGAAGTCCAAATATACCACTGGTTCCCCTTTATCCGCCCTGTTCGTTACATCCTCAAAGAACTCCAGCAAATTTCCCCTTCATAAAACCATGCTGACTCTGCCTGACCGAATTTTGCTTTTCCAAATGTCCTGCTACTGCTTCTTTAATAATGGACTCCAACATCTTCCCAACCACAGATGTTAGGCTAACTGGTCTATAGCTTCCTGCCTTTTGTCTGCCTCCTTTTTTAAATAGGGGCGTTACATTTGCAGTTTTCCAAACATTTGTTCAAAAATGTTACATTTATTGGAAAATGTTCATCTTCAGTGCCTGGGCAGCAATCTGGCAGGTGGGGGCGGTGAACTGTAACACAAAATATAAATCAGCCAACGTTCCCACGCTGAATGCTAACCTGCTGCAAAAAAGTGTGTTTAGACAATTAAAAAGGGACGCCACCACACTTCCTGAGCTCTCAGGAAACAAGGGCAGTTGAGCAAGCCAGGTGGAGGGCTGTCATCATCTGAGGAATCATATTACTGTACCCTGTACTGCATAAGTCACTGCCTTCAGGAGAGGAAGCTGGGGGAGGAACACACTCCACTTTCTACAGCACGACACACAAGTATTGTACATAAACACAGTCATGCCTTTTTCTACATCCAAATTACTGAGTGTAATCCAAAATAAGCAATGGGATCTCAGTTTTACCTAAACCACATATCCACAACAGATAATACTGCTATGTATTTATATGCTTAAATGTCAGGTAGTTCTTGCCAGTTTCATCCATAACTACAATTCTGCTGGGATCACATCTAGTTAAAGCAAATGAATCCATCAGTCATATTTATTTTTAGTGCAGATGGTTTCTTTAACCACACACTTACATTCACGGTGCAAAAGACTGAAAATTCCCACCTGCTTCTCAAGTCAAGCAACTTTTAAATTACCGGTTCTAAAATCATTGGCCACAATTTAATGTTTTCAGGCATCAAACGTAAATAATATTTGAAGGCATCCATAGTGGTCACTATTTTCCCAAGAATACAAAAATTATTCAGTTGGGATTTTTTTTTTTAAATAAAATGTACCGTTTAGCAATACCAGGGTGAGCACACAGCCATATTCTGTGAAAAAATTATAAATGCCAAAACAATGCATATAACAGTTACAGTAATTTCTATTTATCCAAACGTGAAAAATTTATTAAGAACTAAAAATGACTAAGTTAGGATGGCACGATACTATTTTAAATAAAGGTGATTGACTAAGTAGTCATCGCCTGACATGCTGAGAAAACTAGCCACGCTTGACAGAAAGATAACCCCCCGCCATAAACTAAACAGGCACTTACAT
The DNA here is from genome assembly GCF_044704955.1 of Pristiophorus japonicus. NCBI lineage: Eukaryota > Metazoa > Chordata > Chondrichthyes > Pristiophoridae > Pristiophorus > Pristiophorus japonicus. The sequence continues at coordinate 131,114,300 of NC_091986.1, read as the reverse complement.
GCATTCATTCAAAAAATGTAGTCACATTTATACTACTTTCCATTTAGCTTCATTAAAGTCCGGATGATCAAACCTCAAAACCAAACATTCTGCTGAAGTTATAGTGCAGACACGGATCTCACGCTGCCATCTTAAGTAAGTGTTGCTCAGCTGGCAGAGATGAATTATACTGAAAGCTACATTTCACTTAAATTTATCAAAAAATAGCTGTGTATCATGCATGGGCACACATGCAGAGCTCTGATCCTGGGGAGGGGGACACAAATATTTTTCATTCGGGGAGCACAGGTAGAAATGTGAAGCCCTATGTCAAAATCAAAAACATTGAAACATTTACAAAGTGTCCAGCAGGTCCAATGTGGATGTACCCTGGGTTGGAGATGTACCACATCTCGTGATCTACAGGTTGAACCTCCCTTATCCGGAACCCTCTGGACCTGGCCTGTTCTGGATAAGGGATTTTTCTGGACGAGGGGTGGTCACGTTAAATTGGATGGTACAGGTACTGAGCAAAGGGATATCAGGGCGGGCTGGCTAGGGGCTGGGAGTGCGGCAGAGATCATGGCGGGGGGGGGTGGGGGGGGGGGGGTTGTGGTGGATCGCGGGGTCGGGCCAGCAAGGAAGGACTTCAATTTGTTCAATTTATTCATGTCGGAGTTCTGCGCATGCGCCACCCGGTGGCCAGGAATGGTTCTGGACGAGGGGTGGTTCTGAATAAGGGAGTTCTGGATAAGGGAGGTTCAACCTATACAAGTGATGCAAGACTGCCACTTGAAGCACTATCACCTCAGAGTAAGATGGTGAAAGGTTGAAGCCCCACACCACAAATTGAAAGCATAATTTAGGCTGACACTTCAGTTTGTGAGACCACAGAGAACCTGAGAGGACTTTGTCCAGCAGAAAATGATCCCACCCCATGCCCGAATAGTCTAGTGCAGTGTGATTGATAATTGCAAGATGATGCATCCCCTCTGTGGAGAACACCACTGCCCAAAACAAATGTGCATGAAACATGAGCGGGACATACTAATTTGAGCGGGTAATGCACAGAGCAGTTCAATCGTCCTTTCCTGGAAACTTACTCTATTCTGGTGTCTGTAGCTAGACTGATCCCAGGAAGGAATGAACGGGTCAACTTGGAACACCATAGCAAAATGCACATGTTCACACAGTGCAGTGGGCTCAAGTCTCGGCCTGAGTTGCTCCTATTTTTTTGGAGCAACCAGTTTAGAATGGAGCATCTTAGAAATTGCAATTCTCAGCATTTAGTTTACTCCAGTTCTAGTGAGTTAGAATAGTTTCATTTTAGAACAGTTTTTGTTTTCCAAAAGGGGGCATGTCCAGCCACTTACACCTGTTTTGCAAGTTTAGACAGCGAAAACTTACTCCAAACTTAGAATGGAGTAAGTGTAGATTTTTGTACGCTCAGAGAAACCTTGCCTACACTTTAGAAATTAAGTGCAGGGAACGAGAGATGGGCGCGGACGGAAAAGAAAAGTTAGAGTGAAGTTAGGGAATTTTACAACCATTTAACACTTCACTTCGACAAATAAAAGAGCCATCATGAATAATAAATGATAAAGAAAGCAAATAAAAAAGACATTTAATTTTCCTACCTGTCTGAAGCAACAGCAGCAGCAGGCACCGAACGGTTTACGAGGTTGGCCCTTCGGCCAGGGGATAGGGGCGGCGTGAGACGAGAGCGATGGCAGTACAAGCCGGCGGCAGCAGGCTCAGAGCTGTTTACGAGTTTGACCGTTCGGCCAGGGGATTGGGGAGGCGTACAAAGCACTGGGAGAGCCAGCCAGCCAGCAAGTTTAAAAGTTTAATTTGTACTTCAAGTATGGGTGCTGCATTATCAACACCACAGATTATGCAATGGTTCTCCATCAATTCACTGCATAGGAGAGAAGTGATTAGTGCTCACCGCACCAGGAATGTCATAACCCATAGGCTGATGGGCAGGAGACCTTACCCACATCGGCGATAGAGCCAGGCTTTTGTACCTGGGCATGAGCGAGGCTGATTGTGTCAAAGGGCTGCGTTTCCGCAGAGAAGTTGTTGTTGAGATCTGTGATATGCTGAGAGCAGATTTACAGCCGAGAAGCAGAACGCCGACTGCCTTGTCTGTTGAAGTGAAGGTTACAGCTGCACTTTCTTTCTATGCCTCGGGATCGTTTCAAGCTACAACTGGAGATGTGTGCACCATCTCTCAATGTGCAATACATGCCTACGTTTAGCAGGTCACGAATGCCCTGTATGCGCGGAGGAATGACTTCATCAAGGTCCCAATGACCGCACAAGCAATGCATCTCAGGGCTGTGGGCTTCTCCAGGATTGCTGGCTTCCCAAAGGTACAGGGCTGCATCGATTGTACCCACATCGCCTTGCGAGCACCTGTGGAGGATTCCGAGCAGTACAGGAATAGAAAAGGTTTCCACTCCATCAATGTGCAGCTTGTGTGTGACGACAAGCAGCGCATCATGTCAGTCGATGCGAGATACCCTGGCAGCACCCATGATGCATTCATCCTACGCGACAGCATTATATCCGACATGTTTGAGCAGCAGCCAGAAGGGCAGAGCTGGCAACTGGGAAACAAAGGGTACAGCCTCGCCACCTGGCTCATGATGCCCCTACATGTAACACGGACGGAAGCTGACCATCAGTACAACATGTCACACATTGCAACGTGCAGCATCATAGAGAGGACCATTGGCATGTTGAAACAGCGTTTCTGATGCCTGGACCATTCCGGAGACCACTTGCAATATTCTCCTCAGATTGTCGGTCAGTTCACTGTTGTGTGCTGCATAACTTAGCCATCAAGAGGCAGCAGGAGCTGGTAGTGGAACCAGAGGACCCACATGAGGGGAGAGTGCCTGATGGTAGCAATTTGGAAGAGCAGGATGAGGATGACGACGATGATCAGGAAAGCATGCAAATGCCTGATGCCGGAACACGAGGTCGGAGGAGTGCCCCTTTAACGATTACTCGAGCCCTGCGCCAGCAGCTCATCCGTGAACATAAGAACATAAGAATTAGGAACAGGAGTAGGCCATCTGGCCCCTCGAGCCTGCTCAGCCATTCAACAAGATCATGGCTGATCTGACCGTGGACTCAGCTCCACTTACCCGCCCACTCCCCATAACCCTTAATTCCCTTATTGGTTAAAAATCTATCTGTGATTTGAATACATTCAATGAGCTAGCCTCAACTGCTTCCTTGGGCAGAGAATTCCAGATTCACAACCCTCACCAATACCCTGTATAGTTGCAGCAGGACCTCCCTGCTTTTGTACTTCATCCCTCTCGCAATGAAGGCCAACATTCCATTCACCTTCCTGATTACCTGCTGCACCTGCAAACTAACTTTTTTGGGATTCAGCTCAGTTGGCTGCCTGCCTCTCTTCCGCTCTTACATCCGGTCCAGGGTATCCTTGGAGATGGAGCACGCGGTGTCCACCGGTACGCTCGCGGCCTTCCGCGAGAGGTGGGCACCGGAGGGACTGGAGTGCATCATCACGCCCGGCAACCAAATTTTAATTTGATTTTACGTTTTAAAGTTTAATTTGTTTTTAATTGCCGGTGTTTTTAGTGTCCCCCTTCCCTTTTATAGGGGGCACTGGGGAAAAAAGGTGATTTTAGTGCCCAAAAAAAAAACCCCAAAAAAAGAAAAACACAAAAAAAAAGAAGAAAAAAAAAGGGGCCTTGTAAATGTCTGGTGTGTCATCCAGGTCGGGTGGCACGGTTTAATATTTTATGTTTTATAGGTAGACTCTAAAAGAGCTTCAGCTCAGTTGGGAGAGCGTTAGACTGAAGATCTAAAGGTCCCTGGTTCAATCCCCGGGTTTCTGCAATATCTGGTGATTTTTCAAAAAGAGTTTCATGCACAAGGACCAATTGTGGAGCAGTGGAGGCGTGTCCTGCACAGTTGGAGCTGAGCTGCTGAGAGAGGAGCAGCTACCAACCTTAGCTCCTGCCTTGGAAGGCCTGGAGAGCCCTGAGAACAGCCCAGGAAGAGAAGGAAGGAACGTCACCACCAACTTTCACCCAGAGGGAGAGGAGGGAAGCAGAAAACTTTGAACACTTTACCATTTCTACAAAGAGTTGGAGAGAGGGGGAAATACCAACAACATCCAGTGTGGAAGGAGGGAGACTCTACTATTCTACAGGTGGGTGTATTGGTGCAGTCCCCAATAGACTTTGTTGTATCGGTGGGGGGAGGAAAGAAGACCACTGAGGGCCGGAACATCGCGGGGGGTGTGTGTGTGTGGATAGTGTGTGTGGGGGTCTTGCCTACAGCTAGGCCCCACACACAATTGAACCCCCCCCCAACCCCATTGCCTAGCCTGGGATAGCTGGAGCTACCAGGCTGAAGATTTTCTTTAACCACCTATTTAACATCGTTAGGAGTGTGTGCCTGGTGGCTCTAGCTGCCCCAGGTGAAGACATCTTCTCCCCTCACCCGAAGACCACCCCAAAGACTATTTGTGTTTTGCCATCTGGGGATTGCACCCACCCACAGCTGCGAGGGGAGACCTGCCCTCGCAGTTCCCCCCCCCCTTCCCACCCCCCTCTCTCTTTCTCTGTTACTCTCTGTTTCTCCCCTCTCTCTCTGAGAGCCCTTCCTCCCAAATTGGAAAAAAAAACAATTGAGACAACTGAGCAGAGGGAGCAAGGCCCCTCCCCAATTGCCAACTAGGGGAGAGGTGTGCCTCGTTAAGAGCTCCTCTGCTCAGTCTATATACGAGGCCAATTAAGACCATTAAGGCCTGTGACTTTGGGGTGGGTGTAGCCCTTAAAGGGACCCTGTGATGGCGACCCCATCCACGCCGGTGGCGGGGCCAGCAAGGACATATGCGCAGGCGGTGTCCACATCCACGGCACCTCCTGCGCCACCCGCTGCCCTGCCACCATTTACACTAATAACGAAGAAACACGGGGTCAAGAGCTACACTCACCCCACAATGAGCATCGAGGAGTGCGTGCGGGCGATGGCTGGGGTAGTCGGCCCCTCGGCCATTGTCGCAGCCTCCAAGATGTCTGTGAAGGCCGTGTTCTTCCTGGGTTCGGAGCGGGCGGTGTCCCTGGCCCTCGAAAAGGGGCTCACGGTGGGCGGGACATTCCTGCCGGTGGACCCTCTCGAGGCCACCGCGCAGAGGATCATCGTGTCAAACGTCCAGCCCTTTGTTCCCGCTGAGCTCCTCCTCCCTCATCAACACCAACTGGGGGAGGTAAGGTCGGGGATCAACCCCATACCACTCGGCCTCAGGGAGAACAGCCTGCGCCACGTGTTCTCCTTCCGCCGCCAACTCTTTGTCCGGCTGGCGCGGGAGGACAAGACGGAAGGGCATTTTAATGTGGTGCACGAGGGGACTGCCTACCGCGTCTTCTGGACGTCGGACGGCGTGTGGTGCCATGCCTGTAGGGAGGTGGGGCATGTTCGTAAGAACTGCCCCGCCTCCAAACCACCGAAGGCGGCCAAGGCTGGCGCCGGCGCCGCCGCCACCCCTCCCCCTAGTTGCGTCCGCCGGGAGCCGTAGGTTCGCGGGCATCGTCGGAGGCCTTTGTTTTCAGGGCCTCCGGCGGGGGGGAAGGAGAGCGTCCGACCGGAAAGAAGGCGCGGAACAAGGCGAAACATCTAGAGGCGGGTCCCCTCAGTGCGCCAGAAAGTTTGACCACCGCGCTCGGCCCAACCCAGTCACCGGCGAGCGCGGGGTGCCCTGAGCCCGTGCCCAAGCCCTTGAACAACACCGCAGAGGGGCCCGGGCGCGGGCAAGAAAAGGAAAAGGGGGGGGCGGAGCGGGAGGCCTCAGCAGACATGGAGGTCTCCCTGCCTCAGCGCACCCCCAGCAACAAAAGGAGGCGCCGCTCCGTTGAGGCGGAGAGGGAACAACATCCCTCCGCGGAGGAGTCGGTGCCCGCCGCGTGCCCCGCGTCCCCCACCAGTGCCCCCAAACTGCGCTGTAGACGAGAGGAGTCTGTCCCCGGGGAGGGTGAGACAGTCGAGGCTGCCCAGCCTCTGCCTCCCGGGGATGGCGTGGAAGATCTGCCTGTCGTGGGGGGCGTGGGGATCGCGGAGGAAAGCATTGCCGCCGGGCCGGGCGTCCCGGGGACTGAGGCGGGCGGGGCCGAAAAGGCCGAACCTGAGCCCGCCCAGCCAATATCCAACTTCCGCCGGGATTTGCTCGACCCGGCAGAAACCGAAATTAAGAATTTTAATGAAACTGTACATGCTGGGCCGGGGGGTGGCAGCGGGGAGGGGGAGGAACACCCACCCTCGCCCCTTACTTTGGAGCTGGAGCACTTGGGGAGCCTGGGGATTTCCTATGGCCGGGTCTCTCCTTGTTCCCCGGTTCCTGGGGCGGAGGGGGAACCCCTTCTGCTGTCGTTTCCCGACCCAGCCATCGAGTCGCTAAAAACAGCTCTGGGCCCTGACTCCGTTAGGTGCATCGAGGAGGCTCAAGCACGTGGGGAGATCCCGTCCGAACTGACCCCCGTCCGGACGGAATTTCTCATCGGCGCCAAACCCCGGAACCTCCCTCGGGGGCCGGCGCCTCACAACTTGAGCCGCCTCGGGGAAATCCCCTCCGTGCCTTTCAGTTCCGCGCGGAGGGGTTTCTTGTACGGGCTGCTCCTGCACACTCTCAACTTTGCCATCCTCGCCTGCCGTCCGGACACGCCATGGCGTACCATCTTGCCGTCCGGAGGAGGCGGGGGTCCCCGATGGAGGGCACTCTACGCAGGGGTCCTCCCACTATTCATCGGGGACTTGGCCTGGAGGGTGGTGCACGGAGCAGTGCCGTGCAACAAATTTTTAAGCCGGTTCACGGACTCCCAGGCCGCCTGCAATTTCTGCGGTCTGGAGGAGTCCGTGTTCCATGTTTTTATTGAGTGCACGAGGTTGCAGCCCCTGTTCCATTATTTGAAGGGGCTGCTCCTGAAATTCTGGCTGCACTTCAGTCCCACTCTCCTGATCTTTGGGCACCCTGTGCGGAGGGGAGCGGGTAGGTCCGAGGGCCTCCTCGTAGGACTGCTCCTGGGCACGGCCAAGGGTGCCATCAGCCGGTCCAGGCAGCGGGCGGTCGTTCAACCTGACTGCCTGCCTCTCTTCCGCTCTTACATCCGGTCCAGGGTGTCCTTGGAGATGGAGCACGCGGTGTCCACCGGTATGCGCGCGGCCTTCCGCGAGAGGTGGGCACCAGAGGGACTGGAGTGCATCATCACGCCCGGCAACCAAATTTTAATTTGATTTTACGTTTTAAAGTTTAATTTGTTTTAATTGCCGGTGCTTTTAGTGTCCCCTTCCCTTTTATAGGGGGCACTGGGGAAAAAAGGTGATTTTAGTGCCCAAAAAAACCCAAAAATAAAACACAAAAAAAACCCCCAAAAAAAACCAAAAAAAGAAAAAAAAAGGGCCTTGTAAATGTCTGGTGTGTCATCCAGGTCGGGTGGCACGGTTTAATGTTTTATGTTTTATAGGTAGACTCTAAAAGAGTTTCATGCACAAGGACCCCCAGGTCCCTCTGCACTGCAGTATGTTGTAATTTCTCCCCATTCAAATATTCCCTTTTACTGTTTCTCTCTTCTCTCCCCCTCCTCCCCCCCCCACCCCCACCCCGCCCAAGGTAGATGACCTCACATTTTCCGACATTGTATTCCATCTGCTAAACCTTAGCCCATTCGCTTAACCTATCCAAATCTCTTTGCAGCCTTTCTGTGTCCTCTACACAACCCGCTTTCCCACTAATCTGTGTGTCATCTGCAAATTTTGTTACACTACACTCTGTCCCCTCTTCCAGGTCATCTATGTATATTGTAAACAGTTGTGGTCCCAGCACCAATCCCTGTGGCACATCATTAACCACCGATTTCCAACCTGAAAAGGACCCATTTATCCCAACTCTCTGCTTTCTGTTAGTTAGCCAATTCTCTATCCATGCTAATACATTTCCTCTGACTCCGCATACCTTTATCTTCTGCAGTAACCTTTTGTGTGGCACCTTATCGAATGCCTTTTGGAAATCTAAATACACAACATCCATCGGTACACCTCTATCCACCATGCTCGTTATATCCTCAAAGAATTCCAGTAAATTAGTTAAACATGATTTCCCCTTCATGAATCCACATTGCATCTGCTTGATTGCACTATTCCTATCTAGATGTCCCGTTATTTCTTCCTTAATGATAGCTTCAAGCATTTTCCCCACTACAGATGTTAAAGTAACCGGCCTATAGTTACCTGCCTTTTGTCTGCCCCCTTTTTTTAAACAGAGGCGTTACATTAGCTGCTTTCCAATCTGCTGGTACCTCCCCAGAGTCCAGAGAATTTTGGTAGATTATAACGAATGCATCTGCTATAACTTCCGCCATCTCTTTTAATACCCTGGGATGCATTTCATCAGGACCAGGGGACTTGTCCACCTTGAGTCCCATTAGCCTGTCCAGCACTACCTCCCTAGTGATAGTGATTGTCTCAAGGTTCTCCCTTCCCACATTCCCGTGACCTTCAATTACTGATGCCTGAGGGCTCTGCGACAACTGTTGCGCATGGACATGTTTATTTTTTGGAGTTGTTCCTATGTTGTGTTGTGTTAGTGGAACATGATTCAGTTTTAATGAAAAAATATTTTATTGAAAAGTTCACATTAGTGTAATAAAATTTGTTGTATCAAACTTTACTTTTTAATATGACTCTTATGATCACTTCTAAACTTGTAAAGTTACAAAAGTTACAAAACAATTCCAATGTGAAAAACGTTACTACAGTTACATCAACAAGAACAAAAGCAGCAAAGAAAGGCTGCAAACATCTCTCATCCACATCTTCACTTCTTCATGGGGGTGTCATTTGATTGGCCAGGCTGTGTGCCCATATTGCAGCAGCCTCACCCAGGCCCTCCCCGAGGGCCTGTGCCATCACTTGCACTCCCTCGGACATTCCTTCCCTCATTTCCCGTGTCATTACTGCTATTTCTCCCATCAGTATTGTTACCTCTTCACCCACTGCAGTGATGCTGCCCACGAGTGATTGAGTAAGGTCATTGCTCTCTACACCCAATGCCACCACCTGAGCCACATCTGTTGCACGCTGCATCTCAGGAGAGCCTGTTTCCAATCTCCTTCTCCTCTGCCTGGGTCTGCCTCACGGCACCACTCCAGTGGGAGCCACGGGCTGGGACGGTGGGACCCTGGGTGTTCCAAACGGCAGCACTCGAGTGGGAGCCGCGGGCTGGGACGGTGGGGCAGTGGGTGTAAACTGCTGCATTGCACCAGCAGCACCACTGGGACCCGCAACGTCGGAATCTGTGAAACCATGGAAGGTGGAACCAGAACCTATGCAAGGGGTTGAAACACTTTTGTCCGTTAATGTGGGGTCATAAATATTAAGTTCTAAGGTCTCCCCTGAAGACATTTCAGTCCACGCCTGCAGCCACCCTTGGTCTGGATCGTCCGCATCTGGGTGGTTCTTCTGGATCTTCAGGATTGGCATCATCTTCTGCAAAATATATCAGAACAGTCAAATGTTTAGCAGCACAGGAAGAGGCAGGATAGGTGGCATGAGTACTCACACATGGCAGGCCAGGCAGAAGATTGATTTGAAGCGCCACGATGCATTTTTAGGACTTGCCCTCTCCCTCGCGTGTGGGCCCAGCTTGTGCTGTACTGATTGATGAGTCACACATGGAGATCCGCAAAGCAGCTATCCTCTGTTCCAAGGGTGTCAGTGGATGCAGATTTGGCACGCCTCCTCCTGTTTGAGTTTTTTCCCTTTTGTTGTGGGCCAATTTCTTCTGCAAAGATTAAAATATAACTTTTTACAGAGTGCGTCTTTCTGCATGGTGGGACATATACAGATGGTCACATTTACAATTAAGATTCCATTGAAAAATGAAAATATTACTTACACTAACTACTTGACCAAGGTCGTGCCATTTCTTTTTACACTGGCTTCCAGATCTCATGGTATGCACCATTGCGCAGTAATCTTCTGCAACTTGGTGCCAGCGTTTCTTCATTTCTTTGGGTGGCACTTTTGTGCAACCTCTGTTGCTGGTATCCAGCTCCTGCCATCTCTGCTCAATGACATTAACTAATGTCTCCACTTCCTCATGCAAGAAATTCTTTGTTCTTGGTGGACGTGTTCCATTGCTGTATTGAATTGGCACTCTGATTTTTCAAAACCCCCAGTTCTTATTTTGCATGCATCTATGCAGCACTTGTTCTGGAAGTTTAGTAGCAACAAAAAGCACTCACTGATTTCAGCAGGTGATTTCTTCAACAGTGCTGCTAAATACACTCCTTCAGGCACAAAAAAAAATCACTAAATTTCACTCAAGCCTTTCCACAGCTCCACAAATGCAAACAGCACTGTTCCTCATCTATCTGCCGAGTGCCAATGTTTGTATCCCACTGCACATGCGCACACGCTCCAGCGCACATGCGCAGGGCTGCTGGCACTAAATGTGCTGCTGTGAGCTAGCCCCGCCCCCCTGCCAGCAGTTCTTCGGCGCCACGCCTTGGCCCAACCTCCCGCAGCTGCTGGTACGCCGCGCCGACCTGGAACGGGCCCAAAAAACATCGCAGAATACGGAGGTAGGCATTAGGCGCACTTTTTGTTCGACGAAACAGACGTGCCTCTCGGAAGTGTGCCGTTCTAAGGGAAGGCCGAAACTTGAGCCCAATACAAGGCAACAATCCAACTCGAAGATCCTTGTGAAGCAGAAAGAAGTCTTGAAATCTCTCTGATTTAGTTGTACCCGAGAGGGGCCACTAAATTATCCTGACCTCCAAAGCTTGTGGCTTCCAATATGTGCTCAACCGTACCAAAAACATCAATCGCTCAATGCACTGAGGTGTCAGTGCAACGTAGCAAAACTGTTGCGTGATTTTACAATACGTATGTATTCTTTTGTCTGAATCAAAGGAGAAAGCTAAACAGAATTTTCCCTTGTCCACTTTTTTTAGCAAAGACAATGCCCTACTTAAAAGAACAAATTACGTTTATAACTTGCATTTATATAGCACCTTTAACAATGAAAAACATGTCAGGGCTCTTCACAGAGGTACGAGGATTATAAATGGACAAGAGGCCTTTGTACAAATACTGTAACAGGTTTATTACAAAGCTGTTTCAAAGCTTGTTTTTTTGCCTAGAACCCAGCCTGGGCAGATTAAATGATATCCTCTTTCTTGTGACTTGCAAAGTTGGGGAATTTAATCATTCAGTTCAGTTTCAAATAAGTGGAATCCACAGAAAAAAACACTTAATTTTAGCAAAATTTGAAATAAGCAGGTAATTATAATCACAGCAACAACTAGGTAGCTGGGGAAAGTTACTATGGCATATTTCAGCATGGTGTTTTGATAATAAGGCAAATCTATGCTCAATCTTTCTTACAAGACTGAAAATGCTGTTATTAGCAACATTAAAACATTTTCACATTCTCTCAACTTGATGAGCAGGAAACTGGGGGCATGATGAATTTTGCTCTGATTAGTAATAAATCAAGATGAAACACAAAACTGAAGTACAAAATGGTAACAAAACCAATCTGCTGAGTCTGTGACAACAATTCAGAGGTAACATGGCAAGATCACACAAGCAAAAATAACTTACTTTTGTTCATGCCAGTACTTCCATAGTGCTTTCCACTTCATGTAGAATCTAACAAAAAATATGAGGTCAGTTATCAAATGGAAGAAGAACTGCTACCAATATGCATGCTAAATTATAGAAAACCCCAAGCATGATGTCAAATGTTTCATTAAGAAAAATAATTTACCAGCAAGTCAAAAATGGATCAAATCTCCAAATATTTATTGCTATTTTCCTTCTCTAAAATTTCTATAGTCATTAGCTCTGCTTTGCTGAAGGTTTTTTTTGATAAGTCAGTGCCTCGTGATTAACTGCTTTGAACAAAGCTGGATAAGCATCAGATTAAGAACAGCATTGCAGGTTTAGTGTTAATACAAGTATCAACATAGATCATTCTATACTCCAGGAAAGATAAATGTTATTTTGCTAGTAGCGTGAAAATGACATGACAAATGGTGTTGGCTCAGGGTTATACAATGTCTTATTCTTCTTAGGCTGTCCCTCGTATCGAGGATGACTTGCTTCCACACCAAAAAGGGACGAGCTCACAAATGTTTCAACGAAAGACCTGATAGTCCAGGGCGCGAACTACATGTTGAAGGGTGGAAGATGTCTATGCGTGGATTTTTTTTTTTTACAACGTGTGGTAGCCGTTGCAAACCAGCCACCACACGGGCTTGACAGAGCTAGGTCGTGTTCCAGTGGCAAGGATTAACCAAGACGACTGGAGACCAGCTCTGCTGCACAGATCCAGTGCACACACATATCTCAGTGCGGGCTGGCCCGTGCTGCCCCTGGGCCCTCGCCTCTTCTGGGCCCCGAACTCACGCCTGCCCTGGGTCGCAGGTATAAGAGGAGCGGCGGCCCTGGAATTAGCGTGGCGCCCCGACCTGCGAGGAAACACCAGCCGCAGGTATAAGAGGAGCCACTTCAAGATACGGCGCGCGCCGTTCCAGGAGGGCGACAGCTTCGAGGAGGGCGACTGGGTGACATCACGAAAACCTAGGTCGCGATTGGAGCATGGGCAAGAACTTCGACGGGGCCCATGTACAGCAGAGGTGCGGTGAATGATCGGGATGGAGCTGTAGCAAGAGATCGTGGCGGAGGTGCGGCGAATGACCGAGGCAGAGGAGGAGAGAGAGATCGGGGCCCAGAAGCCACATATACAATGTACCTGCTCAGGATCATACACCCTGGGGCAGGCAGAAGTTTGAACAGATCTGGGATGGGGTTGGAAAAACTGAAGCAAATCAGGGCGAGGAGAAATAGGAGTAGGTTGGGGTGGGACAGTGGCGGTGGAAAGAGCAAATAAAAGTGGAAAATAACTAAGGAGATTCATTGTTTTTCACTCCAACTAAAATCATCTCAAATTAAATTGAATAGTAGTTGTCATTGTTTAAATACAATGATTGAGGTGGCTGTGGTAATGGTGTGAAAAACAAGCCACATTAATTGACTTTTGCAATCTCAAAGCAATTACATTATTTAAAACTTATTCTTCCCACGATTAATTTTTTTTTTTTAAAGTACAGGTACCAAATTAATTAGAAAGTGTCAAATCTTAAATGTTATCACATCTTTGTTTCTTATTTCCATGTTTACTGCCAACAGATAACAGCAGCAAAAAAACCTCAATTTTTGTCTAAAAGATTACTGGTGCGTTTATTTGTTACAGCTCACAGAACGGACATTAGGATCCTGCGGGAGCTTTTCAGTTACATAAGAACATAAAAAAATAGGAGGCGGCCATACGGCCCCTCGAGCCTTTTAATACGATCATGGCCTCAGCTCCACTTCCCTGCCCGTTCCCCATAACCCCTTATCGGTTAAGAAACTGTCGATCTCCATCTTAAATGTATTCAATGACTCAGCTTCCAAAGCTCTCTGAGGCAGCGAATTCCACAGATTTGCAACCCTCAGAAGAAATTCCTCCTCATCTCAGTTTTTTTTTGTGAGTTTGGTAAGTGGGTGAGTTTGGGCAAACGGGGGTGGCAGGTGCTGTTTTGTCTTGTTTTTCCTACCAGTGCTAACACCAGAGCAGCTGATAAGGAGTGCGAGAGTAAAAGACGGAGGCCCAGAGACCAGCCCAACCAGTTGCAGACAAAGATAGAGAGGGTGCGAAATCGAGAGGTGACGTCACAGTCAAGCTGGTAAGTGGTTGGCTGTTCAACTGGTAAGTATAACTCTCTTTTAGACTGACTTTTAGATTGGTTTAATTGGCAGCGAACTACTAAGTAGCTGTTTGGTGTTTAAGTAAATTTTAGTAAGTAAATTAATTTAAGGGTTAAGTCACGGCAGGAGAGCTCGGACCCGTGTCATGCTCCTCCTGTGCTATGTCGGAAGTCAGGGACTACTATGTGTGCGGGAAATGTGTCCAGCTGCAACTCCTGACAGACCGCATGACAGCACTGGAACTGCGGATGGACTCACTCTGGAGCATGCGCGATGCTGAGAATGTTGTGGATAGCACATTTAGTGAGTTGGTCACACCGCAGGCAAGGGTTAGGACAGAAAGTGAATGGGTGACCAAGAGACAAGGCAAGAGTAGGAAGGTAGTGCAGGAGTCCCCTGCGGTCATCTCCCTCCAAAACAGATATACCGTTTTGGATACTATTGGGGGAGATGACTTACCAGGGGAAGGCACCAGCAGCCAGGTTCATGGCACCATGGGTGGCTCTGCTGCACAGAAGGGCCAGAAAAAGAGTTGGAGAGCTAGAGTGATAGGGGACTCTATTGTAAGGGGAATAGATAGGCGTTTCTGCGGCCACAACCGAGACTCCAGGATGGTATGTTGCCTCCCTGGTGCAAGGGTCAAGGATGTCTCGGAGCGGCTGCAGAGCATTCTGGAGAGGGAGGGTGAACAGCCAGTTGTCGTGGTACATGTAGGTACCAACGATATAGGTAAGAAGCGGGAAGAGGTCCTACAAGCGGAATTTAGGGAGCTAGGAGGTAAATTAAAAAGTAGGACCTCAAAGGTAGTAATCTCTGGATTGCAACCAGTGCCACGTGCTAATCAGAGTAGAGAGAGCAGGATAGTTAGAATAAATACGTGGCTTGAGCAGTGGTGCAAGAGGGAGGGATTCAAATTCCTGGGACATTGGAACCAGTTCTGGGGGAAGTGGGACCAGTACAAAAGGGACGGTCTGCACTTGGGTAGGACTGGAACTGATGTCCTGGGGATAACATTTGCTAATGCAGTTCGGGAGTGTTTAAACTAATATGGCAGGGGGATGGGAACCTATGCAGCGAGACAGCGCAAAGTAATATGGAGTCAGAAACAGATGGTAGAAAAGGTAGAAAGCAATAGTGGAAGGCCAAGTAAATAAAGGCAAGAAACAAAAAGGGCCACACTACATCATAATTCTAAAAGGACATAGGGTGCTAAAAAAACAAGCCTGAAGGCTTTGTGTCTTAATGCAAGGAGTATCCGTAATAAGGTGGATGAATTAACTGTGCAAATAGATGTTAACAGATATGATGTGATTGGGATTACAGAGACGTGGCTCCAGGATGATCAGGACTGGGAACTCAACATCCAGGGGTATTCAACATTCAGGAAGGATAGAATAAAAGGAAAAGGAGGTGGGGGGGGGTTAGCATTGCTGGTTACAGAGGAGATTAATGCAATAGTCAGGAAGGACATTAGCTTGGATGATGTGGAATCTATATGGGAAGAGTTGCAGAACACCAAAGGGCAAAAAACGTTAGTGGGAATTGTGTACAGACCTCCAACAGTAGTAGTGATGTTGGGGAGGGCATCAAACAGGAAATTAGGCAATAAAGGTGCAGCAGTTATCATGGGTGATTTTAATATGCATATAGATTGGGCTAACCAAACTGGAAGCAATACGGTGGAGGAGGATTTCCTGGAGTGCATAAGGCATGGTTTTCTAAACCAATATGTCGAGGAACCAACTGGGGGGGAGGGGGGGGGAGGCCATCTTAGACTGGGTGTTGTGTAATGAGAGAGGATTAATTAGCAATCTCGTTGTACGAGGCCCCTTGGGGAAGAGTGACCATGATATGGTGGAATTCTACATTAGGATGGAGAATTGAAACAGTTAATTCAGAGACCATGGTCCAGAACTTAAAGAAGGGTAACTTTGAAGGTATGAGGTGTGAATTGGCTAGGATAGATTGGCGAATGATACTTAAAGGGTTGACTATGGATGGACAATGGCAGACATTTAGAGACCGCATGGATGAACTACAACAATTGTACATCCTTGTCTGGTGTAAAAATAAAAAAGGGAAGGTGGCTCAACCGTGGCTATCAAGGGAAATCAGCGATAGTATTAAAGCCAAGGAAGTGGCATACAAATTGGCCAGAAATAGCAGCAAACCCGGGGACTGGGAGAAATTTAGAACTCAGCAGAGGAGGACAAAGGCTTGGATTAGGGCAGGGAAAATAGAGTACGAGAGGAAGCTTGCAGGGAACATTAAGATGGACTGCAAAAGTTTCTATAGATATGTAAAGAGAAAAAGGTTAGTAAAGACAAATGTAGGTCCCCTGCAGTCAGAATCAGGGGAAGTCATAACAGGGAACAAAGAAATGGCAGACCAATTGAACAAGTACTTTGGTTCGGTATTCACTAAGGAGGACACAAACAACTTTCCGGATATAAAAGGGGTCAGAGAGTCTAGTAAGAAGGAGGAACTGAGGGAAGTCCTTATTAGTCGAGAAATTGTGTTGGGGAAATTGATGGGATTGAAGGCCAATAAATCCCCAGGGCCTGATGGACTGCATCCCAGAGTACTTAAGGAGGTGGCCTTGGAAATAGCAGATGCATTGACAGTCATTTTCCAACATTCCATAGACTCTGGATCAGTTCCTATGGAGTGGAGGGTAGCCAATGTAACCCCACTTTTTAAAAAAGGAGGGAGAGAGAAAACAGGGAATTATAGACCGGTCAGCCTGACATCGGTAGTGTGTAAAATGATGGAATCAATTATTAAGGACGTCATAGCAGCGCATTTGGAAAGAGGTGACATGATAGGTCCAAGTCAGCATGGATTTGTGAAAGGGAAATCATGCTTGACAAATCTTCTGGAATTTTTTGAGAATGTTTCCAGTAGAGTGGACAAGGGAGAACCGGTTGATATGGTGTATTTGGACTTTCAGAAGGCTTTCGACAAGGTCCCACACAAGAGATTAATGTGCAAAGTTAAAGCACATGGGATTGGGGGTAGTGTGCTGACGTGGATTGAGAACTGGTTGGCAGACAGGAAGCAAAGAGTAGGAGTAAATGGGTACTTTCCAGAATGGCAGGCAGTGACTAGTGGGGTACCGCAAGGTTCTGTGCTGCGGCTCCAGCTGTTTACATTGTTCATTAATGATTTAGACGAGGGGATTAAATGTAGTATCTCCAAATTTGCGTATGACACAAAGTTGCGTGGCAGTGAGAGCTGCGAGGAGGATGCTATGAGGCTGCAGAGTGACTTGGATAGGTTAGGGGGCAAATGCATGGCAGATGAAAGTATGTGGATAAATGTGAGGTTATCCACTTTGGTGGTAAAAACAGAGAGACAGACTATTATCTGAATGGTGACAGATTAGGAAAAGGGTTAGGGTTAGGGTACATCAATCATTGAAGGTTGGCATGCAGGTACAGCAGGCGGTTAAGGCGGCAAATGGCATGTTGGCCTTCATAGCGAGGGGATTTGAGTACAGGGGCAGGGAGGTATTACTACAGTTGTACAGGGCCTTGGTGAGGCCACACCTGGAGTATTGTGTATAGTTTTGGTCTCCTAACTTGAAGAAGGACATTCTTGCATTGAGGGAGTGCAGCGAAGGTTCACCAGACTGATTCCCAGGATGGCGGGACTGACATATCAAGAAAGACTGGATCAACTGGGCTTGTATTCACTGGAGTTCAGAAGAATGAGAGGGGATCTCATAGAAACGTTTAAAATTCTGACGGGTTTAGACAGGTTAGATGCAGGAAGAATGTTCTCAATGTTGGGGCAGTCCAGAACCAGGGGTCACAGTCTAAGGATAAGGGGTAAGCCATTTAGGACCGAGATGAGGAGAAACTTCTTCAACCGGAGAGTGGTGAATCTGTGGAATTCTCTACCACAGAAAGTTGTTGAGGCCATATTCAAAAAGGAGTTAGATGTCGTCCTTACTACTCGAGGGATCAAGGAGTATGGCGAGAAAGCAGGAATGGGGTACTGAAGTTGCATGTGAACTCATTGAATGATGGGCTCGAAGGACCGAATGGCCTACTCCTGCAACTATTTTCTATGTTTCTATGTTTTAAATGGGTGGCCCCTTATTCTGCCCTCTAGTTCTCATCTCCCCTATCAGTGGAAACATCCTCTCTGCATCCACCTTGTCAAGCCCCCTCAATCTTACACGTTTCGATAAGATCACCTCTCATTCTTCTGAATTCTAATGAGTAGAGGCCCAACCTATTCAACCTTTCCTCATAAGTCAACCCCCTCATCTCCAGAATCAACCTAGTGAACCTTCTCTGAACTGCCTCCAAAGCAAGTATATCCTTTCTTAAATACGGAAACCAAAACTGTACACAGTATTCTCGGTGTGGCCTCACCAATTCCCTGCTTTTATACTCCATCCCCTTTGCAACAAAGGCCAACATTGACCTTCCTGACCACTTGCTGTACCTGCATACTAACCTTCTGTGTTTCATGCACCAGGACCCCCAGGTCCCGCTGTATTGCAGCACTTTGCAATTTTTCTCCATTTAAATATTAACTTGTTCTTCAATTTCTTTCTGGCAAAGTGCATAACCTCACACTTTCCAACATTATACTCCATCTGCCAAATGTTTGCCCACTCACTTAAACTGTATGTCCTTTTGCAGGTGTTTTGGGTCCTCCTCATACATTGCTTTTCTTCCCACCTTTATATTGTCAGCAAACTTGGCTACGTTACATTCAGTCCTTTCATCCAAGTCGTTAATAGATTGTAAATAGTTGGGGTCCCAGCACGGATCCCTGCAGCACCCCACTAGTTACTGATGACAATGAACCATTTATCCCAACTCTCTGTTTTCTTCGTTAGCCAATCAACTGCTGTATTCATTCTGGTTCATGCCGGTTTGAGACTCCATTTTGGGTTGTATAAAGCACATGGTTTAAGTTACTTTTCTCCTGGCTCAGTTTGTCAGTTATTTACGTGCACACAATATAATTTGGTGATGAGAATGAATCAAATTAACCTCCCTACCCCCCCCCCCCAGCTTTCCTCTCCACACCTGAGGATCCTCCAATTCCGTGGCAGAGATGGATAAAAAGTTTTTCTCCCTACATCACGGGAAGTGGATTCAACGGTGACAACTCAACACCAGCTCGCCACTGTGCAATACTTATCCACTGCCTCGGCACCAAAGGCCAACGCATCTTTGGCCAAATCCAAGACACGGAGTTCTACGACAAAATGGCAAGCACCCTAGAGAACTATTTTGGTCCAAAGAAAAGTATCATGATGGAGAGATACCAATTTCGTAAAAGGGGGCAAGGAAACGGTGAACCAATCAAACAGTACATCATTTAATTAACTGAACTGGCCACTGCGTGCAACTTTGGAGCACTCAGAGGAAATGATCAGGGATCAAATTATTGAGAAAACAACGATCCCCCGCACTTAGGAACACTTGCTAATGGAGGATCATAAATTGACATTAGACAAAGCAACTTACTTGGCCATCCAAATCAAATCAGTGCTTTCCAATTCAAAAGCGATCAGATCCCCTGCTCCCCTGTGCAGCAGACTACAGCTACAGCCCATGTGCAAGGTGTTCATCCAAAGTGGAAATTATAGCAGAGACCGAGGGCTAGTAATAAGCCACCCACTACGGATCGTGGGCTTAACTTCCACTGCTTTAACTGTAGAGACAAATCACATTCAGCAAAGAGTCCTAACTGCCCTGTACGTGGGAAGGAATGCACTGCATGTGGTAAAATGAACCATTTTGCTAGTGTGTCACTCATCGCAGCATTTTCGACATGTGGACAACCACGATAGTGATGAACCCAATATGGGTTAACACCGTTAGTGACATTTCACACATCGGTTCGGGCAAATTCAAGGACTGAGGGGTAAACATTGACGGCATGCCCTGCTGCCTCCTCATTGATCTTGGAGCCAAAGTCTCCATATTGAGTGAGGTCGTGTACAAAACCCACTTCACGCACTGTCAACTGCAGCCCGCAACTTCCACGCTACATGCGTATTCAGACTCCAAAATTGAGGTACTTATAGTATATTGGGACAGACATAACCCCAAGGACATAACATTGGAGAACTTTTCCTTTCATGTCACGAAGGGATGAAGCCTCATGGGTGTTGACCTTTTTGACAAGCTTGGGTTCAAAGTTTATGACCCAATGGCACACCTGTGTACACGGTGGACTTTGACGAGCAGAATCCCTCTCTCTTCACAGGATTTGGAGTGACAACAAAATTCTGCCATTGTCCTCGCGTTGACCCTTCCGTCAAATGGGTTACGCAGCGACTTCGCCGTCTCTCATTCGCAGTTCGTGACCGAGTATCTGCAGAATTAACGCGACTCAAATCAGGGAATCATTGAGAGCATTGACTCCTCACCCTGGATCTCGAACTTAGTCATTGCTTGGCGTAAAAATGCGGAGATCCGCCTGTGTATCGACCTGAAAGAGGTCAACAAGACCATCATCCCAGACAAGTACCCTCTTCCTACTATCGACGAACTGTCTTCAGAATTCCACAGCTCAATAGTTTTTACTAAACGCGACATGCACCGCAGTTACCTGCAAATACCCCTAGCGGAGGACAGAAAACCACTCACGACGCATGATGGTCCGTATCAGTATCGACGCATGCCCTACGGACTATCTTCTGCACCAAGTGCGTTTCAGAAGATTATCACTACTATGCTAGCAGGCATAGAGGGAGCCCTCATTCTGCTTGACGATATCGTCATCCATGGAAGAACATGACCAGCGACTTCACGTAGTTATGGCTAGACTTGCTGCACATAACATTACACTTAATGCTGATAAGTGTATATTCGCTGCTGGAGAAATAAACTTTCTGGGCTAAAGAGTCAACAGAAGGTTGACACCATTGACACGATCCAGCAAATGCAAGAGGCTACCAATGTCAAAGGACTTTCATCATTCCTCAGCACTTGCAACTTCTATCTGAAGTTCGTCCCGCACTACACGCACGTTGCCAAAGCACTTCGCAAGTTGCTGCGCAAGAACGTCCCTTGGGAATACAGATTTCCACGCTCAGGCATTCACCACGCTCAAGGAGAAAATCACATCCCCTCCTATCCTCGTGAAATTTGATCCGAATGCCACTACATACGTCACCAAGGATACATCAGGCACCGCCATGGGTGCTGTGCTCACTCAATGGATTGACGGCCTGGAACGTCCAGTCACTTTCGCCCCTCATCTGCAAAACGTAAATACTCCACAGGGGTACGCGAAACACTCGCTTACATCTACGCACGTGAATGCTGGCACATCTACCTCTATGGCAGCAAATTTACTCTCCGGACGGATCACCAAGTGCTAACTACGCTACTCGCTACAACTAGATCTGGGAACAGACTACTACGAATCAGCCGATGGTCAGATCACCTTCATCAATATAACTTTAATATATACAGTACATCGCTGGCAATCGCAACCACATAGTTGACATGCTCAGCCGCTCGACACTTGGTGCTGACTTGTTCACAGATGACGACACATATATCACGTCAATGGTCACTCAGTCTATCAGAAACGTTGTCTCCTGCGACAAACTCAAAACCGAATCACAGCGTGATGCTACGCTCCAGCACACGTGTCACTTCCTCCAGACGGAGTGGCCTAAGCAAATTCCGGAAGAGCTGAAAACCTTCCAGACTTCGCGATGAATTTTCCATTTGGAACGATGGCTGCCTAGCTCGTGGTATAGAGCAGTGATTCCCAAGTCGCTTCAACAGCGCGTTCTCTCACTGGCACATGATGGACATCCTGACATTGTCTGCATGAAGAAGAGATGTCGCGATTCAGTATGGTGGCCTAGGATTGACACTCACAACGAGGAGTTTGTCTCACACTGCGAAGCATGAAGTCTGAGCGAAAAGGCCACAAACATCCGACCAGCGCCAATGAAGCCCATTCCATGGCCACAAAGACCATGCCAACAACTTCAGTTGGATATCTTCGGTCCCGTTGAAGCAGCTCTACAGCACCAGCGTTTCCTTGTTGTAGTACATGACCTGCATTCCAAATGGCCAGAAATTGATACAAGTTCAGTGACCTCATCAACAATTGTCACTATTCTGCAGCGTATGTCGACGAGGTGGGGCCTCCCAGAGGTCATAATCACTGACAATGGACCACAGTTAGTGTCTGATCAGTTTGCAGATTTCCTCACTCATCACGCTATCGAACATCGCCTTACTGCTCGGTACAATCCTCAAAGCAATGGAGATGTTGAGAGTTTTAACCGCGTCATCAGAGGGTTTGAAAGCCAACCTCACAGCACGTCAAACAATCGATGAAGCGGTTCAAACTATTCTCCGCACATTCCGTTCGACAAAGCACTCGCTAACGGGAAAGACACCCGCTGAGCTCATGATTGGGCGAATCTTCGCTGGCTACTGGACATTCTCAAACCCCCAGCCAAACCTAGCGCGAAGAGACCAGCAGGATAGGACAGAGGCACCGTTCTGTTTCCCAACCGAAACCTAGAGCAAACACTGCAAGTTCCACGTTGGTCTCAGCGTATCAGAACACGACCTGGCTATCTCAAGGACTTTGTCTGTACATAGATTGTGGTTTTAAAAAAAGAGGGGAAATATGTTGTGTTCATACTCTATTTATTTGTTACAGCTCACTGGATGGGAATTAGGACCCTGCGGGGGCTATTCACAGTTGCTGTACTCATGCTGGTTCATGCCGGTTTGAGACTCCATTTTGGGTTGTATAAAGCACATGGTTCAAGTTACTTTTCTCCTGGTTCAGTCTGTCAGTTAATTACGCGTACACAGCACCAATTATAATGTCACAGTTCACATTCAGCATGGAGAAGAATAGCTGAAGCAGATCATAAAATAATAATCTTTTTGAGGATGATCATATGGCAGACAACTTAAATAAACAAAGTAGTTTCTAATGATCATCAGAACCCCAAGATGTGTTCTCTGTTCTGTCATTTGTTCTAGATATCTTTTTCTATTGATTAGATTTGCTCCGTTTCTGGCCGGGGAGGGTGAAGGGCTATTATCAAATTTTAATTTTTGGATTTGAAACAGGCTTTGGACATTACTGCCAGTACGCTCCGTCTACTATATCCACACTGGGATCAACTACGGGCGGGGACGTCCATATTGGGAACTGGGTATTCTTATCTTGGTATTGAACATTTTGGGGTAGAGTTTCTGGCAATCGAGAAATTGTGCCCAAATCCACCTGAAATTGCACTGGTTAGGCTAGGTTTCAAGTTTCCGCTAAAATTCATTTACATAATCAAAAATTTTAAATCTTCCAAGCGCAAGTGGGTTTTGGCGTAACTCACGTTTAAAATTCCCCGATCTTTTGCAGTGGTACAGTATCAGCTGATTTAACCACCAAATCTGTTAACTACTGGCCGCTGGAAACATTCAGCAGCATGTCAGTGATAAGTTATCTACCACGAGATGGGTTCCCATCATTTACAGATACTTATCTACTACTACTGATTTTAATAGCAAATTGTTTCTGAATTTATTTTTACTCTGCGTAAATTTTACCCAGTATTTTTTTATATATATATAGTGGGAGATGGGGGAATGACACTTTTCCATTTTTTTTTTAGTACAACTTTTCTTATTATTAATATGTCACACATATTTAATTGATTGAGCATTATAGGGGAAATTTTGTGACTTTGTACTCTTAGCAGGGAACCTCATCCACTAGGAAGATATATTGGAAATTCAGGCAATTCACGATTCAATTTAAATGATTGGGAAAATCATGTGCAGCGAGCATTCGAATTTCCAGAATATATTTGAGAGCAAGATTCCCTGAAAGAAGTTTGGGAAGTGGGAAAAGTGTCCCTTATACATCAAAGTTACAACTTATTTGTGAAATTGCTTTTATCAAATATCTCCAGTAAAATAACACCAATTATTTCAAGTGCTGTACCAAAATATCACTCTCTTCAGCCTCCACTCATTCCTTTTGTCTCCCAAGAACAACTATGTGCCTCAAAAGACCAGCATAATGCCAAATCTTAGGGTTCTTAGGTACAAGGTTAAGTTACACGAGTTAGTGATATTTTGGGGAGAAATGCAGGCTTAGATGAGTACAATGATGAAGAAATTAGATGAACCACCAGTCTTCTACAATTGCTTGAATGGCGTAGGGAGTCTGAAGGTTTTCCTAAATTGGCTACAGATTTTTTTTCTCCTGCTTTTTGCCACTCCCAGGACAGGGCATTGTCGGTGTAGGTGGATGGAGCGTAAGGTTACCCATCAATTGGATGAGGCACTTCTTCCAATGATCTTTTCTCACTATTTCTTATGGTCTTGTGTTGAATGGAACTGCAACTGTATATTAAAAACCAAATCCCAATCTGAAATCATAAATTATTTCTTCTTCTAGCTAATGAGAAAGGAGCAACATTTATTTGTGATGCAGCTTCAATCAAATCTTTAAATGAAATGAGTCCTGTTGTCTGTGTGACAACACAGATTGAAACCAGTTGCTTTTGGCTATGTTGCTTTTCTCCATTTTATAGCACCCTCTCAATATCCATTCTCTTAGCCTGGTATCCCCAAGTATCAAGGGGAAAACTTCCCTTACTAACAGAAAGTAAGAATGCAAAATAGTTAGTCCTTGCTTGCTTACTCATCATGGCGCAATTTGCCAATGAAGCCCTTTTACTATGATCCCGACAGACTAGGCTGCAGGAAGATGGAGTTTTGGCTTCTTTCTCCCCTGTGGAAGTTAGGTATATAAATCAAAACCCAAAAAGTTCAATGCATGTAGAATTGGAGGGAACTATAACTCATTGGAGCTGCAATTAGAAAGATGCTATGGCAGTTACTAGGGAAGGGGCAGATGGGGGTTCTCCTGTAACTTTGGAGAGAGATGCAAGATCGTCCCTCTTCTGTCATCGAACTACAGTACGCGGACGATGCTCGTGTCTGCGCACTCTCAGAGGCCAAACTCCAAGCCATCATCAACACCTTCACCGAGGCGTATGAAAGCATGGGCCTTACGCTAAACATCCGTAAGACAAAGGTCCTCCACCAACCTGACCCTGCCCCTGGGTCATCAAAATCCACGGCTCTGCCTTGGACAACGTGGACTATTTTCCATACCTCGGGAGCCTACTATCAGCAAGGACAGACATCAAAGACAAGGTCCAACACTGCCTCCAGCATGCCAGCGCAGCCTTCGGTCGCCTGAGGAAGAGTGTGTTTGAAGACCAGGACCTCAAATTTGGCACCAAGCTTATTGTCTACAGGGCAATAGTGATACCTGCCCTCCTGTATGGCTCAGTGATGTGGACTATATACAGCAGACACCTCAAAGCACTGGATAATTACCACCAGTGCTGTTTCCGCAAGATTCTGCAAATCCACTGGGAGGATAGACGCACCAACGTCAGTGTCCTCGCCCAGGCCAACAGCCCCAGCATCGAAGTGCTGACCACACTCGACCAGCTCCGTTGGGTCCGACACGAGACTCCCTAACCAAGTGCTCTGCTTGGAACTTCTACATGGCAAGAGAGCCCCAGGTGGGCAGAGGAAACGCTTCAAGGACACCCTCAAAGCCTCCTGGGAATCCATGGCCCAAGATCGGCCAAAATGGAGGAAGAGATCTGGGTGGGCGCTGAGCACCGAGTCTCATCGCCAAGAGCATACATAAACCAAGCGCAGACAACGGAAGGAGCGTGCGGCAAACCAGGCTCCTCACTCACCCTTTCCTTCAACCACTGTCTACCCCACCTGTTATAGAGACTGTAATTCCCACATTGGACTGTACAGCCACCTGAGAACTCACTTTTAGATTTCGAGGGACTGCCTACGATGGTGGTGGGAGATCAACAGAAACCCTGAACAAACAGTATTAACACCTGCTTCCACCATTTCCCCAGGGTTTATAGTGGGAGATCATAACTCTCTGGAAATTCTACCCTATTGTGTTTGGTGCTTTGCCCGAAAGAAGTTGAAAACTTTGTAATCTAGTGCTGACAAGGGTCTTCACAATTTGCACCCAAACAAAAATATGTTTAGTCAGTGGGAAGGATGGAAAGCCCAATTATTTCCAATGGAAGTTTAGTGTAATTGGAAGGGTTTTGGAATACAGCCCTGCACCCAAGACAGAAAATATAAACACATGGCATCAGGATCCAGTGGCTCTAGAAGGGGAAATGAAATCAATGATAGGAGTTTGGGGAAGCGACAAGTACAGCATCAGGGAAACCCTACCAATAGACAAACCTAATTTAACATGACAAACCAGACACACAGTCACCCATTGATAAAAACAAATCAGAACATTTGCCACTGCAGTAGCCACTGTCTGTTGGATACAAGTATAGGAAAAGATAAGAAACCCATAATGTTTAATTACAATGGAGCAGACTTCAAGTGATTATTGACACTGATTCAGCCATATACGGAAAGGGTGGGTTGGGGGGGGGGGGGCGGTGGGGAGCGGGGAGTAGGGAGGTGACAGCTGAATAATTTTCCAAATTCCTTGCCACTGGTTCACAGTTGAGATTATGAAAAAGCCAGAGTCGATAGAATCAATTCCAAAGAAATCTGTTTGTTCCGTGATTGTATCAGTTAGCAATTCATGAAGGTGGGTGAGGGGGTGATGAGCACCACATAAATGCCAATCTGGAAAACTAGCAAAATCTGACCGACATCTTCAAAAGCTGCAGACTCACATACAACAAGTGTATTTAGAAAAACCTTTTTAACATGGGAAAGCATCCCAAAGCGCTTCACACAAAAACTGACCGAGCCAAAGAAGGATATGAGACTAAAAGCATGGTCAAAGAGGTAAGTTTTAAGGAGGAGAAAGAGGTGGGGAGACAGGAGGGAATCCCACAACTTAGGGCATAGACAGCTGAAGGCTCGGCTGTCAATGATGGGGCAAAGGGAGTGTGAAATACATTTCTACTTCACAATTGAAGAGGGAAAACAAAAATCCAACTGTCACTTTAGGAGACCAACAAGGCCCAGCTTACAAAAATGTACTTTTCTCTCTCCAAAGCCTCAGTCCCACCAGTTTAGAGGTCCACTGCCCCTTCCAGCCCAGTTATCCAATCCAACTCCCCAATCATTTTATGTTGACACAGTACCTCCTCCCAACCTTTGCTGTTCATGCTGACATTCATACCCCTCCCCTCTTTTCAAGTTAACAGTCTTCTTCCTTTCCAACCAACCCTCTGATCAAGCCAAGTTTTCTTCAACCCTTAGCTAATGCTGAATACTTCTTACTTCCTCTTCCCTCCTGTTAACACTGGGACCATTTCCTTCCCTCCCTCGAAGTGAAATCTGCTTCGTCTACCCTGCAATGTGTCAATCCCAGCTTCTTCCATCTCTTTACGTAGCCCTGCACCCAGCTTCTCCTCCTCCATAAAATCACTGCTTCCAACTTCTCACTTCTAGTCCTGCAAAAATCAATGCTCTCAGCTTCTTCACTACCACTCCTCCCCAAGTTAGGTTTCCAGCTTCTCCCCCAAGCATGTTCCTTGCTTTCCTTCTCTCCTCCACCCTTCCAACAGTAATCTTCTACCCCACCAAAAAATGTATGCCTCCAGCATCTCTCCTCCCCACTCTCAACTCCCAAACTGGTGCCTCTTGCTGCAAGTGGTTGACAGTGATGAACATGGGGAGTGCGATTCAGAGTCTTGTAAGTAGCAATGTGCAGTTCCAAATCATGTACGGCAGAAGCGCCAGAAGGTAGGAACTCTCAAGCAGAGCTTAAGGCACAGGTGTCTTCAGTGCTGATTTTCATCGGTTAACACAGACATGTGAACAGCATCCTCAAAACAATAACGTTTGGCACATATGGAATTATGTCTCATCTTTAAATACATTGTAACAATCATAAACTAAAGTCATGATACATAGGAAAAAAAATGTGCTTTAAAAATAACAGTAACATTCTTTATCAACTACAAATAAAGCTTTCCTGCCCAACGCCCCTCCCCCACCTCCTCCTCTTCTGATGGAGCCAACTCAGGCCAAGATAGTTTCACAAACCTCAGCAGCCACCAGTGGCTCTCCCAAGTTATGGAACAATATCAGCAGGTTATTCTACCATGGAGCACCTGAATTCTGTTCTTACCCAACGTTTGTATTGACATAATAGAGTGCACCAGATAGTCAATAGGAACGCTTGCTGACTTTGCCCTTCCCTACCCCACAGGCACTGAAATGGATTCCAGCATCCCTGGCTGAGATTAGTTCATCTGCGCACACTGAAATCAAACACGATTCCTTCTGCTCTCTGTAGCTGTCACCATAGATATCTTCTCGGGTTCACTTACTCTTGTAAGCAGTTCAGTCATCTTACTTTTATGGGTTTTGACTCACACTGGCCCAAATCTACATGGACAATAGTAGGACCGGAGGTGTAACAGTGAAACCCCTTATGATCTGAACTGGATATTTATGCCAAAGGGAGACCGAGTTATCACTAAATGAGGCAAAGCATGGTTTGAATCATTAAGCTGCTTTATTCCACAGTAAGGTATATGTACAGAGTAACAGCAGTAATAAGATTTTCTTACTTAAATAGGTAAAACTTATCTTTGCACAACAATATTCAAAATAATGTCGATCTTCCCTACTCCATTTCCACGGGTCATTCTGCTTGACTTAAAACAAGTTAATTCCTCTGCATTCTGTCCCACAGCCCAGGGTATACCTGCTCTCCCTGCAGTCCCTGTCCTTCACAGCCTTTTACTGTCTTCCTTCCCGTTTGGTGTCTGTGTTCTGTTTTAAAAGCCTCTCTGTCAAAAAGCCCGTTCTTCTACTGCCCTCTCTGTGGGCCGAAGTTTCGGGCCGCGCCGAGAACGGCGCAACCCCGAGCTGGACACCTGTTCTTCGCGCCCAAAAGTGCGCAGGAAAAAAAACTGCCAGATTCTCCGGCTGCTCGGAGCTCTAAGCCAGCTTGGCGCGGTGCGCAAATCACAGCAGGGGGCGGAGCCAGACACTCGCGCCGATTCTGTAAGCAGTGGTGGGGCGGGCCTAATTCAAATAAGGCAACGTCGTGCCGGTAACCCTGCGCGTGCGCACTGGAGCGTGCGCGCACGCGCAGTGTGAAACAAACATTGGCACTCGGCCATTTTTAAAGGGACTGAAGAAAAAGTGAAGATTTGTCTCGTGGACTCCTGGAAAGGCTTGTGATTTAACTTTAGTAATATTTTTGTGTGTGAAGGAGTGCTTTTAGCAGCACTGTTGAATAAATCACCTGCTGAAATCAGTGAGTGCAGCTTTTCACTGCTAAACTTGTAGAACAGGTGCTGCATGCACATTAAGGACTGTGTTTTGAGAAATAAGATTGCCAATTCAACTTTGCAATGGATCAACGTCCACCAAGAACAAAGAATTTCTTGCATAAGGAAGTGGAGATATTAGTCAACGTAATTGAGCAGAGATGGCAGGAGCTAGATACCAGCAACAGAGGTCGCATAAAAGTGCCACCAAAAGAAGTGAAGAAACACTAGAACCAAGTTGCAGAAGATTACTGCGCAGTGGTGCATACCATGAGATCTGGAAGCCAGTGTAAAAAGAAATGGCATGACCTTGGTCAAGTAGTTAGTATAAGTAATATTTTCCATTTTTTATTTAATGGCTATCTGCGAGGTGGGACATACAGACTGACACACTCTGTAAAAAGTTATATTTTACTCTTTGCAGAAGAAATTGGCCCACAACAAAAGGGAGGCAACTCGGACAGGAGGCGGCACGCCCAATCTGCATCCACTGACACCCTTGGAACAGAGGGTAGCTGCTATGATGAGTCGGACATGGAGAAAAGCAATCAGTACAGCACAAGCTGGGCCCGCAGGCGAGGAAGACGGCAAGTCCTGAAAATGCATCGTGGCCCTTTAAATCAACCTGCTATGTGTCAGAGTACTCATGCCACCCATCCGGCCCCCTCCCTTGCTGTTAAACATTTGACTGCGCTGATGTATTTTGCAGAACATGATGATGATGATGATGATGATGATGCTGCTGCTGCTGCCAATCCTAAGGATCCTGAGGGTACAGAATAAGAACCAGACTGGATGATGGCAGCGATGACTGAAATGTCTGCAGGGGAGAGCTTCCAAATTAATGTTTATGAGCCCCCATCTAGCATAGGTTTTGGTTCTACCTTGCATGGTTTTGATTCCGATGTTGCGGGTCCCAGTGGTGCTGCTGGTAGAATGCAGCATTCTACAGTCAGTGCACCACCGTCCAAGCCTGCGCCTCCCACTCGCATAGGTTCTGGTTCCACCTACTATGGTTTTGATTCCGACACTGCGGGTCCCAGTGCTGCTGCTGATATCATGGAGCAGTTTACACCCATTCACCCACCATCCCAGCCCACGGCTCGCACTCGAGTGCTGTCGTCTGGAACACCGAGTGTTCCACCATTTCAGCCCGAGCCTCTCCCTCTAGTTCTGCAGTCTGGAACACAGAGCATCCCACAGTCCCAGCCCGCGCCTCCCTGTGCAGTGGTGCCGCTTGCAACACCGAGCATCCCACCGTCCCAGCCTGCACCTCCCTGTGTAGTGGTGCCACGAGGCTGACCCAGGCAGAGGAGAAGGAGATTGGAGACACGCTCTCCTGAGATGCAGCATGCAACAGATGCAGCTCAGGTTGTGGCATTGGCGAATGAGCTTACCCGATCACTCATCGGTGGTGTCAGTGCAGTGGATGAAGAGTTGATGGTCCTGACGGAGAAATAGCAATAATGGCACGGGAACTTAGGGCGGGAATGTCCGAGTGAGTGCAATCGACGACACAGGCCGTCAGGGAGGACACGCAAGTGTCAGCACAGGCCATCAGGGAGGGCCTGGTTGAGGTAGCTGCTGCAATAAGGGCACACAGCCTGGCCAATCAAATGACACCCCCATGAAGAAGTGAACATTCACTGAGATATGGATGAGACATGGGTTGCAGCCTTTCTTTGCTGCTTTTGTTCTTGTTCTTGATGTAGCTGTAGTAGCGTTTTTCAAATTGAAATTGTTTTGCAAGTTTTGTAACTTTACAACTTATAAGTGATCTTATGGTTTTTAAGTGATCTTATAGTGTAAATGCTCTCACATTTTGTATCTTATTTAATTTTGCACCTAAAAAGTGATTCTGAAGTTTAAGTGATCTTAAGAGTGTAAGATTTTTCACATTGAGATTGTTTTGTAACTTTACAAGTTGATAAGTGATCTTAAAAGTTTTTAAGTGATCTTCAAGAGTCATATTAAAAAGTATAGTTTGATACAACAAATATTTTACTACAGTGACGTTAACTTTTCAATAAAATATTTTTTCATTAAAACTGTTTCATGTTCCATTAACACAACACAACATAGGAACAACTCCAAAGAATATGTCCATGTGCAACAGTGGTCGCAGAGCCCTCAGGCATCAGTAGTTGAAGCGTTCACGGATGAGCTGTTTGCGCAAGGCTCGAGCAATCGTTAAAGGGGCACGATGGATGGCCCTCCTCCGACCTCGTGCTCCGGCATCAGGCACTTGCATGCTTTCCTGATCGTCGTCATCATCCACATCCTGCTGTTCCGTAATATTATCATGCACTGGACTCTCACGTGGGTCTTCTGGTTCCACTACCAGCTCCTGCTGCCTCATGATGGCTAAGTTATGAAGAATGCAGCACACAATAGTGAAGTGACTGACAATCTGAGGAGTGTATAGCAACGGTCCTCCAGAATGGTCCAGGCATCGGAATCGCTGTTTCAATATGCCAATGGTCCTCTCAATGATGCTGCGTGTCGCAATGTGCGCCATGTTGTATTGACGGTCAGCTTCTGTCAGTGTCACGCGTAGGGGCATCATGAGCCAGGTGATCAGGCCGTACCCTTTGTCTCCCAGTAGCCAGCTCTGCCCTTCTGGCTGCTAGTCAAACATGTCAGATATAACGCTGTCGCATAGGATGAATGCATCGTGAGTGCTGCCAGGGTACCTGGGGGTCCTTGTGCATGAATCCCAAAAGGTTAGTTTGCAGGTAATCAGGAAGGCGAATGGAATGTTGGCTTTCATTGCGAGAGGGATGGAATACAAAAGCAGGGAGATCCTGCTGCAACTGTACAGGGTATTGGTGAGGCCGCACCTGGAGTACTGCGTGCAGTTTTGGTCACCTTACTTAAGGAAGGATATACTAGCTTTGGAGGGGGTACAGAGACGATTCACTAGACTGATTCCGGAGATGAGGGGGTTACCTTATGATGATAGATTGAGTAGACTGGGTCTTTACTTGTTGGAGTTCAGAAGGATGAGGGGTGATCTTATAGAAACATTTAAAATAATGAAAGGGATGGACAAGATAGAGGCAGAGAGGTTGTTTCCACTGGTCGGGGAGACTAGAACTAGGGGGCACAGCCTCAAAATACAGGGGAGCCAATTTAAAACTGAGTTGAGAAGGAATTTCTTCTCCCAGAAGGTCGTGAATCTGTGGAATTCTCTGCCCAAGGAAGCAATTGAGGCTAGCTCATTGAATGTACTCAAGTCACAGATAGATAGATTTTTAACCAATAAGGGAATTAAGGGTTATGGGGAGTGGGCGGGTAAGTGGAGCTGAGTCCACGGCCAGATCAGCCATGATCTTGTTGAGTGGCGGAGCAGGCTCGAGGGGCTAGATGGCCTACTCCTGTTCCTAATTCTTCTGCTCTTGTGTATCTCGCATCGACTGACATGATGCGCTGCTTGTCGTCACACACGAGCTGCACATTGATAGAGTGGAAACCTTTCCTATTTCAGTACTGCTCAGAATCCTCCACAGGTGCTCGCAAAGCTATGTGGGTACAATCAATGCAGCCCTGTATCTTTGGGAAGCCAGCAATCCTGAAGAAGCCCACAGCCCTCTCATGGATCGCTTGTGCGGTCATTGGGAAATTGATGATGTTATTCCTTCGCGCATACAGTGCAGCCGTGACCTGGTAAATGCAGCCATGTATTACACATCTCCAGTTGCAGCCTGAAACGATCCCGAGGCATAGAAAGAAAGTGCAGCTGTTACCTTCACTGCAACAGACAGGGCAGTTGGCATTCTGCTTCTTGGCTGCAAATCTGCTCTCAGCACATCACAGATCTCAGTGACAACTTCTCTGCGGAAACGCAGCCTCTTGACACAATCAGCCTCGCTCATGTCCAGGTACGAGCACCTGGCTCGATATTGTCGATGTGAGTAAGGTCTCCTGCCCATCAACCTACGGGCTATGATGTTCCTGGTGCGGTGAGCTCTAATCAATTCTCTCCTATGCAGTGAATTGACAGCGAACCATTGCATAATACGTGGTGTTGACAATGCAGCACCCTTTCTGTAAATTTAAGTTTAAAACTATCTATGTGGCTGCCTCTCCCTATCACGTGGCCAAATGGCGTCAGTCCCCTCACAGCTCGAAGCTGCTTGCTGTATCTTCGGCTGCCGTCGAGCCACTGGCTCCACCCCTATCGCGTGGCCAAATGGCCTCAATCCCCTTCGCAGCTTGAAGGCTGCGTGAGTGTTGTTTCTTCGGCTGCCGGCCAGCCTCTGATGGAAGGAAGGCCTGCCTGAAGTACCGCAGCTCGAAGGATGCTTGCTGCCGCTGTTGGGCTGCCGTCGAGACACTGACGCCACCCCTGCCTGTCTCCAACATGAAAGGCCTGCCTGAAGCACAGCAGCTCGAAGGCTGCTGCTGTTTCACATAGGTAGGAACATGGATTATTTAATCTTTTCTTTGCTTATAAATTTTTATTCAGGTTGGATCTTTATTTGTGTAAGTATGACTGCTGAATGATTGTAGAATTTAATTACTTCCCCCCCCCCCCCCATTCCCTACGCCTAATTTTCTAAGTGTAGGCAAGGTTTTTTTGAGTGTACAAAAATCTTCACTTACTCCATTCAAAGTTAGTTTGGAGTAAGTTTTCACTGCCTAAACTTTGAAAACAGGCGTAAGTGGCCGGACACGCCCCCTTTTCAAAAAAAAATCTGTTCCAAACTGAAACTGTTCTAATTGACTAGAACTGGAGCAAACTAAATGCAGAGAATTGCAATTTCTAAGATATTCCATTCTAAACCAGTTGCTCCAAAAAAACAGGAGCAACTCAGGCTGAAACTTGGCCCCTGTAATCAAAGAGTTTTCCAACACAATGGAAAGACACCCCTCACCAAATTTTTAAAAAAAGTGATTTATTAGCTTTTTTGGGTAAGTCTCTGGGAGAGATACGTTCCATTTAATATACAGGGTATTAACCTTTCATCTAAGTGCTTGTTTATTTACACTGTCGAGAATACTGATTTCTTTTAAAAGCCCAACATTAATTCTTTATCCAAATTCTTTCCGTGGAAAAAGGCCATTAAATCCAGAAACAGCACATTGGGGGTTGGAGCTACACAAGGCAATTCTTTAAAGTAGGGTGTCTGACCTTTTGAAACACTGCCAGATCCTTGTGATGCAACCAGTGGATTACATCTGATTGAGTGCACTATAATTTTAGTGGGTGTGAAAAAAAGCTGTTTTGTCTAATCCTTCATTTCTGTGCCTCTCATCTCTCTTCCTTCACTGCTGCCTTTTTCCACTTTTACACACACCCCTTTCCCTTTCTGACATGTCTGCTTTTACTTCTCTCTCTTTGTCCCCAACTATGGGTGACAAGGTGACGACGGCATTGGGATTACTTTAGAAGCAGCAGCGGGTAGGGGACTCGAGCAGTAGTTAGAAGTAACAGGATCAGGTTGGTGGGCAGGTTAGGAGTGACCACTGCACCTGGTGCACGGTGGGAAGGAATGTCAACAACACTGTGATATTCTGGCGGCCAATTATAAGGGATGGCAGTATTGCCAACTCAGGCTCAGCCTTTGTGATCCTAGTCAGTCAGCTTCCTCCATTGTAGCTGATTCTTTGCCGTCCATCTCAGTAAAGACCGCACTTACGTGAGGCGAGCACTATTCAAGAAAAGCACTCACCTCTGGAAAAATCCACCAGCAGAAACAGTTGAAGAACCCATGGGCTTGTGGAAAATGTTAAAAGTTCTCAGACTGCCTTCCAGCTTCATCAGCAGGAGTGCACTGGATTGACGGGCAGCTCCAGTTAGTGGCAGCACTCCTCACCTTCAAGTCTGAACCTGCAGCATTGTGAATGCGGGAGCTACCTGTTAATTGTGTGCACTCATGCTGACCACCTGAAAGTTTTTTTTTAATTCCCACAAACCACCAACAGACCAGATGTTGCTTTTGGTGAGAATGACCAAAAGCTGGAGCACCAAACTTGATAAGATCAGTTTGCAGGCCAATTTGATTCAATGTTGGACAGTGCCACCTTAAAACTACTGGGCCATTTGGGGAGATTTTGGATACCACCCTTTAAAAACACGTTTTGTTTTACTGATATTTTAGAAGGGCAAACGGAGCAATTGTATAAAGCATCAATAATGCTTTTAATTAATATAACCATATTCAATTTCTAGAGGAATACTCATTACTGTCACCATCAAGGAGCCTATCCTTTGGTTTCAATTAACCCATTTACTTTTATAATAGCATTCTCAATGCTGTGACAGTCTGTTTTAATGCTAAATGTTGTATGGAGTCAGCAAGCATCACAATGCTGGAGGAGTATCAGGAAGGAAATAGCCTTGGATTTTGCAGCAACAATTCCACAGTTGTTTCCTCTTAAATAATCAAAACTCTTTTTTTTAATGTTTTATTTTAATAGCTGATTTGTGTGTATTTTCCCACTGCTCCTTTGCAACAACATAGAACAAACTTCAGCAGGAGTCGGATATTGCGCAAGGTCTTGATTATGGTTAGCATGCTGCCATAAATAAGATTAGCAATCAAGCACCATAATATTATTATTTTACCTTTGAAGCACATTGCAAGGAAATGAGGGAAGGCAACAAGAAAATGATTTGCCAAAATACAATATTTTTACCAGATGGACAAGAATTTGGCTTCAATGTGAACATCTTCCCATGTGGTAATATATCAATTGCCTGTAGAAACTAGTTTCTCAAAACTGGAGCCAATTTATTCCACAGCATTTGAAGTCCCCACACATGCAGATTTTTAATAAACACCAGTGATTAGAAATTATTTTGGACTACATGCAATATACATGTCATGCTGCTGTTATACAGTGGGCATCATTCAACAGTAGGAGCCCTTTTAGACCAGTGCAAGGAAGCAGTGCCAAGATTCTTTTAATTTTTCCATCAATCTGCAGTCAGGCAAAGACCAGCTCTACACCAGTATCCCACGGTCAGCCAAATCTCATAGAAAACAGGCAAAACCACAATACAGTCCATTTGTAGAAATATTAGACTCCAGCAGGACACTTGAACTATTTTTAAATGTTGCAGCCGGTGTGGCAGCTGGAGCAGCCAAAGTCCATCTCCTAGAAATAAATGGCCACTCAACTCAAGTGCTGAACTGATGCTGGCACCACTACGGGCCCAAGTTTCCACAAGAAAAAAAACGGGCGCCCCTCCGAGCTGGGCGCCCGTTTTTCGCACCTAAAAAGATCCTCGGTATTCTCCACCTACCTGTAGGTCCTCTGGCCCTCGGCACAGCCAGCACGAGCTGTGGGGGGGGCGGAGCCAGGTCCCTGCGCTGAAAACAGTGCCGGGACCTCTGCACATGCGCACTACAGTCGGCACGCAAGTGCAGCAGCGCCAGGCGCCGAACTGTGTGGGAGGGGCCCGAAGCACGCAGCCCCTAGCCCTGGCTGAATGGCCTCACTGGGGCTGCGTGAATAAGGCTCCTCCCACGGCCAGCTCCTGCTCCCCCCCCCCCGACCAGACCCGACCCGACACCCGCCCCGAGACCCGACACCCGCTCCCCCCCCCCCCGACTGGACGCGACCCCCCCCCCTCCCACTGGACCCGACTCCCGCTCCCGGACTGGATCCGATCCCCCTCTCCCCCCCCTCCCCCCCTCTCCCCCTCAGCGGCACGAACGGCTTTCTTCCCCCCCCTCAGCGGCACGAACGGCTGCAGAATTCTCCCTGGCTGAAGCACTTTCACACAGGTAGGAAGATGGTTTATTTAATCTTTTCTTGGCTTATAAATGTTTATTCAGGTTGGATTTATTTGTATAATATTTGTAGAAGTATAAATAAGGATTTATTGTAGAATTTAATGAGTTCCCTTCCCCCCCCCACACCTCGTTCTGGACGCCTAATTTGTAACCTGCGCCTGATTTTTTAATGTGTAGAACAGGTTTTTTCAGTTCTACAAAAATCTTCACTGGCTCCATTCTACTTTAGTTTGGAGTACGTTTTCACTGTGGAAACTTTCAAATCAGGCGTCAGTGGCCGGACACGCCCCCTTTTGAAGAAAATATTCTGTTCCAAAGTAGAACTGTTCTACCTGACTAGAACTGCAGAAAAAAAAATGTGGAGAATTTCGATTTCTAAGATAGTCCGTTCTCCACCAGTTGCTCCTAAAAATCAGGCGCAAATCATGTGGAAACTTGGGCCCTATATTTCTGCTCCTCACCTAGTTTCACACCTTTATGATGGTAGAATTGCAGTACAGTATTCTATCACAACCAATCTGGCAAATTGAAGCATAACATACCATACCAGGTCACTGCTTCGGCAGACTGAGAACATAGCAGCTACACATTCCCAACTATCGGGTATTTATAATTCCAGGGCAATAGTGGGTAATTTTAAATTTACCAGAGGGCATAAAATCGAAGTTGCGGGTCAGGTGCCTGTAATAGAAAACACACGTGTGGGGGGTGGGGTGGTGGAGGGGGGGGGTGCTAAATTCAATAGCCCCCCCCCAAAAAAAAAATGGGTGCAGGGATCGCGATATGCGATTAACCCACGCCCATTCAATGTAATGCAGGCAGCACGAAGCGTGCAGCCAGCACTAACCGTGCTGTTGATTAGCTGCACACATCAGCAGAGGGCCCAAAATCGTGAGAGGCTAGCACCACTTAAAGCTAGCCTGCACTGCTTAAAGCTAGCCTGCACTACTTAAAGGGGATGTGCATTGTGGCTGGAGCAGGTGCTGGACGTCATTCAGAAGCTGAATCTGACCTGCGAAACAGTGAAGAATGGCACGACATGGGAGAGAACCAGCTCCAAGGTTTTCGGACGCTGCACTGGAGGTTTTAGTGGAGGAGATGGAAAGGAGGAGAGATGTCCTGTATCCACAGGGGACCAGAAGGCCCTCAGACATATGTTCAGAGGCAGTGGGAGCAGATAGCCGTGGAGATCAATGCCAGGAGTCAAGCCCCGAGGACCACCCTCACGAGTGGCCATGGTCACCTTCACAGCCACTGGCAATGCAGTCCTTGCCCTGCTCTGAGGCTGCAGTTGTGGCTGCATCAAATGGAAGATTTCAGTGAGGATGTCCTTACTGAAGCGCGTATGTCTCACACATTGGTCCTCGCTGAGGTTCAGGTAGAAATGCTCCCTGAACACCCTGGGTGTGGCTATTACATTGCCTCCTGCTGGGAGCCCTTCCCACCCTCCTCCCTCTTCCAGCAGCTTGTCCTACACTACATGGCCTCTGATCATTCTCCAAGTCATGCTGTATTCCAAGAGGAATTCCTGCGAGTGCATACGTCTGGCAGGAAGTGGTTTGTGCAGAAGCCTTCAAATCAACAAAATGCTTCAGCACCTGCCACCTGTAGACTTTTGAAATAACTATAGAAAAGCACCAAACACTTGTAGAATGTACCAACAGCCAGAATATATCAACCAGCAACTAACCATCATCTAACAAAGATGGGTGGGAAAGCAAATTGTGAGGAGGACACAAAATATCTACAAAGGGATATAGACAGGCTAAGTGAGTGGGCAAACATTTGGCAGATGGAGTATAATGTGGGAAAATGTGAGGTTATCCACTTTGGCAGAAATAATAGAAAAGCAACTTATAATTTAAATGGAGAAAAATTGCAAAGTGCTGCAGTAGAGAGACACCTGGGGGTCCTTGTGCATGAAACACAAAGTTAGTATCCAGGTACAGCAAGTAATCAGGAAGGCAAATGTAATGTTGGCCTTTATTGCAAGGGGATAGAGTATAAAAGCAGAGAAGTCCTGCTACAACTGTACAGGGTATTGGTGAGGCCACACTTGACGTACTGCATACAATTTTGGTCTCATCGTCATAGGCAGACCCTCAAAGCAAGAATGACTTGCTTACACGCAAAAAAGAGATGAGGTCACAGGTGTTTCAATGAAGGAACTAATACTCCAGATCCCGAACTACATCTTGAAGGGTGGAAGATGCCTG
Source organism: Pristiophorus japonicus (assembly GCF_044704955.1). Lineage (NCBI taxonomy): Eukaryota > Metazoa > Chordata > Chondrichthyes > Pristiophoridae > Pristiophorus > Pristiophorus japonicus. The sequence continues at coordinate 131,075,280 of NC_091986.1, read as the reverse complement.
TGCGTGGATTTAAAAAAAAATGCGTGGTGGACGTTGCACACTGGAGACCAGCTCTGCTGCACGGACCTAGCGCGCATATATATCACAGTGTGGGCTGGTCCGTGCTGCCCTCAACTCACACCTCTCCTGGGCCCCAGTCACTTCCCTCTACAAACTTTGCCGCACCTTCGCCCCTCCTGCTGTGCCTGCCCACACTGCAATCAGCGACCTGTTTTGGTCCACGTATTTAAGGAAGGATATAGATGCATTGGAGGCAGTTCAGAGAAAGTTCACTAGGTTGATTCCAGAGATGAGGGGGTTGAGTCTATACACATTGGAGTTCAGAAGAATGAGAGGTGATCTTATTGAAACTTATAAGATAATGAGGGGGCTCGATAAGGTGGATGCAGAGAGGATATTTCCACTCATAGGGGAAACTAAAACTGGGGACATAGAATAAGGGGCCACCCATTTAAAACTGAGATGAGGAGAAATTTCTTCTCTCAGGAGGGTTGTAAATCTATGGTATTCTCTGCCCCAGCTGTGGAGGCTGGATCATTGAATATATTTATGGTGGAGATACAGATTTTTGAGCGGTAAAGGAGTAAAGGGTTATGGGGAGTGGGCAGGGAAGTGGAGCCGAGTCCTTGATCAGATCAGCCATGATCTTATTGAATGGCGGAGCAGGCTCGAGCTGCCAAATGGCCTACTTCTGCTCCTATTTCTTATGTTATGACCTGCAAGTAGTTGATGATCCCTTTAAATAGCGCTGGTCTGGTTGGGTCCTTCCTGCTGCTGAACACATGTTCAGCTGTGTGAGGTTAAGAGATGGCATTAGCTGAAGCGTTGAGCTCCAAAATGGCAGCGCTATTGTCAAATGATTGGCATCATGATTTGCCTGCTCGACGTTCACTGTGCAACCGCACTAACGCGCTCAACAAAAAAGCATCCAGCGCAATTCGCCCCACAAGCATGCGTGCCATTTGGAGCCCCAACGGCATTTGTAGCGCCCAAAAAACACGGATAATGATCAGAATTTTGCACCCATGTTTTTTCCTTTCCATTTAAATCAACGGAAAGGAAAATCTGGTGGATTCTAGAACAGGTGCCCAACCTGCAACGCCGGTTTTACGCTCCGGAGGTAAATTGAAAATTACCCCAATGATATTTCCCCCATTTCATGAGGGACTCAAATCCTTACTTCCTAATTTTAAAAATTCTCACGGGAGCAAGGAACTTATCACAGCTTCTGTAACTGAAAAAAGCTGAACATTAATAATATTCAGTTCCATTTTAAATAAAATGGTGACGTTACCAGCAACACTGTCAAGACCCCTGGCATAAATACAAACTAATACCAAGACTGGCCCTGACTATTCCCAGCAGTTTGCTAACGTTCTGAAAATGACTAAATTGGCCAATACCCCAGTAAACACAACTGCAGCACAACACTTTCAACATGCTGCTGAAAATCACGAAACTAAACTGCTTCCCGATTTCTTTTTCAAACAAAACTATCATTTTCCCAATTCCCATCCCATTTGTCGCTACTATTCTCCCCTCATCGCTGGAAGCCCTCGCCGCCAGTGCTGTCTATTAAAACATTACTTACCGCCAGGATGAGCAAAGCTGGCAGCACTTTTCCTTCACCGGGACAACCTGGCTTCCACGCGCTTCCTCTTCAACTGAAGTGCACCGAAATTTCGCAACCGTCTTTCCACACGTCAGCCCGCTGCAGCTCCGCGTGACACGGAGGGGAGGAGGGACTGAGGGAGCAAGCAGCCCAGCCAGCGAGGGCAAGCAATGGGCATTCACCGTGTGCGTGCTGGAGCTGGTATCGGGGGAAATGTGTTAGCAGAGTGTTTGATCTCACTAACCACGAGGGGGGATTTATAATGTGCTTTTCCGAACAGCAAGCAGACAATTGAAAGCTGCTTCTCCGTCATTGATGAGTGTTCTTTCTGCGTCCATCACTCGAATTGCTCAACATATTTTTCAAACTTTGATATTTCCCAATTTGATAAGTCAAATTGGATCAACTGCAAAATTGAGGACAGTGAATATTCAGAACATTGTTGAATTTGGTGCTGAGACACAGTACCATGAACTTAACATTTTTATTTGGGAATTTTTCAAGATAACAAAATTGAAGAGAGACCAGAAGATGCTAAAGTAATATCGGGAATAGTACAGGGTGACCATATTTTCTAAACCGAATCCGCGGACACACAGAGTAGGAGCACAGCAAAGTAGCCAGGATGGAAAATGTCGGTTGCGCAATGCAGCAAGGCAATTTTTTTTTAGCAGCCTTTATTTTAACAGTTGCACCCATATATTACAAATTGAAGGAGGTGCAAAATTCACAAGAACCCCCCGCCCCCAGTGTTTGGGCTCATTCAAAAGGAAATTTAATTTGGGACTATCTACCGAAAAGTTTGGAACTCTAAAGTGCTTATGGAAGAAACTACGAACTTTAATAGAATTTTGGATTTTAAAAGACAAATTCAAGGCTGTGGGCGGGTCTAAGGCACTAGCAGGAGACAGTCTGATTAAGTGAGGCTACCTGGGTGTGAGGACTAAGTTAACCTGTCTGGAGGAATGCGTATTCGAGAATCCTTTTTCACAAGAGATACTGACATCATAAAATCACTTAGAGATAGCTACCCATCAACATGGGTCTGGAAAACCATTTCAGCATATACATCACAAAGAGGCCCAATCCAGCCTGTATGCGAAAACTAAGCACAAAAGGACATTGCAATTACCAAACTAATATTTCGATCAGGAAACAGTTTTTGAACATCAACTCACCCAAAACATATCAACTTTTAACGAGCCCGCCAAAATATTACAAAAAAGAGCCAAGCCCACCAAATTTATACAAAGGATTTTGAACTGATTTGGTGCCAAGATTAGAACCACTGAAATCGTATAACTGGTCCCTATTTTCAACAGAGGGTATGACATACTTGGGTATACAACCGAGACCATGCTTGTGTCATGAAGACAAGGAGAGAGACCAACGCGACAATTGTAAACTAACTTCTCCAGCCTCGAAGTCCTGAAGTCCTGAAGGAAGGAAGAACATCACCATCGCGGCAGCAACCGACCATAGTCAACGTGGTATCAACGGAAAAAACCACCGCGATCGACCAAACTCGAACAAAACTCCAACGGGAAAAAAACCAAAGAATCAAAAATTTCCATTCTACAATCTAATCCCAACCTACCAACGGGTAAAACATTACCTAAAAGACTGTAGAAACCTATTTCTAACCAAAGAAAATGGGTACTTAACCCACAGATCCAAAACGCACCTTACCGCATCAGCGAACTCAACCCAACTGAAGATTGCGCAGCTAGAAGTCTTCTCCGACGTTCGGGGTACGGCAAGCAGACCCTACCACATCCAGCGAACCCCGAAACCGCGATCTACCGTTAACTGTCAAAAGCATTGGTAAGCATAGTCCCTGCCTGCCCTGGAGTCCAACCTAGCTAGAATTAGGTATTGGGAGGTGGGAGGTATAATTTTACTGTATCCCCCTTTGAATGTGTAGTGTATGGTTCTTTATTAGAGTGATTATAAGTTTGACCGTGTACCTTTCCTTGTACTGTCCTTTATTAGAGTGATTGTAAGTTTGGCCTTGCATTCTCTTACTAGAGTAATAAGTTTGTATTTCCTTGACTGTAATAAAACAAGGTTCTTTTGCATCAAACCAGTGTCCTTTGCACTTTTGTCACACCCCCCAAATAAATCCAGAGTCTAGAACCCAAGGGAATGGGGGCGATTCGAACCGCTCAAGTTGGTCAGAAGGGAACCTGACCCCCTCATAGAGACCACCCCCTTACAAAATGCAAAACAAATGGGCATATATTTACCGCGGATGTGACATCACACTATTGAAGCATATTTAGACACCATTTCTGGGCCCAGAAGAGGCAAGGGCCCAGGGGCAGCACAGGCCAGCCCACAATGCGATATGTGTGTGCACTAGGTCCATGCAACAGAGCTCGTCCTTGCCACTGGACCAATACCTAGCTCTGTCAAGTCCGTGTGGTGGCTGGTATGCAACAGCCACCACACGTTAAAAAAAATCCACGCACAGGCATCTTCCAACCTTCAACATGTAGTTCGAGATCTGGAATATTAAGTCCTTCATTGAACCACCTGTGAACTCATCCCTTTTTGGCGTGGAAGCTGTTGTGTACGTGTAAATAACTGACAAATTGATCCAGGAGAAAAGTAACTCAAACTATGTGCTTTATACAACCCAAAATGGAGTCTCAAACCGGCATGAACCAGCATGAGTACAGCAACTGTGAATAGCTCCCGCAGGGTTCGAATTTCCATCCAGTGAGCTGTAACAAATAAATAGAGTATGAACACAACATATTTCCCCCCTTTTTAAAACCACAGTCTATGTACAGACAAAATCCTTGAGATAGCCAGGTCGTGTTCTGATACACTGAGACTGGCGTGGAGCTTGTGGTGTTTGCTCTAGGTTTTGGTTGGAAAACAGAACGGTGCCTCTGTCCCATCCTGCTGGTCTCTTCGCGCTAGGTTTGGCTGGGGGTTTGAGAATGTCCAGTAGCCAGCGAAGATTCGCCCAATCATGAGCTCAGCGGATGTCTTTCCCGTTAGCGAGTGCTTTGTCGAACGGAATGTGCGGAGAATGGTTTGAACCGCTTCGTCGAATGTTTGGCCTGCTGTGAGGTTGGCTTTCAAACCCTCTTTGATGACGCGGTTAAAACGCTCAACACCTCTGTTGCTTTGAGGATTGTATCAAGCAGTCATCATCATAGTCAGTTCCTTGAACAAGGATGACTTGCTTCCACAAGTTCACAGGTGTTTCGATGAAGGACCTGATGTTCCAGTCCTGAACTCCAATTGAGGGGGTGAAAGATGCCTGTGCGTGGATTTTTTTAAAGTGTGGCGGCCATTGCACACCAGCCACCACATGGGCTTGACAGAGCTAGGTCTTGGTCCAGTGGCAAGGATTAACCAGGACGACTAGAGAACTGCTCTGCTACACGGACCTCGCGAGTACACATATCGCAGTGTGGACTGGCCTGTACCTCCCCTGGGCCCTCGGCTCTTCTGGGCCCCATACCCTCATCTGTCGCACTTCCGCCACGATCTCTCGCCGCTCCTCCACCATAAACATTCACCGCATTTCGACACAAACACTCGCTGCTCATCCGCCCCGGCCTTCCCACTCCTCTGTACCTGGGCCCTGCCAATGTTCCTGCCCACGCTCCAAAATGCGACCTGGGTTTTGATGACGTCACCCAGTCGCCCATCTCAAAAACGTCTCACACTTGGAGCAGCTCGCGCTGGAGGTTGAAATGGTATGCAACAGCTCTTTTACTTCCCGACCTGCGGAGCTGTCCTCTCGCAGGTCGGGGGGCCACAAGCAGTAAGGCGATGCTCGATAGCATGACGAGTGAGGAAATCCGCGAACTGCTCGGACAGAAACTGTGGTCCATTGTCAGTGATTATGACCTCTGGGAGGCCCCACCTCGTCGACATACGCTGCAGAATAGTGACGATCATTGATGAGGTCACTGAACTTGTTATAGCAATTTCGGGCCATTTGGAATGCAGGTCATGTACTACAACAAGGAAACGCTGGTGCTGTAGAGCTGTTTCAACGGGACCGAAGATATTCAACTGAAGTTGTTGCCATGGTCTTTGTGGCCATGGAATGGGCTTCATTGGCGCTGGTCGGATGTTTGTGGCCTTTTCGCTCAGACTGCATGCTTCGCAGTGTGAGACAAACTCCTCGATGCGAGTGTCAATCCCAGTCCACCATACTGAATCGCGACATCTCTGCTTCATGCAGACAATGCCAGGGTGTCCATCATATGCCAATTAGAGAACGTGCTGTTGAAGCGACTTGGGAATCACTACTCTATCACCACGAGCTAGGCAGCCATCATTCCAAACAGAAAATTAATCGCAAAGTCTCTGGAAGGTTTTCAGCTCTTCTGGAATTTGCTTAGGCCACTCAGTCTGGAGGAAGTGGCACACATGTTGGAGCGTAGCATCAAGCTGTGATTCGGTTTTGAGTTTGTCGCGGGAGACAAGGTTTCTGATAGACTGAGTGATGATCGACGTGACATATGTGTTGTCATCTGTGAACAAGTCAGCACCAGAGTCCGAAACAGGTGTCGAGCGGCTGAGCATGTCAGCTACGTGGTTGTGACTGCCAGCTATCTACTGCACTTGTTGTGCGAGGCCTCTTGGGAAAGAGTGACCATAATATGGTAGAATTCTTTATTAAGATGGAGAGTGACACAGTTAATTCAGAGACTAGAGTCCTGAACTTAGGGAAAGGTAACTTCGATGGTATGAGATGTGAATTGGCTACAATAGACTGGCGAACGATACTTAAAGGGTTAACGGTGGATAGGCAATGGCAAACATTTAAATATCACATGCATGAACTTCAACAATTGTACATCCCTGTCTGGAGTAAAAATAAAATGGGGAAGGTGGCTCAACTGTGGCTAATAAGGGAAATTAAGGATAGTGTTAAATCCAAGGAAGAGGCATATAAATTGGCCAGAAAAAGCAGCAAACCTGAGGACTGGGAGAAATTTAGAATTCAGCAGAAGAGGACAAAGGGTTTAATTAGAAGGGGGAAAATAGAGTATGAGAGGAAGCTTGCTGGGAACATAAAAAGTGACTGCAAAAGCTTCGATAGATATGTGAAGAGAAAAAGATTAGCGAAGATAAATGTAAGTCCCTTGCAGTTAGAATCAAGTGAATTTATAATGAGAACAAAAAATGGTAGACCAATTGAACAAATACTTTGTTCTGTCTTCACGAAGGAAGACACAAATAATCTTCAGGAAATACTAAGAGACCGAGAGTCTAGTGAGAAGGAGGAACTGAAGGAAATCCTTATTAGTCAGGAAATTGTGTTAGGGAAATTGATGGGACTGAAGGCCGATAAATCCCCAGGGCCTGATAGTCTGCATCTCAGAATATTTAAGGAAGTGGTCCTGGAAATATTGGATGCATTGGTGATAATTTTCCAGCAGTCTATCGACTCTGAATCAGTTCCTATGGACTGGAGGGTAGTTAATGTAACACCACTTTTTAAGAAAGGAGGGAGAGAGAAAACAGGGAATTATAGACCGGTTAGCCTGACAGCAGTAATGGGGAAAACATTGGAATCAATTATTAAAGATGAAATAGCAACATAATTGGAAAGGAGTGACAAAATCGGTCCAAGTCAGCATGCGTTTATGAAAGGGAAATCATGCTTGACGAATCTTCTCGAAAATTTTGAGGATGTAACTAGTGGAGTGGACAGGGGAGAGCCAGTGGATGTGGTGTATTTGGACTTTAAGAAGTCTTTTGACAAGGTCCCACACAAGAGATTGGTGTGCAAAATTAAAGCACATGGTATTGGGGGTAATGAATTGAAGTGGTTAGGGTACTGGTTGGCAGACAGGAAGCAGAGAGTCGGGATAAACGGGTCTTTTTCAGAATAGCAGGCAGTGACTAGTGGGGTGCCGCAGGGCTCAGTGCTGGGGCCCCAGCTATTTACATAGAAACATAGAAAATAGGTGCAGAAGGACGCCATTCAACCCTTCGAGCCTGCACCACCATTCAATAAGATCATGGTGGATCATTCCCTCGGTACCCCTTTCCTGCTTTCTCTCCATACCCCTTGATTCCCCCTAGCCGTAAGGGCCATATCTAACTCCCTCTTGAATATATCCAATTAACTGGCATCAACAACTCTCTGTGGCAGGGAATTCCACAGGTTAACAACTCTCTGAGTGAAGAAGTTTCTCCTCATCTCAGTCCTAAATGGCCTACCCCTTATCCTAAGACTGTGTCCCCTGATTCTGGACTTCCCCAACATCGGGAACATTTTTCCTGCATCTAACTTGTCCAGTCCCGTCAGAATCTTATATGTTTCTATGAGATCCCCTCTCATCCTTTTAAACTCCAGTGTATAAAGGCCCAGTTGATCCAGTCTCTTCTCATATGTCAGTGCAGCCATCCCAGGAATCATTCTGGTGAATCTTCGCTGTACTCCCTCAATAGCTAGAACGTCCTTCCTCAGATTAGGAGACCAAAACTGAACACAATATTCCAGGTGAGGCCTCACCAAGGCCCTGTACAACTGCAGTAAGACGTCCCTGCTCCTATACTCAAATCCCCTACCTATGAAGACCAACATACCATTTGTCTTCTTCACTGCCTGCTGTACATGCATGCCAACTTTCAATGACTAATGAACCATGACACCCAGGTCTCATTGCACCTCCCCTTTTCCTAATCTGTCACCTTTCAGATAATATTCTGCCTTCGTGTTTTTGCCCCCAAAGTGGATAACCTCTCATTTATCCACATTATACTGCATCTGCCATGTACTTGCCCACTCACCTAACTTGTCCAAGTCGCCCTGCAGCCTCTTAGCGTCCTCCTCACAGCTCACACCGCCACCCAGTTTAGTGTCATCTGCAAACTTGCTGATATTACACTCAATTCCTTCATTAAATCATTAATGTATATTGTAAATAGCTGGGGTCCCAGCACCGAGTCCTGCGACACTCCAATAGTCACTGTCTGCCATTTTAAAAAGGACCCGTTTTTCCCAACTCTCTGCTTACTGTCTGCCAACCAGTTCTCTCAGAAAATTCTAGAAGATTTGTCAAGATTGATTTCCCTTTCATAAATCCATGCTGACTTGGACCGATTCTGTCACAGCTTTCCAAATGCACTGCTATTTCATTCTTAATAATTGATTCCAACATTTTCCCCACTACTGATGTCAGACTAACTGGCCTATAATTACCCATTTTCTCTCTCCCTCCCTTTTTAAAAAGTGGTGCTACATTAGCTACCCTCCAGTCCAAAGGAACTGATCCAGAGTCAATAGACTGCTGGAAAATGATCACCAATGCATCCACTATTTCTAGGGTCACTTCCTTAAGTACTCTGGGATGCAGACTATCAGGCCCTGGGGATTTATCGGCCTTCAATCCCATCAATTTCCCTAACACAATTTCCCGCCTAATAAGGATATACTTCAGTTTCTCCTTCTCACTCGATCCTCGGTCCCCTAGTATTTCCGGAAGGTTATTTGTGTCTTCCTTCGTGAAGACAGAACCAAAGTATTTGTTCAATTGGTCTGCCATTTATTTTTTCCCCAAATTCACCTGAATCTGACTGCAAGGGACCTACGTTTGTCTTCACTAATCTTTTTCTCTTCACATATCTATAAAAGCTTTTGTAGTCAGTTTTTATATTCCGGCAAGCTTCCTCTCGTACTCTATTTTTCCCGTCTTAATTAAAACGTTTAACCTGCTCTGCTGAATTCTAAATTTCTTCCAGTCCTCAGGTTTGCTGCTTTTTCTGACCAATTTATATGCCTCTTAGATTTAACACTCTCCTTAATTTCCCTTGTTCGCCATGGTTGAGCCACCTTCCCTGTTTTATTTTTACACCAGACAGTCAACCCTTTAAGTATCATTTGCCAGTCAATTCGAGCCAATTCACGTCTCATACCATTGAAGTTACCTTTCCTTAAGTTCAGGACCCTAGTTTCTGAATTAACTGTGTCACTCTCCATCTTAATAAAGAATTCTACCATATTATGGTCACTCTTCCCCAAGGGGCCTCGCACAACAAGATTGCTAATTAGTCCTTTCTCATTACACATCACCCAGTCTAGGATGGCCAGCCCTCTAATTGGTTCCTCGACATATTGGTCTAGAAAACCATCCCTAATACACTCCAGGAAATCCTCCTCCACCGCATTGCTACCAGTTTGATTAGCCCAATCAATATGTAGATTAAAGTCACCCATGATAACTGCTGTACCCTTATTGTACGCATCCCTTATTTCTTGTTTGATGCTGTCCCCAACCTCACTACTACTGTTTGGTGGTCTGTACACAACTCCCACTCGCATTTTCTGCCCTTTGGTATTCCATAGCTCCACCCATACCGATTCCACATCATCCAAGCTAATGTCCTTCCTTACTATTGCATTAATTTCCTCTTTAACCAGCAATGCCACCCTGCCTCCTATTCCTTTCTGTCTATCCTTCCTAAATGTTGAATACCCCTGGATGTTGAGTTCCCAGCCTTGGTCACCCTGGAGCCATGTTTCAGTGATGCCAATTACTTCATAACCGTTAACTGCTATCTGCGCAGATAATTCGTCCACCTTATTCCGAATGCTCCTCGCATTGAGGCACAGAGCCTTCAGGCTTGTCTTTCTAACACACTTTGCCCCTTTAGAATTTTGCTGTAATGTGCCCTTTTTGCTTTTTGCCTTAGGTTTCTGTGCCCTCCACTTTTACTTTTCTTCTTTCTATCTTTTGCTTCTGCCCCCATTCTACTTCCCTCTGCCTCCCTGCATAGGTCCCCATCCTCCTGCCATATTAGTTTAACTCCTCCCAACAGCACTAGCAAACACTCCCCCTAGGACATTGGTTCCGGTCCTGCCCAGCTGCAGACTGTCCAGTTTGTACTGGTCCCACCTTCCCCAGAACCGGTTCCAATGTCCCAGGAATTTGAATCTCTCCCTTCTGTTCCACTCCTCAAGATGAATACCACGTATTCATCTGAGCTATCCTGCGATTCCTACTCTGAATAGCACGTGGCACTGGTAGCAATCCTGAGATTACTACTCTTGAAGTCCTACTTTTTAATTTAGCTCCTAGCTCCCTAAATTCGTCTCGTAGGACCTCATCCCGTTTTTTACCTATATCGTTGGTTCCTATATGCACCACGACAACTGGCTGTTCACCCTCCCTTTCAGAATGTCCTGCACCCGCTCCGAGACATCCTTGACCCTTGCACGAGGGAGGCAACATACCATCCTGGAGTCTCGGTTGCGGCCGCAGAAACGTCTATCTATTCCCCTTACAATAGAATCCCCTACCACTATAGCTCTTCCACTCTTTTTCCTGCCCTCCTGTGCAGCAGAGCCACCCACAGTGCCATGAACTTGGAATTCTGAAGACCATTTGTCGATGGTAGGAAGAGGGTACTTGTCGGTGAAGCTAGTCTTGTTGACATCTTTCAGGTCGGTGCATAGGTGGATCTCCCCATTTTTACGCCAAGCAATGACTTAAGTTCGAGATCCAGGGTGAGGAGTTGATGCTCTCAATGATTCCCTGAGATTCGAGTCGCGTTAATTCTGCGGATACTTGGTCGCAAACTGCGAATGGGAGACGGCGAAGTCGCTGCGTAACCCGTTTGATGGAAGGGTCAACGCAGGGAGATGGCAGAATTTTGTTGTCACTCCAAACCCTGTGAAAATTGAGGGATACTGCTTGTCAAAGTCCACCATGTACACAGGTGTGCCAGTTGGGTCGTAAACTTTGAACCCTAGCTTGTCATAAAGGTCAACACACATGAGGCTTCGTCCCTTCGCGACATAAAAAGAAAAGTTCGCCAATGTTATGTCTTGTAGTATATCGGGACAGATATGACCCCAATTACCTCAATTTTGGAGTCGGAGTACGCATGTAGAATGGAAGTTGCATGCTGCAATTGACAGTGCATGAAGTGGGTTTCCGACACAGCCTCGCTCAATATGGAGACTGTTGTGTATGTAATAACTGTTGGACTGAGTACTGTTTAACTTCAAGAGGTATGACCTTGGCTCTGCTTTATTAAGGCCCAAAGTGACTAATATACAAAATGGCTGGTCTTTTATACCATGCGTACAGCCAAATGGCTTCCAACAGTGATGCCATCTAGTGGCTAGTAATCCAAAAGTACATACACGACAACATCCCCTCTGAGATATTAATGCAGTCTTTTACAAATTGTTTTATGCTCCCGGGTTGACCGTCTCAGTTCAACTCCAGCCTTGGGTGAGTTTTCAGACTCTGTTGTGACTGGTGGCTGGGTGGCTGACCTGGTGGGAGTGGCAATGGCCATGTCAGGGATTGAAAGTCCATTTTCATCGAACATGTCAGTAATTGAAAGTCCTGATTCACTGATGGCCACTGAGTCCTCTGATGACTGGGGGTAGGTTGGTTGGTCATAGACATAGAAACATAGAAAATAGGTACAGGAGTAGGCCATTCGGCCCTTCGAGCCTGCACTGCCATTCAACAAGATCATGGCTGATCACCCACCCCAGCACCTCCCCCCCACGCCCCCTCCACACCCCCCTGACCCCCCCAGCCGCAAAGACCACATCCAACTCCCTCCCGAACACATCCAATGGACTGGCATCAACAACTCTCCGCGGCAGGGAACCCCACAGGCCAACAACTCCCCGAGTGAAGAAGTCTCTCCCCATCCCAGCCCCAAACAGCCCACCCCCCATCCCAAGAGCGTGCTGCCCCCCCCCCCCCCGGCTCCGGACCCACCCAACACCGGGAACACTCCTCCCGCACCCAACCCGCCCTATCTCGTCAGAATCCTTCCCAAATGCTGAACACCCCCGGATGTCGAGCCCCCAGCCCCGGCCAGCCCGGAGCCACGCCCCCGCGATGCCAACCACACCACATCCACCAACCGCCATCTGCACAGTCAACCCGTCCACCCCACTCTGAACACTCCCCGCACCGAGGCACAGAGCCCCCAGGTCCGCCCCTCCAACACACTTCGCCCCCCTCAGACCTCTGCTGCAATGTGGCCCCTCCTGTCCCCCGCTCTGAGTTTCTCTGCCCCCCACCACCACCACTCTCCCCTCCATCCCCCGCCCCCGTCTCCCCTCAACTTCCCTCACACAGGCTCCCATCTTGGGGGCGGTAACCTTCTGGGGCAGGGAATTTTAGCCCCCAGTGTGGAAGTCCTGCTCCCGCTGCAGAATTGGCCTTACCACCTCTCAATGGAAGCGGAGTGCAATTTCCCACACTCCACTTCCTTTGGGGGCAGTTACCGGGGCACGACTGGATGCTCCTGTGACAGTTGGAACTGGTGCTCTCCACTCTCTCTCCTGTGACAGTGGAATTGTCTTTTGTCTCTTGTCTCTTGTCTCTTGACAATCGTCAATTGTCTCTTCCTCCAACTGTTCCAGTTCATCTGTGTACCACAGCTTTATCTGATCCATATGTTTCTTGCATGTTTGCCCATTTTTGAGCTTGACCATAAATACTCTGTTGCCCTCCTTGGCATGACAGTACCAGCGATCCACTTGGGACCCTGACCATAATTCAGAACATATACAGGATCATTTACAGAAATATCACGCGACGCAGCTGCGTGATTGTGATACCCTTGCTGACTTTGTCTTTTATATTCAACGTGATTATTCAAGTCAGGGTGTACAAGAGATAGCTTGGTCTTAAGACTTCTCTTCATCATTAGTTCAGCAGGCAAGACCCCGGTAAGCATGTGTGGTCTTGTTCTGTAACTAAGCAGTATGCATGAAAGGCGGGTCTGCAGTGATCCTTGGGTTACTCGCTTCATACTCTGCTTTATGATTTGGACAGCACGTTCTGCTTGCCCATTGGATGCAGGTTTGAATGGTGCTGATCTTACATGTTTGATACCATTGAGTTCCATCAACTCTTGAAACTCCTGACTGGTGATGCACGATCCGTTGTCGCTAACAATGATGTCAGGCAGACCACGTGTTGCGAACATGACACTGAGATTCTCAATGGTAGCTGTGGATGTGCTGGATGACATGATGATACGCTCTATCCACTTCGAATATGCATACACCACAACTAAAAACATCTTCCCCAGGAAGGGACCTGCAAAGTTTATGTGGATCCTGGATAATGGTTTGGACAGCCACAACCACAGACTCAGCGGCGATTCCGCTGGTGCTTTGCTGAGCTGCATGCAAGTGTTGCACTGATGCACACATGATTCCAGCTCAGAGTCAATTCCCCGCCACCATACATGAGATCTGACGATGGCTTTCATCATTACAATGCCGGGATGTGTGCTATGTAGCTCACGTACAAATTTCTCTCTCCCTTTCTTGGGCATAACAACACGATTGCCCCAGAGTATATAATCCAACAGAATAGACAGTTCATCTTTGCAATGAATGTAAGGTTTGGTTTCCTCGCACATTTGCTTGGGTATGGCAGACCAATCACCTTTGAGGATGCAACTCTTCACCACCGATAAAATCAGGTCCTGGCTGGTCCAGGTCTTAACTTGTTGAGCTGTGACAGGGGTTCCTTCACTCTCAAAAGCATCCATAACTAACAATAGGTCCGCTGGTTGTGGCATTTCAAGCTCCGGTGTGGGCAACGGCAGACGGCTCAAAGCATCGGCACAATTCTCGGTGCCAGGTCTATGGTGAATGACATAATCATAAACGGATAATGTTAGCGCCCACCTCTGAATGCGGGATGAAACATTGGTATTGATACCTTTGTTTTCAGAGAACAGTGAAATGTGTGGCTTGTGATCTGTCTCCAGTTCAAACCGAAGACCAAACATATACCGATGCATCTTTTTAACCCCATACACACAGACTAGTGCTTCTTTCTCTACCACGTTGTAGGCTCTTTCCGCTTTCGGCAAACTTTTTGAAGCATACGCGACTGGTTGAAGTTTACCCGACTCATTAGCTTGTTGGAGTATGCAACCAATTCCATATGACGAAGCATCACAGACCAATACTAAAAGTTTGCATGGGTCATAATGTACCAGCAGCTTGTAAGAGCAAAGCAGATTAGCGGCTTTCTCAAAAGCTCTGTCTTGAGACGCACCCCACACCCAGTTGTCGCCTTTTCTTAGCAGCATGTGCAGTGGTTCTAATAAGGTGCTCAATTTAGGTCGGAAGTTACCGAAGTAGTTGCGTAGACCCAGGAACGAATGCAGCTCCGTCACATTCTGTGGCTTAGGTGTATTCTTGATGGCCTTGGTTTTTGCGTCCGTGGGCCTGATGCCTTCAGCAGCAATTTTCCTCCCCAGGAATTCAACCTCTGGTGCCATGAAGACGCATTTCGAGCGTTTCAGTCTGAGTCCCACTTTGTCCAGACGATGTAGAATCTCTTCCACGTTGTTCAGATGTTCCTCGGAGTCACGACCTGTGACCACGATATCATCTTGGAACACGACGGTTCTGGAAACAGACTTCAGTAGACTCTCCATGTTCCTCTGAAATATTGCTGCAGCTGAGTGAATTCCAAAAGGGCACCTGTGATAAATAAACAGCCCTTTATTCATGTTAATGCACGTAAGTCTCTTTGACGTTTCGATCAGCTCCTGTGTCATGTAGGCTGACTTCAAGTCCAGTTTGGTGAACGACTTGCCCCCGGCTAGCGTTGCAAACACGTCATCAGCCTTCGGTAACAGGTACTGATCCTGTTTCAAAACCCTGTTGATCGTAGCCTTGTAGTCTCCACAGATTCTGATGATGCCATCACTTTTCGGCACAGGAACAATGGGGCTGGCCCATTCATTAAATTCAACTGGTGATATGATCCCTTCACGCTGGAGTCTGTCCTGTTCGATTTCGACCTTCTCCCTCATCATATACGGAACTGCCTGAGCTTTATGATGGATGGGTCTTACATCCGAGTCCACGTGGATCTTGCACCTTGGCTCTCGTGAAGTTGCCGATGCCTGGTTCGAACAGCGAGGGGAACTTGCTCAGTACTTGGGCACATGTATCTTTCTCCAACAACAACAACGCCTTGATGTCGTTCCAATCGCATCTGAATTTTTCAAGCCAGTTCCTGCCGAACAGCGTTGGGCCATTGCCTGGGACAATCCATGGCGGTAACTGATGAACTGCACCGTCATATGACACTTCAATTGTGGCACTGCCAATCACCGTTATGAGTTCTTTGGTGTACGTGCGCAACTTGGCAGTGACTGGACTCAGCCTGAGTCTCACAGCCTTAGTATCCCAAAGCTTGTCGAATGCCCTCTGGCTCATTATCGATTGACTTGCCCCCCGTGTCCAGTTCCATCGATACCGGCACCCCATTAAATTTCACGTTGATCGTTATTAGTTTGCTCTTAGTTAAGAACGAGTACAGTCCATACACTTCCTCCTCTGGTATCTCGGTTTGCCTATCCAGATCCGCACCAGTCTGACCATCATCCTCCATGTGGTGTGTCACAGCACGCTTGCTCATCTACGGACACTTGCGCTGGAGATGCCCCACTCACAGACAGCCTTTGCCGGTGCCGGTGATTTCCCGCACTATGCCAACACGGAGAAATCAGATACATTCCCACTGGCGGACTTTGGGCAGCCACAGGTTTCACATACGCAGTTGGGTAGGCCCTGCCATGTGCCGCTCTGCTGAACACTGAATCAATCATATTTACAGTACTTGCCGAGTTTCGATTTTTCACTGATATCTGCTTTAGACTTCTATCTGTCATCATGCATGACTGAGCGATCGTGATGGCCCTGTTCAAGTCCAACATCTGCACCGCCAGTAGTTTACGCAGGATCACCTCGTGGTTGATGCTGATTACAAAGAAGTCCCACAGCATGTCTGCCAACACAGCCCCGAACTTACACGGTCCCGCTAGATGTCTCAGGTCAGCAAAGAATTCCACCACATTCTGGCCCTCTGAGCGAACGTGCGTATAAAAATTGTATCTCGAGATGATGATGCCTTCGTCTGGTTTAAGGTGGTCCTGTACCAGTGTACACAATTCTTCATACGTCTTCTCTGTTGGACTCACAGGCAGGAGTAGATTCTTTATCAGACCATAAAGTTTTGGATCGCAAACCGTGAGGAACACCGCCCAGCGCCGATCTGTGTCGCCGACCTCTTCCATTTTGTTGGCCACGAAGAACTGGCACAAATGGTTCACAAAGTCTGCCCAATCTTCTCCTTCCACAAATCACTCCAACAATCCAATTGTGCTCATTTTTGCATACAAAGGTTCTTGTTGCCTCGTCAGCAAATGTTGTGTATGTAATAATTGTTAGACTGAGTACTGTTTAACTCCAAGAGGCATGATCTTGGCTCTGCTTTATTAAGGCCCAAAGTGAATAATATACAAAATGGCTGGCCTTTTATACTTGGGCTGCACACCTGTGTGTGGAGCCCAAATGGCCTCCAACAGTGATGCCATCTGATGGCTAGTGATCCCAAAAGTACATACATGAGAGAAACTTTGGCACCAAGGTCAATGAGGAGGCAGCAGGGCATGTTGTCAATGTTTACCCCACTGTACATAAATTTGCCCAAACCGATGTGCTAATGAGGAGGCAGCAGGACGTGTCGTCAATGTTTACCTCACAGTCCTTAAATTTGCCCGAACCGATGTGCAAACTATCACAAACGGTGTAAACCATATTGGGTTCATCACTATCGGGATTGTCCACATGTTGAATATGCTGTGATGAGTGCTAGACACTAGCAAAATGGTTCATTTTACCACATGCAGGGCATTCTTTCCCACATGCAGGGCAGTTAGGACTCTTTGATGAGTGTGATTTGTCCCCACAGTTAAAGCAGTGGAAGTTAATCCCGTGATCCATAGTGGGTAGCTTATTACTAGCCCTGGGTCTCTGCTGTGATATCCACTTTGGACGAACGCCTTGCACATGGGCTGTAGCTGCAGTCTGCTGCACAGAGGGAGTAGGGGATTTGATCACTTTTGAATCGGAAAGCACTGATTCGATTTGGATGGCCAAATTAGTTGCTTTGTCTAATGTCAATTTATCATCCTCCATTAGTAAGCGTTCCCGAATGCGGGCGATCGTTGTTTTCTCAATAATTTGACCCCTAATCATTTCTTCTGTGAGTGCTCCAAAGTTACACGTAGCGGCCAGTTCAGTTACTGAAATGATGTACTGTTTGGTTGGTTCACCGTTCCCTTGCCCCCTTTTACAACATTGGGATCTCTTCACGGTCTTTTTCTTTGGCCCAAAATAGTTCTCTAGGCCACTTACCGTTTTGTCGTAGGACTCCGTGTCTTGGATTTGGCCAAAGATGCGTTGGTCTTCGGTGCCGAGGCAGTGGATAAATATTGCAGGGCGGCGAGCTGATGTTATGTTGTCGCTGTCTAACCCACTCGCCGTGATGTATGTAGAAAATCATTTTATCCATCTCAGCCACAGAATTGAAGGGTCCCTGGGTGTGGAGAGTGTTAAGTATGGAAGAACTCCACAAGACTGAGTACTGTGAGCTAAAACTGATGTGACCTTAGTCTCTTTAATACAACTCCAGAGTGCCTAAGCAGCATGGCAGACAACCTTTTATACTCCCTTGCACGAGGTGTGCAGGTGACCCTTGGGCCTCTGATGGCAAGTCTTACACAGTTACAATGTTTACATACATAACATCACTCCCCCCCCCCCCCCCGCAAAGTCTTTGATACAAATTATTTACAGGTTGAGACAATCCAGGGCCCTACACTCCCTGGTTGATCGTCTGAGTTCAAACTCTGGCATGGAGGAGCTGGTCGGACCATTGCTGCACTGCGGCGCGGCTGGTCTGACAGGACTGTTGGGAATGGTGGGTTCATCCTCTTGATTGACAGCGAGGTCGATTGCTAGTTGGGTGTGTGTTGGTGGATCGATGATGGTGATGTCCTCTTCAGGTTGTTCCAGGTTGTCGGTGAACCGCAGTTTGGTCTGATCCAAATGCTTTCTGCATGTTTCTCCATTCAATAGTTTGACTATAAACACTCTATTCCCCTCCTTGGCCAAGACAGTGCCAGCGACCCATTTACGACCATGACCGTATTTAAGGACAAATACAAGGTTGTTAACATCAATGTCACACGATACAGCGGCACAATCGTGGTACATGTTTTGCTGGTGACGCCGGGTTTCCACATGATCATTTAGATCAGGGTGGACTAGGGAGAGCCTGGTTTTGAGTGCTCTCTTCATTAACAAGTCTGCAGAGGGAATCCCAGTGAGCGAGTGGGGTCGCGTCAGGTAGCTGAGCAGAACCCGAGATCAGCTGGTCTGCAATGAGCCTTCCGTCACATGTTTCAAGCTCTGCTTAAAAGTTTGGACTGCCCATTCCGCTTGACCGTTGGATGTGGGCTTAAATGGGGCAGACCTGACATGTTTGATGCCTTTGCGGGTCATAAACTCATTGAATTCCGAGCTGGTGAAACACGGTCCATTGTCACTGTCAAGGACGTCGGGCAAGCCATGGGTGGCGAACATAGCCCGAAGGCTTTCAATGGTGGCAGTGAATGTGCTGGATGACATGATTACGCATTCAATCCATTTAAAGTAAGTGTCCACTACAACTAAAAACATCTTTACGAGAAAGGGGCCAGCAAAACCTACATTGATCTTGGACCACGGTTTGGAGGGCCATGACCACAAACTCAATGGAGCCTCCCTTGATGCATTGCTCAATTGTGAGCACGTGTTGCACTGGTGTCCGTATGACTCTAAGTCCGAGTCAATGCCGGGCCACCAAACATGCGACCTGGCTATAGCCTTCATCATGACTATGCCTGGGTGGGTATTGTGTAGGTCACGTATAAACATTTCCCTGCCTTTTTTTGGCAAAACCACGCGATTACCCCATAAGAGACAATCCGACTGGATGGACATTTCATCTTTGCGTCGGTGAAATTTCATCTTGCATTTCCCCGGGAATGGCCAACCAGCTCCCATTGAGGACACAACTTTTTACAAGTGATAGCACAGGATCCTGGCTGGTCCAGGTCCTGATCTGGCAAGCAGTGATGGGTGACCCCTCACTCTCAAAAGCATCCATGACCAGAAGCAAGTCTGCGGGCTGTGTCATTTCCACCCCGGTAGTGGGCAATGGTAGCCGACTGAGGGCATCAGCACAGTTCCCCGTGCCTGGTCTGTGGCGGATAACATAGTCTTAGGTGGACAATGTTAGTGCCCATCTTTGGATGCGGGACGAAGCATTGGTGTTTATACCTTTGCTTTCTGAAAACAGCGAAATGAGTGGCTTGTGGTCGATTTCGAGCTCAAACTAAAGTCCAAATAGGGAGCGGTGCATTTTCTTAACCCCATATACACATGCTAACACCTCTTTCTCGACCATACTGTAGGCTTTTTCAGCCTTAGACAGACTTCTAGATGCATATGCAACCGGTTGAAGTTTGCCCGATACATTGTTGTGCTGTAACACTCAACCGACCCCGTACGAAGATGCATCACAAGCTAGCACTAATCATTTACACGGGTCATACAGTACAAGTAACTTATTAGAATGAAGTAGGTTTCTGGCCTTCTCAAAGGCTGTCTCTTGAGATTTATCCCAAACCCAGTCGTCACCCTTATGTAGCAACATGTGCAACGGTTCCAGCAAAGTGCTTAACCCGGATAGAAAGTAACCAAAATAGTTGAGGAGTCCCAGGAACGGACACAGCTCCGCCACATTCTGTGGTCTGGGTGCATTCTTGATGGCCTCTGTCTTTGAGTCCGTGGGTCTGATGCTGTCTGTCGCAATCTTTCTCCTCAAAAATTCGACCTCTGGTGCCAGGAAAACACACTTGGAGCATTTCAGCCTGAGTCCCACTCTGTATAGTCGACTTAGAACCTCTTCCAGGTTGTGCAGGTGTTCAATGGTGTCACGACCGGTGATCAGAATGTCGTCTTGAAACACAACAGTGCGCGGAACCGATTTCAGCAGACTCTCCATGTTCCTCTGGAAGCTGGCAGCAGCCGAGCGAATCCCAAAAGGCCACCCGTGCTATATAAACAGTCCTTTGTGTGTGTTGCTGCATCTCCATCTTTTCGAAGATTCAGCCAGCTCCTGTGTCATGTAGGCGGAGGTTAGGTCCAACTTGTTGAACGACTTCCCCCCCTGCTAATGTTGCGAACAGGTCATCCGCCTTGGGTAATGGGTACTGCTCTTGTAACGAGAATCTGTTGATCGTTACCTTGTAATCTCCGCAGATTCTGACCGTACCATCGCTTTTCAACTCCGGAACAATCGGACTGGCCCACTCGTTGAACTCGACTGGCGATATGATTCGCTCTCGTTGAAGTCTGTCCAGTTCAATCTCGACTTTCTCCCTCATCATCTATGGAACCGCTCGAGCCTTGTGATGAACGGGCCTTGCATCGGGGATTAGATGGATCTGCACCTTGGCACCTGTGATGTTGCCGATGCCTGGTTCTAATAGCGACGGAAACTTGCTCAGCACTTGGGCGCATGAGGCATCATCCACTGAAGATAGTGCTTTGATGTTGTCCTAGTTCCATTGAATCTTTCCCAGCCAGCTTCTGCCGAATAGCATTGGGCCATCACCTGATACAATCCACAGTGATGAATCATGCACAGCTCCATTGTACGATACCTTAACTGTCGCACTGCCAATGACTGATATGAGCTCTTTGGTGTAGGTGTGCAGCTTTGTCTGAATCGGGCTCAGTTTGGGCCTTTGTGCCTTGTTGCCCCACAGTTTCTCAAAAGCCTTCTGGCTCATAATTGGCTGACTTGCCCCTGTGTCCAACTCCATTGATACCGGAATACCGTTCAATTTGACTTTCAGCATAATAGGAAGGCTCTTGATGGTGAAGGTATGTACCCCATACACTTCTTCCTCGGGTTGAATTGCCTTTCTTGTTTGTTCTGCGTGATCCACGCCGGATCGATCATCCTCTGCCGACTCTGCCACGTGGTGAGTCGCAGCACTCGTGCACATTCACTGGAGGTGCCCCATTGTTTCGCAGCCTTTACAAATGCAGTGCTTGAATCGACATTGATGGGCTCGATGATTACCCCCGCAGCGCCAACATGGTACTAATGGATTTGCATTCACGCCCAATGGCGGATTCTGAGTCATCATAGGTCTTGCAGCTGCAGATGTGTAGGCCCTGCCATATGCAGTTCTGCCTGCTAGCGATGTTATTTTATGCACAGTACTTGCCGGTGAGCTTCGATGCTGGGAAGATATCTGTCTCGTATTATAGCTCATGGATATGAATGCCAAAGGCTATCATGATGGACTTGCTCATGTCTAGGATTCAGCAGACAGCAGCTTGCGAAGAATGCCTTTGTGGCCAATGCCAAGCACAAAAAAGTCCCACAGCATTTCCTCCAAAAATTCAGCAAATTCGCAAATTCCCATAACTCGCCACGTCCTGGCCCTCAGAGCGGTGGTGCGTGTAGAAATGATACCTGGCCACTAAGATGCTCTCCTTTGGCTTGAGGTGGTTCCGAACCAGCATACACAACTCTGTATATGTTTTCTCCGCTGGTTTCTCCGGTGCTAGCAGGATCTTGATGAGGCCATATATTGTGGACCCACACACGGTAAGGAGAATCGCCCTGTGCTTGATCGCTTTATCGTCCCCATCCAGCTTGTTAGCCACGAACTACTGGTCGAGATGTCAACGAAGGCTTCCCAATCATCACCCTCTACAAATCTCTCTAAAATACCAACGGCAGCCATGACTGCGTGAAAGTTCGTAATCTGTTACTCGTCGCCAACTGTTAAGTATGGAAGAACTCCATAAGACTGAGTACTGTGAGCTAAAACTGATGTGACCTTAGTCTCTTTAATACAACTCCAGAATGCCTAGATGCATGGCAGAGAATCTTTTATACTCCCTGCACGAGGTGTGCAGGTGACCCTTGTGCCTCCAACAGTTGCGCACACTGGTGGTAAGTCTTACACAGTTACAATGTTTACATACATAACAGAGAGGAAAGGTGGGGAAGGGCGGAAGGAAGGTTAATTTGAGTCATCCCCATCGGCAAATTATGTTGTGTACGCGTAAATAAATGACAAACTGAGCCAAGAGAAAAGTAACTCAAACCATGTGCTTTATACAACAACCCAAACTGGAGTCCCCAAACCGGCATGTACCAGCATGAGTACAGCAACTGCGAATAGTTCCCGCAGGGTCCTAATTCCCATCCAGTGAACTATATCAAATAAATAGAGTATGAACACAACAGAAGCAAGTCATCCTCGATACGAGGGACCGCCTATGATGATGATGATAATACAATAACACTCTTCAGTAACATCAGTTTTTCATACCCACTGTCTATGCAGCTTATTCAGAAAATCTTTCTTTCTAAGCACTGCCCATGTCATTTATTTGTCACAGATTTAGTAATAATTGCTGTGCGATCTCCACGTTTAAAGAATACCGACAATGACAATGTTGTTGCTTCTGCGAGAGGAATACACATAGAGATTAACCTCCATCAACCATCACTAGTCTCTGATGGTTTGCCCATGTTCCTATCTTTAGTTTGCACACTGATGACCACAAGTACAAACAAGCAGCATCCAATTGTTAGTTCCAATCTTTCTGTACACTGACTAATACCCAGCTCTACCTCTCTGCTGCCTTTCTCAACACTTCCACTGCCATTGTGTTGTCAGATTGCTCATCTGACATCCAATCCTGGGTGAGCCAAAAATTCCGATGTTTTCTGCCCCACCACAAACTCCGTTCCTTGGCCACTGACACCTTCTCCGTTCCCTGGCCACTATCTCAGGTTGAACCAAATAGTTTGTCACTGCAGCATCCCTGAACTGAACTTGCAACTCCATAATCCTCTCCATCACAAAGACCGTCCACTTCCACCCCCATAACATTGCCCATCTCTGCTTCAGCCCAACCCCCTCCTATAGCTGAGGGTTTCAGCTTTCAGAGTTCTCTCCAGTGTATGTAATATTAAAATTCCAATGTTCTCAACAACAACACATGGAAGGAGCTCTCAGACTTATTTGTCACAAAGATTAAGACCATCTGCCTCTGCCACAGCCCCCAATCTCCTTGTCCACCAAGCCAAACCTCATGCCCTAGCCCTGAACCCATCTCTCTCTCCAGTTCCCCCTTATCTATGTTTATGAGACCTACTTCCCAATAAACTGCTGGCCACTAATGTACTACTAGTGTTTTTTTCAGTATCACTGCACATCAGCTAAAAACAAAGACAAAGAGCCTAAAAAGTGCATCTGTGGGCTGTAAAGATTGATTAGATAAGATAATCATAAGAACATAAGAAATAGGAACAGGAGTAAGCCATAAGGGCCCTCGAGCTTGCTCCGCCATTCAGTAAGATCATGGCTGAACTGATCATGGACTCAGCTCCACTTCCCTGCCCGCTCCCTGTCATGTATCTTACATTATTACATATACAACTGTATCCTAACATGCTATACATGACTGTAATAAGATATGACCTGTAACCACCAGCATACCTTACCACCAGGGGTGCATTTGCAAGAGACAGGTATATAAGGACAGGTCTCAGGCAAGTGCAGCATTCCAGAGCTGTGAAATAAAGATGCAGGTCCAGAGTGACCTTGACTTCACTACATGCCTCGTGTGAATCTGTACTGAGGGGACAGGCCTTTACAGTGGCGACGAGTTACGGGATTACAGAATCCACAGAATGGCGAACAACGGATCAGATGAAAAGTACAATGCTGGAGACAATTGGGAGGACTTTATAGAAAGGCTCCAGCAAAGCTTTGTAACCAAAGGCTGGTTAGGAAACGACAAAGCAGACAAGAGAAGAGACAATCTCTTGACCAGCTGTGGCTCGAAAACATACGCTTGAATGAAGCATCTGTTGGCACCCGAGAAACCAGCAAGCAAGTCGTTTGAAGAATTGAGCACACTGGTAAGAGACCACCTGAAGCCAGCGAGCAGCCTACACATGGCCAGTCACAGGTTCTACAACTACAGACGCTGTGTGGGCCAGAGCATACCCGACTTCGTGGCAGAACTTCGGAGGTTGGCTAGTTTATGTGAGTTCTCCGATGAACTGAGGAGGGAAATGCTGAGAGACTTTTTCATTGAAGGAATAGGCCATGCAGGCATATTCCAAAAGCTCATAGAGACCAAGAACCTGACCTTAGAGGCAGCAGCACTGGTTGCACAGACATTCTTGGCAGGGGAAGAAGAAACGAGGTTGATTAACAATGCAGGTACGACAACTAACGAAATATCGGAACAAGGAGTTCACAGCATGAAACCAGCTGCTACCCCCACACACAGACAAAAGTGTGGCACAGACACAGCAGGCAGTGGCGCCAGAAGTCATCAAGGGCCACAAGAACGGCCGTTCACACCTTATCAACCCACAATGCGAGCAATCAACTACAAACTGAGAGAAGCTCAAGAGAGATCAGCCAGAAGCAGCTTATTCTTTGGAAACACTTTGAACAATGGAACCGGTCTGTGCTGGAGATGTGGGGGTGGTCACTCGTCTAGGAGATGTCGATTTCAGCAGGCTGTTTGCAGGAACTGTGAATATACAGGGCATTTGGCCCGCATGTGCAAAAAAACGGCAGCTCGGCTGGTATACAAATCGGATGGGTCGGAAAGCGGACCAGAAGACGGTGGGGACAGTACCCGGGACACCGATGTACAGCGGGTCAACACGATCAATGGCCGTTGCTCCTACAACAGGACGCCTCCTATAAAGATGAGGGTCCTACTCAACAGGATATCTGTCAACATGGAGCTGGATACGGGAGCAAGTCAATCTCTCATGGGCACTCAACAATTTGAACAACTGTGGCAGCATAAAAGAGACAGACCAAAACTCACAAGGGTCGACACCAAACTAAGGATCGATACCAAAGAAATCGTACCAGTCCTCGGCAGCGCCATGCACTCTGTCACACACAAAGGGACAGTGAACCGACTTCCCCTGTGGATTGTCCCCGGAGACCCCCCAGCACTGTTGGGGAGAAGCTGGCTGGAAAAATAAACTGGAAATGGGATGATGTCCATGCCATGTCATTAGAGGAACGGACCTCCTGCTCAAAAGTTATAAAGTGATTTGAACATCTCTTTCAGCCAGGTGTGGGCACTTTCAAAGGGGCCAAAGTCAAAATCTACATCACACAGGATGCTAGACCAGTCCATCACAAGGCCAGAGCTGTACCCTATGTGATGAGGGAAAAGATTGAACATGAACTGGACAGACTTCTGCGGGAAGGCATTATATCACCTGTGGAATTTAGCGACTGGGCAAGTCCCATCATCCCAGTCATGAAGCCTGATGGATCTGTACGAATCTGTGGGGACTACAAATCTACCATAAACAGAGTCTCCCTACAGGACCAGTACCCGCTGTCCAGAGCGGAGGACTTATTTGCCACATTGGCTGGAGGTAAACTTTTCTCAAAACTAGACCTCACATCTAGTTTTGACGTATATGACGCAAGAATTGACCGAAGAATCCAAGCTACTCACCACCATCAACACACATCGAGGCTTTTTCATGTACAGTCAATGCCCATTCGGCATCAGGTCGGTAGCTGCCATATTCCAGCGCAACATGGAGAGTCTGCTCAAGTCCATCCCGGGGGCGGTTGTATTTCAAGACGACATACTTATCACAGGCAGGGACACCGACTCCCATCTCCGTAATTTGGAGGAAGTACTAAAGCGGTTGGATCAGGTAGGCCTACGAGTCAAGAAATCCAAGTGCCTGTTTCTCGCACCCGAGGTTGAATTTTTGGGCAGAAGGATTGCCGCTGATGGAATCCGCCCAACAGAGTCCAAAACAGAAGCAATTCGCCTGGCACCCAGGCCACGGAATGTCTCAGAACTGCGTGCCTTTCTCCAGCTACTCAATTACTTTGGGAACTTTATGCAGAACTTAAGCACGCTGCTGAAGCCTCTCCACGTGCTACTCAGGAAGGGATGCGATTGGTTTTGGGGGGACGCCCAGGAACGCGCCTTCAATAAGGCATGCAACCTTCTGTGTTCCAACAGTGTTTTGACTTTCTTTGATGCAGGTAAAAAGCTAGATCTCACATGCGACGCGTCAGCATATGGATCGGGTGCATTTTACAACATGTCAATAGTGCGGGCAAATTACAACCAATAGCTTATGCCTCCAGGTCACTTTTGCGGGCGGAGCGCGGCTACGGAATGGTAGAGAAGGAGGCGCTCGCGTGCGTGTACGGTGTCAAAAAGATGCGGCAATACATTTTTGGGGCCAAGTTCGCGTTAGAAACCAACCACAAGCCCCTCACATCCCTCCTATTCGAGAGCAAGGCAATAAACGCCAACGCCTCGACGCGAATTCAACGGTGGGCACTCATGCTGGCGTCCTACGATTATACCATAAGCACAGACCAGGCACAGACAACTGTGCCGACGAGCTCAACAGGCTACCCCTGGCGACCACGGAAGGGTCTGACGAACAGGACTGTGAGATAGTCATGGCAATCAATACCTTTGAGTCCACAGGTTCATAAGAACATAATAAGAACATAAGAATTAGGAACAGGAGTCGGCCATCTAGCCCCTCGAGCCTGCTCCGCCATTCAACAAGATCATGGCTGATCTGGCCGTGGACTCAGCTCCACTTACCCGCCCGCTCCCCGTAACCCTTAATTCCCTTATTGGTTAAAAATCTATCTATCTGTGACTTGAATACATTCAATGAGCTGGCCTCAACTGCTTCCTTGGGCAGAGAATTCCACAGATTCACAACCCTCTGGGAGAAGAAATTCCTTCTCAACTCGGTTTTAAATTGATTCCCCCGTATTTTGAGGCTGTGCCCCCTAGTTCTAGTCTCCCCTACCAGTGGAAACAACCTCTCTGCCTCTATCTTGTCTATCCCTTTCATTATTTTAAATGTTTTTATAAGATCACCCCCTCATCCTTCTGAACTCCAACGAGTAAAGACCCAGTCTACTCAATCTATCATCATAAGGTAACCCCCTCATCTCCGGAATCAGCCTCGTGAATCGTCTCTGTATCCCCTCCAAAGCCAGTATATCCTTCCTTAAGTAAGGTGACCAAAACTGCACGCAGTACTCCAGGTGCGGCCTTACCGATACCCTATACAGTTGCAGCAGGACCTCCCTGCTTTTGTACTCCATCCTCTCGAAATGAAGGCCAACATTCCATTCGCCTTCCTGATTACCTGCTGCATCTGCAAACTAACTCATGCACAAGGGCCCCCAGATCCCTCTACACCTCAGCATGTTGTAATTTCTCCCCATTCAAATAATATTCCCTTTTACTGTTTTTTTTCTCAAGATGGATGACCTCACACTTTCCGACATTGTATTCCATCTGCCAAACCTTAGCCCATTCGCTTAACCTATCCAAATCTCTTTGCAGCCTCTCTGTGTCCTCCACACAACCCGCTTTCCCACTAATCTTTGTGTCATCTGCAAATTTTGTTACACTACACTCTGTCCCCTCTTCCAGGTCATCTATGTATATTGTAAACAGTTGTGGTCCCAGCAACGATCCCTGTGGCACACCACTAACCACCGATTTCCAACCCGAAAAGGACCCATTTATCCCAACTCCCTGCTTTCTGTTCGCCAGCCAATTCTCGATCCATGCTAATACATTTCCTCTGACTCCGCGTACCTTTATCTTCTGCAGTAACCTTTTGTATGGCACCTTATCGAATGCCTTTTGGAAATCTAAATACACCACATCCATCGGTACACCTCTATCAACCATGCTCATTATATCCTCAAAGAATTCCAGTAAATTAGTTAAACATGATTTCCCCTTCATGAATCCATGCTGCGTCTGCTTGATTGCACTATTCCTATCTAGATGTCCCGCTATTTCTTTCTTAATGATGGTTTCAAGCATTTTCCCCACTACAGATGATAAACTAACCGGCCTATAGTTACCTGTCTTTTGTCTGCCCCCTTTTTTAAACAGAGGCGTTACATTAGCTGCTTTCCAATCTGCTGGTACCTCCCCAGAGTCCAGAGAATTTTGGTAGATTATAACGAATGCATTTGCTATAACTTCCACCATCTCTTTTAATACCCTGGGATGCATTTCATCAGGACCAGGGGACTTGTCTACCTTGAGTCCCATTAGCCTGTCCAGCACTACCCCCCTAGTGAAAGTGATTGTCTCAAGGTCCTCCCTTCCCACATTCCTGTGACCAGCAATTTTTGGCATGGTTTTTGTATCTTCCACTGTGAAGACCGAAGCAAAATAATTGTTTAAGGTTTCAGCCATTTCCACATTTCCCATTATTAAATCTCCCTTCTTATCTTCCATGGGACCAACATTTACTTTAGTCACTCTTTTCCATTTTATATATCTGTAAAAGCTTTTACTATCTGTTTTTATGTTTTGCGCAAGTTTATCTTCGTAATCTATCTTTCCTTTCTTTATTGCTTTTTTAGTCATTCTTTGCTGTTGTTTAAAATTTTCCCAATCTTCTAGTTTCCCACTAACCTTGGCCACCTTATACGCATTGGTCTCTAATTTGATATTCTCCTTTATTTCCTTGGTTATCCATGGCTGGTTATCCCTTCTCTTACCGCCCTTCTTTTTCACTGGAATATATTTTTGTTGCACACTATGAAAGAGCACCTTAAAAGTCCTCCACTGTTCCTCAATTGTGCCACCGTTTAGTCTGTGTTTCCAGTCTACTTTAGCCAACTCTGCCCTCATCCCACTGTAGTCCCCTTTGTTTAAGCATAGTATGCTCGTTTCTGACACAACTTCCTCACCCTCAATCTGTATTACAAATTCAACCATACTGTGATCACTCAATCCGAGAGGATCTTTTACTAGGAGATCGTTTATTTTTCCTGTCTCATTACACAGGACCAGATCTAAGATAGCTTGCTCCCTTGTAGGTTCTGTAACATACTGTTCTAAGAAACAATCCCGTATGCATTCTATGAATTCCTCCTCCAGGCTACCCCGTGCGATTTGATTTGACCAATCGATATGTAGGTTAAAATCCCCCATGACTACTGCCGTTCCTTTTTCACATGCCTCCATTATTCCCTTGATTATTGCCCGCCCCACCGTGAAGTTATTATTTGGGGGCCTATAAACTATGCCCACCAGTGACTTTTTCCCCTTACTATCTCTAATCTCCACCCACAATGATTCAACATTTTGTTCATTAGAGCCAATATCGTCTCTCACAACTGCCCTGATATCGTCCTTTATTAACAGAGCTACCCCACCTCCTTTCCCTTTTTGTCTATCTTTCCGAATCGTCAGATACCCCTGTATGTTTAATTCCCAGTCTTGGCCACCCTGCAACCATGTTTCTGTAATGGCCACCAAATCATACCCATTTGTAATGATTTGTGCCGTCAACTCATTTACTTTATTTCGAATGCTGCGTGCGTTTCGGTAGAGTGTTTTAATCCTAGTTTTTAAACCATGATTTTTAGTTTTGACCCCTACTGCAGCCCCTTTATATTCAGTGGCCCTTTTTGTTTTTTGCCTTGGGTTTCTCTGCCCTCCACTTTTACTCATCTCCTTTCTGTCTTTTGCTTTTGTCTCCTTTTTGTTTCCCTCTGTCTCCCTGCATTGGTTCCCATCCCCCTGCCATATTAGTTTAACTCCTCCCCAACAGCACGAGCAAACACTCCCCCTAGGACATTGGTTCTGGTCCTGCCCAGGTGCAGACCATCCGGTTTGTCGCCCATGACGGCTCGCCAAATCAGAGCCTGGACGGCCAGCGACCCCACGTTATCCTTAGTAAAACGATGTGTCCTAACCAGTGATTGGTCAGAGGCTCGCGATGCCTGCCCCAAGGAATTAAAACCCTTTCACAGGCGCATGCATGAGCTATCACTACAAGCAGACTGCCTGATGTGGGGCAGCCGAGTAGTCATGCCTCTGCGAGGCAGAGAGACATTTGTCCGGGAACTCCACCGCGAGCACCCGTGGATCGTTCTCATGAAGGACATAGCCAGATCCCATGTCTGGTGGCCTGGTATTGATGCAGACTTGGAGCTCTGCGTCCGAAGGTGCACCATTTGTGCCCAACTCAGCAATGCCCCCAAGGAGGCTCCCCTGAGCCCCTAGCCCTGGCCTACCAAACCGTGGTCGCGGGTGCACGTAGACTATGTGGGTCCATTCATGGGCAAAATGTTCCTCGTAGTTGTAGATGCATTTTCAAAGTGGATCGAATGCACCATTTTAAACTCGAGCACAACCTCCACCACTGTGGAGAGCCTCACAACCATGCTTGCAACGCATGGAATCCCTGACATATTGGTCAGTGACAATGGTCCGTGCTTCACCAGCGCAGAATTCCAAGATTTTATAATTGACCACGGCCTAAATCACGTCAAGACGGCACCGTTCAAGCCAGCCTCCAACGGCCAGGCGGAGAGAGCAGTGCAAATCATTAAACAAGGCATGCTTAAAATCCAAGGTTCCACGCTGCAGGGTCGCCTGTCGCGACTGCTGCTGGCATACAGATCTCGTCCCCACTCATTGACTGGGATTCCCCCCGCGCAACTGTTGATGAAAAGGACTTTAAAAACAAGGCTCTCATTAATCCTCCCAGATATGCACGAAATCGTTGAGGCAAAGCGCCGTAAGCTGACTGAGTACCATGACAGAAATTCGAGGGGGAGATGGAATGAGATAGGGGACAAAGTGTTTGTATGTCATGGCAGGGGTCCCAAATGGCTTGCAGGGACAGTAACGGGCAAGGAAGGAAACAGGCTACTGGTAGTACAAATGGACAATGGCAAAACCTACCAGAGGCATATAGACCAAGTCAAAAGCAGATTTACCAACAACACTGCGGAACCAGAGGCAGACTACAATGTGAACTCGCACCACACCTGGTGGACAGAGGGAATAAGCTGAGGAAAGGGCAATCCCAACAGACAGCCCAGGCGAGTCAACAACAATCACACCAATCGAAACAGACAGCCCAGGCGAGATACCAGCAACCACACCCAAAGAAAAACAGACACCAAGGCAAACAACTGAACCACAACTCAGACGCTCCACGCGAGAGCGTAGACCACCTGAGAGATTGAACCTATAAAGACAATAAGACCTTGGGGGAGGGTGATGTCATGTATCTTACATTATTATATATATAACTGTATCCTAACATGCTATACATGACTGTAATATGACCTGTAACCACCAGCATACCTTACCACCAGGGGTGCACTTGCAAGAGACAGGTATATAAGGACAGGTCTCAGGCAAGTGCAGCATTCCAGAGCTGTGAAATAAAGGTGCAGGTCCAGAGTGACCTTGACTTCACTACATGCCTCGTGTGAATCTGTACTGAGGGGCCAGGACTTTACACTCCCCATAATCCCTTATTCCCTTATCGTTTAAGAAACTGTCTATTTCTGTCTTAAATTTATTCAATGTCCCAACTTCAAGCTCTCTCAGGCAGCGAATTCTACAGATTACGACCCTCTTAGAAAATAAATTTCTCCTCATCTCTGTTTTAAATCGGCGGCCCCTTATTCTAAGATCATGCCCTCTAGTTCTTGTCTCCCCCATCAGTAGAAACATCCTCTCTGCACCCACCTTGTCAAGCCCCCTCATAATCTTATACGTTTCGATAAGATCACCTCTCATTCTTCTGAATTCCAATGAGTAGAGGCCCAACCTACTCAACCTTTTCTCATAAGTCAACCCCCTCATCTCCGGAATCAACCAAGTGAACCTTCTCTGAACTGCCTCCAAAGCAAGTATATCCTTTCGTAAATATGGAAACCAAAACTGCACGTAGTATTCCAGGTGTGGCCGAACCAATACCTTATATAGCTGTAGCAAGACTTCCCTGCTTTTATACTCCAGCCCCTTTGCAATAAAGGCCAAGATACCATTGGCCTTCCTGATCACCTGCTGTACCTGCATACTATCTGTTACGCTCAAAATAAGTGGTCAGACTGAGTACTGTGTGTAATGAACAAGTGTGACCTTAGCTCCTTTATTAAGGTTCCAGAGTGCAGGTACCTTGTGGGTGGCCTGCTTATATACTGTGCTCCCAAGGGATGCTGGGAACAGGTAGGCCCTCTGGTGGACAGTTGTGATGCAGGTTACAAGGGGTTAAATACATAACATCACTCCCCCGTGAAGTCAACAGTACACTTATTTACAAGGTGAACGATCTGGGGCTTTGCGCTCCCTTATCGATCGTCTCGGTGCAAATGCTGGTGTGGGTGGGTTGGTCAGTTCTTCACTGGGCTGTTGGGCAGCCAACCTTGTCGGGCTGCTGGGGATGATGAGTTCGGTTTCGTGGTCAACTGTGATGTCAGTTGCCACTTGTGTGTGTGTTGGAAGGTCAAAGTTGGTGGTGTCCTCTTCAGATTATTCATAGCTGTTGGTGAACCGCAATTTGATTTGGTCCAAGTGTTTTCTGTGCGTTTGTCCATTGGTCAGTTTGACCTGAAACACCCTACTCCCCTCTTAGGCTGTGACCGTGCCAGCGAGCCATTTGGGACCATGTCCATAATTGAGCACAAACACAGGATCATTGATCTCAATATCGCATGACAAATTTGCGCAGTCATGATACACACTTTGTTGATGCCCCTTGTCCTCCACGTGATCATGTCGATCAGGGTGGACAAGAGAGAGCCTTGTTTTAAGGCCCTTTTCATGAGCAGCTCAGCTAGTGGAATCCCGGTAAGTGAGTGGGATCTGGTGCGGTAGCTGAGCAGTGCTCGGGACAACCGGGTCTGCAGGGAGCGTTCCTACACGCGTTTCAAGCTTTGCTTGATGATCTGAACTGCCCATTCTGCCTGGCCATTGGATGTGGGCTTGAACGGGGCAGATGTGACATATTTGATCCCATTGCGGGTCGTGAATTCTTTGAATTCAGCACTGGTGAAGCACAGCCCATTGTCGCTGACTAAGACATCAGGCAAGCCGTGCGTGGCAAACATGGCTCATAGGCTATGAGCCATGTTTGCCACGCACAGCTTGCCTGATGTCTTAGTCAGCGACAATGGGCTGTGCTTATAGATATTATTGCACATTAAATCCAATTTGAGTAAGCGTCCACGACAACCAAAAACATTTTGCCTAGGAATGGGCCCGCTTAGTGTACATGGATCCTCGACCACGGTTTGGATGCCATGACCACAAACTTAGCGGTGCCTCTCTGGATGCATTGCTCAACTGAGAGCAAGTGTTGCACTGGCACACACATGACTCTAAATCTGAGTCGATGCCAAGCCACCACACGTGCGATCTGGCTATGGCTTTCATCAATACGATGCCTCCATGACCATGAGCAAGTCCGCTGGCTGTGCCATTTCCACCCCAGTGGTGGACAATGGAAGCCGACTGAGAGCATCTGTACAGTTCTCTGTGCCCGGTCTATGGCAGGTTACATAGTTGTATGCCGACAGCGTGAGCGCCCATCTTTGGATGCGGGCAGAGGCATTGGTATTAATCTCTTTGCTCTCAGAGAACAGCGATATGAGCGGCTTGTGGTCAGTTTCAAGCTCGAATTTGAGGCCAAATAAGTACTGGTGCATTTTTTTTACCCCGTAAACGCACGCCAGAGCTTCTTTCGGCGCTTTCGGCCTTGGACAAACTCCTGGATGCATAAGCGACTGGTTGCAAAATTCCCGATTCATTAGCCTGTTGTAACACACACCCGACCCCGTATGACGATGCATCGCAAGCTAACGCCAATCGTTTACATGGGTTATATAGGACAAGCAGTTTGTTAGAACACAATAAGTTTCTGGCTTTCTTAAAGGCAGCCTCTTGTGAATTACCCCATACCCAGTCATCTCCCTTGTGCAGTAGCACATGTAGGGGTCTAGCAGGGTGCTTAACCCAGGTAGGAAATTACCGAAGTAGTTAAGGAATCCCAGGAAAGACCGCAGCACCGTCACATTCTGTGGTCTCAGCATGTTCTTGATGGCCTCCGTCTTGGCATCGGTGGGTCTGATTCCATCTGCTGCGATTCTCCTTCCTATGAATTCGACATCCTGCGCCAGGAAAACACACTTCGAGCTTTTCAACCTGAGCCCCACGCGATCCAACCGACTAAGAACCTCCTCCAGATTCTTCAAGTGCTCCAAGGTGTCCCAACCTGTAACCAATATGTCGTCCTGGAAGACCACTTGTGCAAGGAACCGACTTAAGCAGACTCTCCATGGAAGATCGCTGCGGCCGACTGAATCCCGAACAGGAACCTGTTGTAGATAAACAGACCTTTGTGCGTGTTGATGCAGGTGAGGCCTTCCGAAGACTCCTCCAGCTTCTGTGTCATGTAGGCCGAGGTGAGGTCCAGCGTGGTGAACGTCTTCCCTCCAGCCAAGGTCGCAAATAGGTCGTTTGCCCTGGGTAGTGGGTACTGGTCCTGCAGCAAAAAACGGTTAATCATTATTTTATAGTCCCCGCAAATTCTAACCATACCGTCCTCCTTGAGTACCGGAACAATCGGACTGGCCTAGTCATTGAATTCCACCGGCGCAATGATGCCTTCACGTTGCAGCCTGTCCAGCTCGATTTCCACTTTTTCACGCATCATGTACGGTACTGCCCGAACCTTATGGTGGATGGGGCGCATACCGGGAACCAAATGGATCTGCACTTTCTCCCCCAAAAAGCTTCCAATGCCTGGCTCGAATAACGACGGGAACTTGCTTAGAACCTGGGTAGATGCGGTGTCGTTGACGGACGAAAGCGCTCGGATGTCGTCCCAGTTCCAGCGGATTTTCCCCAGCCAGCTTCTGCCAAACAACATGGGGCCATCCCCTAGCACAATCCACATCGGGAGTTCGTGTACTGCTCCATCATAGGAGACTTTGACTTCAGCACTGCCAATTACAAGGATTAGTTCCTTGGTGTAAGTCCTTAGTTTGGTGTGAATGGGGTTGAGCTTGGGCCTGTGTGCCTTCTTCCCCCACAGCCTGTCGAAGGCCGTTTTACTCATTATGGACAGCCTTGCCCCCGTGTCCAGCTCCATAGATACTGGAATACCGTTCAGTTCAACTTTCAACATTATTGGTGGCCATTTTGTCGTGAACGTGTGTGCCCCGTACACCTCTGCCTCCTCAGTACGAGCTTCCAATTTCGTCTGATCCACTGTGGATTGATCTTCCTCTGCAACATGGTGGTTTGCAGGGTTTGCAGCTCGCCTGCACATTTGTTGGAGGTGTCTCATTGTTCTGCAGCCATTGCACGCATAGTGCTTAAAGCGGCATTATTGGGGCCGATGATCAACCCGCAGCACCAACAGGTTAGTGCCTCGCATTGACAGATGATGGCAGGCTCTGGGTCAATTGAGGTCGGGCCACAGCAGCCGGTGTGTACGTTCTGCCCTGTACATTTCTGCTCAAAACTGACGTTAATAGAAACATAGAAACATAGAAAATAGGTGCAGGAGCAGGCCATTCAGCCCTTCTAGCCTGCACCGCCATTCAATGAGTTCATGGCTGAACATGAAACTTCAGTACCCCCTTCCTGCTTTCACGCCATACCCCTTGATCCCCCGAGTAGTAAGGACTTCATCTAACTCCCTTTTGAATATATTTAGTGAATTGGCCTCAACTACTTTCTGTGGTAGAGAATTCCACAGGTTCACCACTCTCTGGGTGAAGAAATTTCTCCTTATCTCGGTCCTAAATGGCTTACCCCTTATCCTTAGACTGTGACCCCTGGTTCTGGACTTCCCCAACATTGGGAACATTCTTCCTGCATCAAACCTGTCCAAACCCGTCAGAATTTTAAACGTTTCTATGAGGTCCCCTCTCACTCTTCTGAACTCCAGTGAATACAAGCCCAGTTGATCCAGTCTTTCTTGATAGGTCAGTCCCACCATCCCGGGAATCAGTCTGGTGAATCTTCGCTGCACTCCCTCAATAGCAAGAATGTCCTTCCTCAAGTTAGGAGACCAAAACTGTACACAATACTCCAGGTGTGGCCTCACAAAGGCCCTGTACAACTGTAGCAACACCTCCCTGCCCCTGTACTCAAATCCCCTCGCTATGAAGGCCAACATGCCATTTGCTTTCTTAACCGCCTGCTGTACCTGCATGCCAACCTTCAATGACTGATGTACCATGACACCCAGGTCTCGTTGCACCTTTCCTTTTCCTAATCTGTCACCATTCAGATAATAATCTGTCTCTCTGTTTTTACCACCAAAGTGGATAACCTCACATTTATCCACATTATACTTCATCTGCCACGCATTTGCCCACTCACCTAACCTATCCAAGTCACACTGCCACCCAACTTAGTGTCATCCGCAAATTTGGAGATACTACATTTAATCCCCTCGTCTAAATCATTAATGTACAATGTAAACAGCTGGGGCCCCAGCACAGAACCCTGCGGTACCCCACTAGTCACTGCCTGCCATTCCGAAAAGTGCCCATTTACTCCTACTCTTTGCTTCCTGTCTAACAACCAATTCTCAATCCACGTCAGCACACTACCCCCAATCCCATGTGCTTTAACTTTGCACATTAATCTCCTGTGTGGGACCTTGTCGAAAGCCTTCTGAAAGTCCAAATATACCACATCAACTGGTACTCCTTTGTCCACTTTATTGGAAACATCCTCAAAAAATTCCAGAAGATTTGTCAAGCATGATTTCCCTTTCACAAATCCATGCTGACTTGGACCTATCATGTCACCATTTTCCAAATGCGCTGCTATGACATCCTTAATAATTGATTCCATCATTTTACCCACTACTGAGGTCAGGCTGACCGGTCTATAATTCCCTGCTTTCTCTCTCCCTCCTTTTTTAAAAAGTGGGGTTACATTGGCTACCCTCCACTCGATAGGAACTGATCCAGAGTCAATGGAATGTTGGAAAATGACTGTCAATGCATCCGCTATTTCCAAGGCCACCTCCTTAAGTACTCTGGGATGCAGTCCATCAGGCCCTGGCGATTTATCGGCCTTCAATCCCATCAATTTCCCCAACACAATTTCCCGACTAATAAAGATTTCCCTCAGTTCCCCCTCCTTACGAGACCCTCTGACCCCTTTTATATCCGGAAGGTTGTTTGTGTCCTCCTTAGTGAATACTGAACCAAAGTACTTGTTCAATTGGTCTGCCATTTCTTTGTTCCCCGTTATGACTTCCCCTGATTCTGACTGCAGGGGACCTACGTTTGTCTTTACTAACCTTTTTCTCTTTACATACCTATAGAAACTTTTGCAATCCGCCTTAATGTTCCCTGCAAGCTTCTTCTCGTACTCCATTTTCCCTGCCCTAATCAAACCCTTTCTCCTCCTCTGCTGAGTTTTAAATTTCTCCCAGTCCCCAGGTTCACTGCTATTTCTGGCCAATTTGTATGCCATTTCCTTGGCTTTAATACTATCCCTGATTTCCCTTGATAGCCACGGTTGAGCCACCTTCCCTTTTTTATTTTTACGCCAGACAGGAATGTACAATTGTTGTAATTTATCCATGCGGTCTCTAAATGTCTGCCATTGCCCATCCACAGTCAACCCCTTAAGTATCATTAGCCAATCTATCTTAGCCAATTCACGCCTCATACCTTCAAAGTTACCCTTCTTTAAGTTCTGGACCATGGTCTCTGAATTAACTGTTTCATTCTTCATCCTAATGCAGAATTCCACCATATTATGGTCACTCTTCCCCAAGGGGCCTCGCACAATGAGATTGCTAATTAATCCTCTCTCATTACACAACACCCAGTCTAAGATGGCCTCCCCCCTAGTTGGTTCCTCGACATATTGGTCTAGAAAACCATCCCTTATGCACTCCAGGAAATCCTCCTCCACCGTATTGCTTCCAGTTTGGCTAGCCCAATCTATGTGCATATTAAAGTCACCCATTATAACTGCTGCACCTTTATTGCATGCACTCCTAATTTCCTGTTTGATGCCCTCCCCAACATCACTACTACTGTTTGGAGGTCTGTACACAACTCCCACTAACGATTTTTGCCCTTTAGTGTTCTGCAGCTCTACCCATATAGATTCCACATCGTCCAAGCTAATGTCTTTCCTAACTATTGCATTAATCTCCTCTTTAACCAGCAATGCTACCCCACCTCCTTTTCCTTTTATTCTATCCTTCCTGAATGTTGAATACCCCTGGATGTTGAGTTCCCAGCCCTGATCATCCTGGAGCCATGTCTCCGTAATCCCAATCACATCATATTTGTTAACATCTATTTGCACAGTTAATTCATCCACCTTATTGCGGATACTTCTTGCATTAAGACACAAAGCCTTCAGGCTTGCTTTTTTAACACCCTTTGTCCTTTTAGAATTTTGCTGTACAGTGGCCCGTTTTGTTCTTTGCCTTGGGTTTCTCTGCCCTCCACTTTTCCTCATCTCCTTTCTGTCTTTTGCTTTTGCCTCATTTTTGTCTCCCTCTGTCTCCCTGCATAGGTTCCCATCCCCCTGCAATATTAGTTTAACTCCTCCCCAACAGCACTAGCAAACACGCCCCCTAGGACATTGGTTCCGGTCCTGCCCAGGTGCAGACCGTCCGGTTTGTACTGGTCCCACCTCCCCCAGAACTGGTTCCAATGCCCCAGGAATTTGAATCCCTCCCTGCTGCACCACTGCTCAAGCCATGTATTCATCTGCGCTATCCTGCGATTCCTACTCTGACTAGCACATGGCACTGGTAGCAATCCTGAGATTACTACTTTTGAGGTCCTACTTTTTAATTTAGCTCCTAGCTCCTTAAATTCTTTTCGTAGGACCTCATCCCTTTTTTTACCTATGTCGTTGGTACCAATGTGCACCACGACAACTGGCTGTTCTCCCTCCCATTTCAGAATGTCCTGCACCCGCTCCGAGACATCCTTGACCCTTGCACCAGGGAGGCAACATACCATCCTGGAGTCTCGGTTGCGGCCGCAGAAACGCCTATCTATTCCCCTCACCATCGAATCCCCTATCACTATCGCGCTCCCAATCTTTTTCCTGCCCTCCTTTGCAGCAGAGCCACCTACGGTGCCATGAACTTGGCTGCTGCTGCCCTCCCCTGATGAGTCATCCTCCCCAACAGTACTCAAAGCAGTGTATCTGTTTTGCAGGGGGATGACCACAGGGGACCCCTGCACTATCTTTCTTGCACTGCTCTTCCTGCTGGTCTTCCATTCCCTATCTGGCTGTGGACCCTTCTCCTGCGGTAAGACCAACTCACTACACGTGATACTCACATCATTCTCAGCATCGTGGATGCTCCAGAGTGAATCTACCCTCAGCTCCAATTCCGCAACGCGGACCGTCAAGAGCTCGAGGCGGATACACTTCCCACACACGTAGCGCCCAGGGACACCGGAAGTGTCCCCGAGTTCCCACATGGTACAGGAGGAGCATATCACGTGACCGAGCTCTCCTGCCATGTCTTAACCTTAGATACCCTTAAATTGGTAATAACAAAATGCTAAAATTCACTTACTGATATAAAAAAGAAAAGAAAAGCTACTCACCAATCACCAGCCAATCACTTACCCCATTGGCTGTGACGTCACTTTTTGATTACTTTCTACTTCTATTTTGCTTTCCCTCCCGCTGTAGCTGCACCGGTACGCTTTTGATAGGTCGCTCCCCTCTCACCAACTGCCGCTGGCTCTCGATCTCCCGCTGGCCTTTTATAGGCCGCTCCCCTCTCACCAACTGCCGCTGGCTCTCGATCTCCCGCTGGCCTTTTATAGGCCGCTCCCCTCTCACCAACTGCCGCTGGCTCTCGATCTCCCGCTGGCCTTTTATAGGCCGCTCCCCTCTCACCAACTGCCGCTGGCTCTCGATCTCCCGCTGGCCTTTTATAGGCCGCTCCCGCCTCTCACCAACTGCCGCTGGCTCTCGATCTCCCGCTGGGCTTTTGATAGGTCGCTCCCCTCTCACCAACTGCCGCTGGCTCTCGATCTCCCGCTGGGCTTTTGATAGGTCGCTCCCCTCTCACCAACTGCCGCTGGCTCTCGATCTCCTGCTGGGCTTTTGATCGGTCGCTCCCCACTCACCAACTGCCGCTGGCTCTCGATCTCCCGCTGGGCTTTTGATAGGTCGCTCCCCTCTCACCAACTGCCGCTGGCTCTCGATCTCCCGCTGGGCACAGTACTGGCCAAAACTTCTTTGTTCTGCGAAATCTGCTTGGTATTGTTGTTGGTGGACATAAATGCCTGGGCTATCGTTATGGCTTTACTCAGATTCTGAGTTTCTACAGTCAACAGTTTGCGAAGGATGTCTGATGTCCAGTACGAAAAAGTCTTTGAGCATTTGTTTTACGAAACTCTCAAACTCACAATGTCCCCTTCCAGCTCATTGGCCACGAAATATTGGTCGAGTCTCTCCACGAAGGTCTCCCAATCGTCCCCCTCTGAGAACTTCTCCAGGATGCCGACTGTTCTTTGCATTTTCGCGTGGTTGTTCGTTACCGGGGAGGCAACTCAACCGTGGCTAACAAGGGAAATTAGGGATAGTGTTAAATCCAAGGAAGAGGCATATACATTGGCCAGAAAAAGCAGCAAACCTGAGGACTGGGAGAAATTTAGAATTCAGCAGAGGAGGACAAAGGGTCTAATTAGGAGAGGGAAATAGAGTATGAGAGGAAGCTTGCAGGGAACATAAAAACTGACTGCAAAAGCTTCTATAGATATGTGAAGAGAAAAAGATTAGTGAAAACCAAGTTAGGTCCCTTGCAGTCAGAATCAGGTGAATTTATAATGGAGAACAAAGAAATGGCAGACCAATTGAAAAAATAGTTTGGATCTGTCTTCACTAAGGAAGACACAAATAGCCTTCCAGAAATACTAGGGGTTCGAGAGTCTAGCGAAAAGGAGGAACTGAAGGAAATCCTTATTAGTCAGGAAATTGTGTTAGGGAAACTGATGGGATTGAAGGCATATAAATCCCCAGGGCCTGATAGGCAGCGTCCCAGAGTACTTAAGGAAGTGGCCCTAGAAATAGTGGATGCATTGGTGATCATTTTCCAACAGTCTATTGACTCTGGATCAGTTCCTATGGACTGGATGGTAGCTAATGTAACACCACTTTTAAAAAAAGGAGGGAGAGAGAAAACAGGGAATTATAGGCTGGTTAGCCTGACATCAGTGGCGGGGAAAATGTTGGAATCAATTATTAAAGATGAAATAGCAGCGTATTTGGAAAGCAGTGACAGGATCGGTCCAAGTCAGCATGGATTTATGAAAGGGAAATCATGCTTGACAAATCTTCTAGAATTTTTTGAGGATGTAACTAGTAAGTGGACAAAGGAGAACCAATGGATATGGTGTATCTGGACTTTGAAAAGGCTTTTGACAAGGTCCAACACAAGAGATTAGTATGCAAAATTAAAGCACATGGTATTGGGGGTAATGTATTGTCGTGGATAGAGAATTGGTTGGCAGACAGGAAGCAGAGAGTCGAAATAAACGGGTCCTTTTCAGAATAGCAGGCAGTGACTAGTGGGGTGCCACAGGATTCAGTGCTGGGACCCCAGCTATTTACAATATATATTAATGATTTAGATGAGGGAATTGAATGTAATATCTCCAAGTTTGCAGATGACACTAAGCTGGGTGGCAGTGTGAGTTGTAAGAGGCTGCAGGGTGACTTGGATAGGTCAGGTGAGTGGGCAAATGCATGGCAGATGCAGTATAATGTGGATAAATGTGAGGTTATCCACTTTGGTGGCAAAAACAGGAAGACAGAATATAATCTGAATGGTGACAGATTAGGAAAAGGGGAGGTGCAGCGAGACCTGGGTGTCATGGTAGATCAGTCACTGAAAGTTGACATGCAGGTACAGCAGGCGGTGAAGAAGGCAAATGGCATGTTGGCCTTCATAGCTAGAGGATTTGAGTATAGGAGCAGGGAGGTCTTACTGCAGTTGTACAGAGCCTTGGTGAGGCCACACCTGGAATATTGTGTTCAGTTTTGGTCTCCTAATCTAAGGAAGGACGTTCTTGCTATTGAGGGAGTACAGCAAAGGTTCACCAGACTCATCCGGGAGGGCTGGACTGACATATGAGGAGAGACTGGATCAACTGGGCTTGTATCCACTGGAGTTTAGAAGAGAGGGGATCTCATAGAAACATATAAAATTCTGATGGCAGGAAGAATGTTCCCGTTGTCGGGGAGTTCCAGAATCAGGGGTCACAGTCTAAGAATAAGGGGTAAGCCATTTAGGACCGAGATGAGGAGAAACTTCTTCACTCAGAGAGTGGTTAACCTGTAGAATTCCCTACCGCAGAGAGTTGTTGAGGTCAGTTCGTTAGATATATTCAAAAGGGAGTTAGATATGGTCCTTACAGCCAAAGGGATGAAGGGGAATGGAGAGAAAGCAGGAAAGGGGTACTAAGGTTGAATGATAAGCCATGATCTTATTGAATAGCCAAATGGCCTGCTCCTGCACCTAATTTCTATGTTTCTATGTTTCTACCTCATCGCTAATTGTTACACTCATAATAAATGGTCAGACTGAGTACTGTGTGTAATGAGCAAGTGTGACCTTAGTTCCTTTATTAAGGTTCCAGAGTGCATGTACCTCGTGGGTGGCCTGCTTATATACTGTGCTCCCAAGGGATGCTGGGATCCCTTGGGACTCCAACAGGTGGGCCCTCTGGTGGACAGGTGTGATGCCGGTTACAAGGGGTTAACTACATAACACTATCCTTTTGTGCTTCATGCACAAGTACCTTAGGTCGCACTGTACTGCGGCACTTTGCAATCTTTCTCCATTTAAATAATAACTTGCTCTTTGATTTTTTTCTGCCAAAGTGCATGACCTCACTCTTTCCAACATTATACACGATCTGCCAAATCTTTACCCACTCACTTAGCCTGTCTATTCCTTTTGCAGATTTTTTGTGTCCTCCTCACACATTGCTTTTCCTCCATCTTTGTATCGCCAGCAAACTTGATTATGTTACACTCAGTCCCTTCTTCCAAGTCGCTAATATATATTGCAAATAGATGGGGTCCCAGCACTGATCCCTGCTGCACCCCACTAGATATTGGTTGCCAACCAGAGAATGAACCATTTATCCCGACTCTCTGTTCTCTGTTAGTTCGCCAATAAAGAAACTACATATGCTAGAAATTTGAAACAAAAAACAAACAGCTCAATCAGCATCGATGAAATTAAATACATTTTTTGGGACTAGAGTTCTTTAAAACTAGGGGTTGAATAAAGCACCTCAATTAGTAAGATTATCCCGACTTGGTTGTTCAGTCACTGTGTCTCGGGTGAAATATTCAAAGTGCAGTGAAATAGGTACCTAGTGGAAATCCCAGGTGGAAATCCAGAGACAATAAATATTCAGAGTGACTATTTGTACTGTTTTTTTTCTGCGCCTGCATCATCTGGACTCCGCCCCCGATGCCTCTCGCACATGCGCAGACTCCTCGGACCCGAAACCGGAAGTGGGGCCCTGCAATGACCACGAATGGAGTCCGCTGCTGCAACATTTTCTGCCTCTTCCAGATTTGCTTCCAGCTTTTGCATTATTTGAAACATTTTTGTGGCCTTCTGTGAGAGAGAAAAATTCGGAGGTAGTAGGAGAGAGAGAGAGAGAGACGGCGGGCAGGTGGGAGAGAGAGACATGGGGGAGCGGGGGGAGAATGAGAGATGGG
This sequence comes from Pristiophorus japonicus, assembly GCF_044704955.1. Lineage (NCBI taxonomy): Eukaryota > Metazoa > Chordata > Chondrichthyes > Pristiophoridae > Pristiophorus > Pristiophorus japonicus. The sequence goes on along the minus strand of NC_091986.1, from coordinate 131,031,160 downwards.
GGAGGGAAGAGAGAGGGACACGGGGTGGGGGGAGAGAGTGAGACACGAGGGGGAGGAGAGAGAAATACGGGGGGATGAGAGAGAGAGAGACACGGGGGGGGAAGGAGAGAGAGAGAGAGACATGGGGGGAAGGAGAGAGAGAGAGAGACAGACAGGGGGAGGAGCAAGAGAGAGAGAGACACGGGGGGAGAGAGAGAGACTGAGGGAGAGAGAGGGGAAGTGGGAGAGGGGATTGGAGGGGAGAGAGGGAACACGGGGAAGATGGATCACGTTCTTCCAATCCCACCCCCTTTGCACTCACACCCAATTTCTCGGAAAGCTTGGTGCGTCTGTTACAAGGGACATCATTGGAGTGAATGAAATCCGGAAGTCACGACACTGTTGCTATTCACTTCATACCCAATAAACCTGTTAACAATCCGTGACCCACACACAATGTCCTATCTATGGCAGGATGGTTAGGAGGGTGGGGGGCTGGTGGAGGGTTTAAATCAGGAACTTGGGATAGTCAGGAACTTCGGCTGGGGGAGGCATGAACTTAGGCTGTGATGGGGTCAGGAACTTTGGCTGGGGGAGGCATTTTCTAGGTTGGTGAGCTCTATCCTCTCTGGGTTCTGAAGTCAGAATGGCTCGAATTACAATTTGCAAAGTCACTCAGAACTTGGACTAGGCGGTTCCAATTGCACATTCCAGAAAAACGTCCGGGTGTGGCTTATTCTCCAGGGGAGAGTCCAGGAAAGGGAAAGGCGGCTAGCCTGGGGTGAGAAGCCACTCCCGGGCCTGGGGTGAGAGGCTGTTCATGGGCCTCGGGTAAGAGGCCGTACACGAGCCCAGGGTGAGAGGCCGCTCATGGGCCTGGGGCGAGAGACCACTCACGGGCCTGGTCTATAATTGCGGAATGGAAGCTTGTGATGTCGGGTGAGGTGATTCGGAATCTGGGGAGGGAACAAAGCTAAAACAAAATATGAAGTGCGATGTAACAATCAGCAATCAGGTCATGTGATAATGGAGAGCCAATCAGAGCATTTTTACAGTGTAAATAACTGCATTCATAAAAATTGTTCAAGGGCGTGCTCCCATATTACAAGGCCTCTCTTCAGCTGATATGAAGTGTGATCTTGCCTGTAGTAGCTGGCTTTTGCGTTGGGCCTGAGAAAGTGCATCGGAAAGAAGCCTGAGTGATTAGTGATTAGCAACTATTTGTCTCACCCAAACATTTACTCTAGCTAGGTGAGGCAGCTAGATGTTAAGTAATTATACACACCAGCCATCCCAATACTAAGTGTTAAATCAAATGGTTTCAAATTCCATCACATTCTCTCTCTCTCCCCATCCCTCACATCCCGGCTGGACTTGGATCAGCTAATATTTAGGAGATTGTGGTGGTAGTGAGTGTGGGAAGGGAAAGGAAGGGAGATGTGGCTGCCGGGCCTGGGGTGAGAGGCCACTCCTGGGCCTGGGGTTTGAGTCCGTTCACGGGCCTGGGGTTTGAGACCGTTCACGGGCCTGGGGTTTGAGACCGTTCACGGGCCTGGGGTTTGAGACCGTTCACGGGCCTGGGGTTTGAGGCCGTTCACGGGCCTGGGGTTCGAGGCCGCTCACGGGCCTGGGGTTTGAGACCGTTCACGGGCCTGGGGTTTGAGACCGTTCACAGGCCTGAGGTTCGAGGCCGTTTACGGGCCTGGGGTTTGAGGCCGTTCACGGGCCTGGGGTTTGAGGCCGTTCACGGGCCTGGGGTTTGAGGCCGTTCACGGGCATGGGGTTTGAGGCTGTTCACAGGCCTGGGGTGTGAGGTCACTCACGGGCCAGGTCTATAGCCAGAGAATGGAATCCTGTGATGTCGGGTGAGGTGGTTAGGAATCTGGGGAGGGAACAAAGCTAAAACAAAATGTGAAGTGCAATGTAACAAGCCGGCCAAGTCCAGGCTGCTTTAGACCTTGGAGCTGAGAGACCGTGGGCTACCCGGAGCAGGTTATTCAGCCAGTCAGTAATAGTTGGTACTTATCTTCCTGGCATTGTTTGGCAAACTCCTGTGGGTGCAACTGCACCTGAGGGATTTTCACGGAGCAACTGCAACTTGCGCAAGACGCTCAGATTCTGTTCATTTTCAAGTTTATTTCCTCCACAATCTCTAAATTGTCAGACTGCTTGTCCTATGTCTAATACTGGATGAGCAGAAATTTTTTCCAATTGAATATTGGGAAGACCGAAGCCATTGTTTTCGATCCCCGCCACAAACTCTGTTCCCTAGACACTGACTTCATCCCTCTCCCCAACTTCTGTCGAAGGCTGAACCAGACTGTTCTCAACCTTGGTGTCATATTTGAAATGAGCTTTCGACCTATATCCGTGGCCGCCTATTTCCACCTTCATAACATCGCCCATCTCCGCCTTTGCCTCAACTCATCCGCTGCTGAAGCCCCCATCCATGCCTTAGTTACCTCTAGACTTGACTATTCCAACGCACTTCTGGCTGGCCTGCCACATTCTACCCTACGTAACCAGAAGTGATCCAAAACTTGCTGCCCGTGTCCCAACTCGCACCAAGTCCCACTCACCCATGGAATACATGATGCAGAAGAATGAAACACTCAATTTATTTAACTCTTAAAAGACCTTCATAACAAACTCCTGATTCAGTCATTTGGAAATTATCAGATCTTCCCCACATATGGTCAAAACTGTGCTCTCAATTTTATTATTTTCATACTCGGCAGGTCAGGATAGACAAGTTGCTTAATCACAATTGGGTTTTCATATAAGAAATTTAGTTATACAGAACAGTACTAAGAAACCATATGATAGTATCAAATTCCTAATATAGGCAAATTGCTTTAAAAAAAGTGTTAAGTAGAAAATTTACAATATATTCTGTAAAGACATATTTAAAACCACCAATTAGTTTTCTCTGCTTCACTGTTTCTCGCTACCTCTGGGGTAACCACCTTCTGAAACTTGAAAGAATTTGCCTGACCAAACCTCCCACTGTACTAAGGATACTTTCTTAGACTGTGATGCATTAAATGTTATGTCACATAATGCTTTGTAGATCCAGTATATCCCATATCATGCATGCCACATACATCACTCACCCAGTTCCTGATCCTGATATTACTATACTCCTAACCTCTATGCTACTCAAACTTTCTTAACTACTCTTTAGTTCAAGTAACGCAATTCAGTCAACTTAATTAACATACAGTTAATCTACCTAATTTTAAAAAAATGCTAAGTGAAATTAATTTGGTCAGATTCAATATAAATTCAGAACTCTCTGATGCTAAATTCCCAAAGAAACTGCAAAGATGGCTGATGTAGAAAGTAACATGGCGGCAGAGTACATTTGACTTTCAGACATCTGCCTCAGAGCGGTAAGCTAGAAATTCAGGTCTGGTGTTCTTCATAGGTAGAGTTTCAGATCTCAGCTATGCTGCTGTAGAAAACCACCATGCAAAGATCTGTAACTTACAAGGGAAATTACCCCACATCACTCTTGTGTATCTCCTAGCAGGTGAGGAACTTCTGACTCAGAGGTTATGTACTGAATCAAACATTGCTCAACACACTAATTTTTCTAAGTTGTCAGTGGAATTAATTATGCCACATATAACCACATTAAATAAACATTCCACAGGGTAAAACAGGGCATTGCTGTATTGTAGAAATGAGGAGACATTGCTGTACCAGAGAGCACTACTAACTGACACAATTGTCAGTTTGGCTCAGTTGGTAATATCCCAGTCTCTGACTCAGTGGTGGTTGGTTCAAGCCCATTTCCAGGTCTTGTGCACATAAACCTGGCTGACGCTGGAGTGCTTAACAAAGGAATACTGGGCTGCCTTTTGGATGAGACATTAAACCCAAGCATCTGTCTGCTGTTCAGATGGAGACAAAATATCCCGTGGAACTATTCCAAAAACACCAGATAGTTCTCCCAGTGCCTTGGCCAACATTCTCTCTTAACCAACACTTCCAGAATCAGATTAACTGGTTATTCATTTCATTTGAGGGATTGGTGCCATAGTGGTTATGTTACTGGACTAGTAATCCAGAGGTCTGGACTAATGATCCAGAGATGTGATTTTTTTTTTGTGTTTTTCTTTTTTTTGGTTTTTTTTTGGGCGCTAAAATCAAATTTTTTCCAGTGCCCCCTATAAAAGGGGAGGGGGACACTAAAAGCACCGGCAATTAAAACAAATTAAACTTTAAAACGTAAAATCAAATTAAAATTTGGTTGCCGGGCATGATGATGCACTCCAGTCCCTCCGGTGCCCACCTCTCGCGGAAGGCCGCGAGCGTACCGGTGGACACCGCGTGATCCATCTCCAAGGACACCCTGGACCGGATGTAAGAGCGGAACAGAGGCAGGCAGTCAGGTTGAACGACCCCCTCGACCGCCCGCTGCCTGGACCGGCTGATGGCACCCTTGGCCGTGCCCAGGAGCAGTCCTACGAGGAGGCCTTCGGACCTACCCGCTCCCCTCCGCACAGGGTGCCCAAAGATCAGGAGAGTGGGACTGAAGTGCAGCCAGAATTTCAGGAGCAGCCCCTTCAAATAATGGAACAGGGGCTGCAACCTTGTGCACTCACTAAAAATATGGAACACGGACTCCTCCAGACTGCAGAAATTGCAGGCGGCCTGGGAGTCCGTGAACCGGCTTAAAAATTTGTTGCACGGCACTGCTCCGTGCACCACCCTCCGGGCCAAGTCCCCGATGAATAGTGGGAGGACCCCTGCGTAGAGTTCCCTCCATCGGGGACCCCCGCCTCCTCCGGACGGCCGGCGAGGATGGCAAAGTTGAGAGTGTGCAGGAGCAGCCGGTACAGGAAACCCCTCCACGCGGAACTGAAAGGCACGGAGGGGATTTCCCCGAGGCGTCCAGAGACGTGAGTTCAAATCCCATCACGGCAGCTGTGGAATTTAAATTCAGTTAATTAAATAAATCTGGAATATAAGGGACTATTTGTACTGCACTTTTTTTTGACAGACAAGTTCTGTCAAGCCCCGCCCACCCACTGCCTGCACGGCACTTTTTTGACCGACAAGCGACAAGTCCCGCCCCCTGTCGAGCTCCGCGCCCCCCCTCCCGGCCCGAATCATTCCATGCGCATGGTGCGAGCAGCAGGACCTGAGAGTCCAGCTCTCTCCCTCCCAGCAGGCCTGGGCCCGATGGCAGCGGGAGGGGGCAGATGGAGGCGGGCCTGGGCCTAATGGCGAGAGAAAGGCTGGGGTGAGAGAGAGAAGTGGGACTCTGTGACCGACCGTGCCTCCTGATGAGCTGCAAGCCTTCGACCGCGCCCCGAGCCTCCCGTGAACTGCGTGCCTCCTGCTGAGCCGCAAGTCCCGAGCGGCGGCGGCGGCGGAAGGGAGGAAGAGAGAGAGAGCTTGAGGGGGGAGGAGAGTGAGAAGCTGGGGGCGGGGGTTGAGCTTGAGGGTGGGGGGAGTGAGAGGCTGGCGGCGGGGGAGAGAGAGAGAGAGAGGGAGCCTGGGGGGGGAGAGAGGTAGGGGTGGGGGATCGGAGGGGAGACGAATCACCTTCCAAACCCCTACAAGGGATAGCGTTGGAGTGGATGATATCCAGAAGTCAGGACACTCATTATTCATACCCAATAAACCTGTTAACAATCTATCCACAATGCCCCGTCTATGGTAGGGAGGTCGGTAGGGAGGCATGCACTTGGACTGGGGTAAGGCACTTCGGCTGGGGGAGGGATGCACTTGGACTGGGGTAAGGCACTTCAGCTGGGGGAAGGATGCACTTGGACTGGGGTAAGGCACTTTGGCCATGATATTAAATGGCAGAGCAGACTCGAGGGGCTGGGTGGCCTACTCCTGCTCCTATTTCTTATGTTGTTATGCCCTCTGAAATAGCCTAGTAAGCCACTCACTTGTAAAAAAAAACACTACGAGAAAAACCGGCATGACAGACCCATCGGGGTGGCGGCACAGTGATATAGTCATCAGGATGTGGCCCTGGGAGTCCTCAACATTGACTCCGGACCCCATGAAGTCTCATGGCTTCAGGTCAAGCATGGGCAAGGAAACCTACTACTGATTACCACCTACTGCCCTCCCTCAGCTGATGAATCACTACTCCTCCATGTTGAATACCACGTGGAAGAAGCACTGAGGGTAACAAAGGCACAGAATAAGAACATAAGAATTAGGAGCAGGAAGTAGGCCATTTGGCCCCTCGAGCCTGCTCTGCCATTCAATGAGATCATAGCTAATCTTCTACCTCAAGTCCACTTTCCTGCACTATCCCCAAGCCCCTTAATATCCAAAAATTTATCGATCTCTGTCTTGAATCTACTCATAGACTGAGCCTCCACAGAACCTCGGGTATAGAATTCCAAAGATTCACCACCCTCTCAATGAAGAAGTTTCTCCTCATCTCAATCCTAAATGGCCGACCCCATTCTGAGACTGTGACCCCTGGTTCGAGACTCAGTCAGAGGAACCATCTACCCTGTCAAGCCCTGTAAGAATTTTGTATGTTTCAATGAGATCACCTTTCATTTTTCTAAACACTAGGGAATATAGGCCTAGTCTACTCAATCTCTCCTCATAGGGCAATCCCCCCCATCCCAGGAATCAGTCTGGTGAACCTTTGTTGCACTCCCTCAATGGCAAGTATATCCTTCCTTAGCTAAGGATACACTCTTTTGGGAGGAAAAACTCAACATTAAATCGTGCCCCCCGATCTGGGGGACACACCAAACATTTTCAAGGCCCTTTTTTTGTGTTTTTCTGTATTTTTTGTTGTTGTTTAGCTAAGGATACCAAAACTGTACACAATACTCCAGGTGCAGTCTCACTAGGGCACTATATAAATATACTCTAGGTGGGGGACTTCAATGTCCATCACCAAGAGTGGCTCAGTAGCACCACTACTGATCGAACTGTCCAAGACCTGAAGGAGAGAGCTGCCAGACTAAGACTGTGGCAGGTGGTGAGCGAACCAACAGGAGGGAAAAACCTACTTGACCTCATCCTCACCAATCTACTTGTCGCAGATGCATCTGTCCATGACAGCATTGGGAGCAGTGACCACCACGCAGTTATTGTGGAGACGAAGTCCCATCTTTATGCTGAAGACACCCTCCATTGTGTTTGTGTGGCACTGCCACCATGCTAAATGGGATGGATTCAGAACAAATCTAGCAGCTCAAAACTGGTCATACATGAGGTGCTGTAGACCATCAGCAGAATTGTATTCCACCACAATCGGTAACCTCAAGGACCGGCATATATCTCACTCTACCATTACCATCAAGCTAGGGGACCAACCCTAGTTCAATGAGGAGTGTAGAAGAACATGCCAGGAGCAGCACCAGATGTACCTATAAATGAGGTGCCAATCTGGGAAAGCTTCAATAAAGGATTACATGCATGCTAAAAAGTAGAAGCTACATGATATAGACAGAGCTAAGCAATCCCACAATCAACGGATCAGATCAAAGCTCTGCAGTCCTGCCACATCCAGTCGGGAATGGCGGTGGACCATTAAACAACTAATGGGAGGAGGCGGCTCCGTGAATATCTCCATTCTCAATGATGGCAGAGGCCAGCACGTGAGTGCAAAAGACATGGCTGAACCATTTGGAACCATCTTCAGCCAGAAGTGTCAATAGATGATCCATCTCGGCCTCTTCCTGCGGTCCCCACCATCACAGAAGCCAGTCTTCAGCCAATTTGATTCACTCCATGTGATATCAAGAAACGCTGAACGCACTGGATACAGCAAGGGCTATGGGCCCCGACAACATCCCGGCTGTTGTGCAGAAGACTTGTGCTTCAGAACTAGCCAAATTGTTCCAGTACAGCTATAACACTGGCATCTATCTGACACTGTGGACAACTGCCCAGGTATGTTCTGTCCACAAAAAGCAGGACAAATCCAATCCGCCCAATTACCATCCCATCAGTCTACTCTCAATCATCAGCAAAGTGATGGAAGGTGTCGTCGACAGCGCGATCAAGCGGCACTTACCAATAAATGGATTCTGCCAGGACCACTCAGCTTCAGACCTCATTACAGCCTTGGTCCAAACATGGACAAAAGAGCTGAATTCCAGAGGTGTTATGTATTTAATCCTTGGCAACCTGTATCACACCACCCCCAGAGGGCCTACCTGTTGGAGTTCCAAAGGATCCCAGCATCCCTTGGGAGCACTCTATATAAGCAGGCCACCCATGCGGTACCTGCACTCTGGAGTCTAATTAAAGGAGATAAGGTCACACTTACTCATTGCTCACAGTACTCCGTTTCATCCTTTATTATGAACTTATCAATTGGCGACAAAATAACGAACAACCACGCGAAAATACAAAGAACAGTTGGTATCCTGGAGAAGTTCTCAGAAGGGGACGATTGGGTGGCCTTCGTGGAGAGACTCGACCAATACTTCGTGGCCAATGAGCTGGAAGGGGACGAGAACGCTGCCAAACGAAGGGCGATGCTCCTTACCGTCTGTGGGGCAACAACCTATGGCCTCATGAAGAATCTTCTAGCTCCGGTAAAACCAACAACCAAATCCTATGAAGAATTGTGTACACTGGTCCGGGAGCACCTAAATCCTAAGGAAAGCGTTTTGATGGTGAGGTATCGGTTCTACATGTGTCAACGGTCAGAGGGCCAGGAAGTGGCGAGCTACGTCGCTGAACTAAGGCGCCTTGCAGGACATTGAGAAATTGATGGATTTCTAGAACAAATACTGAGAGACTTTTTTGTACTGGGCATTGGCCATGAGGTAATCATTCGCAAACTATTGACTGTTAAAACACCAAATCTGAGCAAAGCCATAACGATAGCCCAGGCATTCATGTCCTGACAAACAAACAAATTTCGCAGAGTAAAGAAGTTTCGGCCAGTACTGTGCACAAAGTAACATCGTTTTCGAGCAGGAATATACATGGCAGAACGTACACGACGGCTGCTGCACGACCTCAGATGACCCAGAGTCTGCCATCAATCGTTAATGCGAGGCAGTTAACATCTTGTTGGAGTTGTGGAGGTGATCATCAGGCCCATCAATGCTGCTTCAAGCACTATGCAACGAATGCAGATCAATGGGACACCTCCAGCGAATGTGCAGGCGAGCTGCAAACCCTGAAAACCACCATGTTGCAGAGGAAGATTGATCCACGGTGGATCAGGCTGAACTGGAGACTCGAACCGAGGAGGCAGAAGTGTAAGGGGTACACACCTTCACCACGAAATATCCACCAATAATGTTAAAAGTTGAACTGAATGGAATTCCAGTATCCATGGAACTGGACACGGGTGCGAGTCAGTCCATAATGAGTGAAAAGATCTTCGACAGGCTGTGGGGCAACAAGGCACACAAGCCCAAGCTCAGCCCCATTCACATCAAGCTAAGAACTTACACCAAAGAACTGATCCCTGTAATTGGCAGCGCAGAAGTCAAAGTCTCCTATGATGGAGTAGTGCATGAACTCCCACTATGGATCGTGCCAGGGGATGGCTCCACACTGTTCGGCAGAAACTAGCTGGGAAAAATCCACTGGAACTGGGGCGACATCAGAGCGCTTTCGTCCATCGATGACGCCTCATGTGCCCAGGTTCTGTGTTCGAGCCAGGAATTGGAAGTTTCTGGGGGCAAAAGTGCAGATCCATTTCGTTCCCGGTACACAACCCATCCACCACAAGGCACGGGCGGTACTGCATATGATGCGAGAGAAAGTGGAAGTTGAGCTGGACAGGCTGCAGCGAGAAGGCATCATCGCACCGGTGGAATTCAATGAGTGGGCCAGTCCGATTGTCCTGGTACTTAAAGGTGACGGCACGGTCAGAATTTGTGGGGACGATAAAGTAACCATTAACTGTTTTTCGTGACAGGACCAATACCCAAGGCAGACAACCTATTTGCGATCCTGGCTGGAGGGAAGACGTTCACCAAGTTGGACCTGACCTCGGCCTACATGACGCAGGAGCTGGAGGAATCTTCGAAAGGCCTCACCTGCATCAACACGCACAAAGGTCTGTTCATCGATAACAGATGCCCGTTCGGGATTCGGTCGGCCCCGGCAATTTTCCAATGGAACATGGAGAGCCTGCTAAAGTCGGTTCCTCGCGCAGTGGTTTTCCAGGACGACATACTGGTTACAGGTCGGGACACCATCGAACACTTGAAGAATCTGGAAGAGGTTCTAAGTCAGCTAGATCACGTGGGACTCAGGTTGAAATGCTCGAAGAAGAATTGCAGCAGACGGCATCAGACCCACCGATGCCAAGACGGAGGCCATCAAGAACGCGCCGAGACCATAGAACGTGATGGAGCTGCGGTCGTTCCAGGGACTCAGTAATTTCCTACCCGGGTTAAGCACCTTGCTAGAACCCTTACATGTGCTACTGTGCAAGGGAGACGACTGGGTATGGGGGAATTCACAAGAGGCTGCCTTTGAGAAAGCCAGAAATCTGTTATGTCCAAACAACTGCTTGTTCTGTATAACCCATGTAAACGATTAGTGCTAGCTTGCGATGCGTTGTCATATGGGGTCGGGTGTGTGTTACAACAGGCTAACGAATCGGGGATTTTGCAACCAGTCGCCTATGCATCCAGAAGTTTGTCCAAGGCCGAAAGGGCCTACAGCATGATTGAAAAAGAAGCTCTGGCGTGTGTTTACAGGGTGAAATAAATACACCAGTATTTGTTTGGCCTCAAGTTTGAGTTTGAAACTGACCATAAGCCGTTCATATCGCTATTATCAGAGAGCAAAGGGATTAACACAAATGCCTCTGCCCGCATCCAAAAATGGGCGCTCACGCTGTTGGCATACAACTATGTAATCTGCCACAGACCGGGCACAGAGAACTGCGCTGATGCTCTCAGACGGCTACCATTGCCCACCACCGGGGTGGAAATGGCACAGCCTGCAGATTTGCTCATGGTGATGGATGCATTTGAAAATGAAAAGTCACTCATTACGACCCGCCAGATCAGGACCTGGACCAGCCAGGATCATTTACTGGTAAAAAACTGTGTCCTCCATGGTTGCTGGTCCAGCGTCCCAGCGGAGATGCTGGAGGCGATTAAGCCGTTCCACAGACGCAAAGACAAAATGTTCTTGCAGGCGGACTGTCTTTTGTGGGGCAATCGCATGGTCTTGCCCAAGAAAGGCAGAGAAACGTTCATTCATGACCTACACAGCACCCACCCAGGCATTGTAATGATGAAAGCCATAGCCAGATCCCTTGTGTGGTGGCCCGGCATTGACTCTGATTTAGAGTCATGCGTGCGCCAGTGCAACACTTGGTCTCAACTGAGCAATGCACCCAGAGAGGCACCGCTAAGTTTGTGGTCATGGCTCTGCAAACCATGGTCTAGGATCCACGTTGACTATGCGGGCCCATTTCTAGGCAAAATGTTTTTGGTTTTCATGGATGATTTTTCAAAATGGATTGAATGTGTAATATTGTCTGCAAGCACGTCCACCGCCACTATCGAAAGCCTATGAGCCATGTTTGCCACACACGGCCTGCCTGATGTCCTAGTCAGCGACAATGGGCCGTGTTTCACCAGTGCTGAATTCAAGGAATTCATGACCCGCAATGGGATCAAGCACGTCACATCTGCCCCGTTCAAACCCACATCCAACGGCCAGGCAGAACGGGCAGTTCAAACCATCAAGCAAAGCTTGAAACGCATGTCGGAAGGCTCCCTGCAGACCTGACTGTCCCGAGTTCTGCTCAGCTACCGCACCAGACCCCATTCTCTCACCGGGGTTCCCCCAGCCGAGCTGCTCATGAAAAGGGCGCTCAAAACAAGGCTCTCTCTTGTCCACCCTGATTTCCATGATCACGTAGAGGGTAGGCAGCATCAGCAAAGTATGTACCATGATTGCACAAATTTGTCACGCGATATTGAGGTCAATGATCCTGTGTATGTAATCAATTATGGACATGGTCCCAAATGACTCGCTGGCATGGTCAGAGCCAAAGAAGGGAGTAGGGTGCTTTGGGTCAAATTGGCCAATGGACGAACATGCAGAAAGCATTTGGACCAACTCAAATTGCGGTTCACTAACAGCTACGAGCAACCCGAAGAGGACACAACCAACTTCGACCCTACAACACACACACAAGTGGAAACCGACATCATGGTTGATCACGGAGCCGAACTCACCATCCTCAGCAGCCCGACAAGGCCAGCTGCCCAGCAGCCCAATGAAGAACTAACCAACTCACCAACACCTGCATTTGTACCGAGACGATCGACAAGGGAGCGAAAAGCCTGTCACCCTGTAAATAAGTGTACTATTGACTTAACGATGGAGTGATGTTATGTATTTAACCCTTGGCAACCTGTATCACACCACCATCAGAGGGCCTACCTATTGGAGTCCCAAGGGATCCCAGCATCCCTTGGGAGCACTGTATATAAGCAGGCCACCCATGCAGTACCCGCACTCTGGAGTCTAATTAAAGGAGCTAAGGTCACACTTACTCATTGCTCACAGTACTCAGTTTCATCCTTTATTATGAGCTTATCAAGAGGCAAGATGACAGTTACTGCCCTTGACATCAAGGCAGCATTTGACTGAGTGTGGCATCAAGGAGCCCTATTAAAACTGGAGTCAATGGGGATCAGGGGGAAATCTCTACACCAGCTGGAGTCATATCTAGCACAAAGGAAGATGACTGTGGTGGTTGGAGGTCAATCATCACAGCACCAGGATACTGCTGCAAGAATTCCTCAGGGCAGTATCCAGGCCCAAACATCTTCAGCTGCTTCATCAATGACCTTCCCTCCATCATAAGGTCAGAAATAGGGATGTTCACTGATAATTGCACAGTGTTCAGTACCATTCCTAAGTCCTCAGATAATGAAGCAGTCCATGCCCACATGCAGCAAGATCTGGATGACATTCAGGTTTGGGTTGATAAGTGGCAAATAACATTTGTGCCACACAAGTGCCAGGCAATGACTATCTCCACAAACGAGAGTCTCTTGACATTCAACAGCATTACCATCGCTGAATCCCCCACTATAAAAATTAAATTAATGGCTTTTTATCTGAAAGCACAGAGCATTCGTAACAAGATCGACGAACTACTGGCACAAATAGAGATAAATGGGTTTGATCAAACAGACATTACAGAGACGTGGTTGCAAGGTGACCAAGGTTGGGAACTAAATGTTCCAGAGTATGTGACATTTCGAAAAGACAGGCAGAATGATAACGGAGGTTGGGGTTAGCTCTGATAATAAAGAATGACATAAGGAGAGTAGATAGGATGAGCAAAGAATGACCAAAAAATTGATAAAAAGGGAAAAAATAGACTATGAGAGAAAACTAGCAAGAAATATAAAAACAGATTGTAAGAGCTTCTACATGTATGTAAAAAGGAAGAGAGTCACAAAAGTAACTTTGGTCCCTTAGAGGCTGAGGCAGGAGAAATTATTATGAGGATAAAGGAAATGACAGAAACATTTCTTTCACAGTAGAAGTTGCAAAAAGCATACATAAAATGGTGCGGAACCAAGGGTCTAATGAGGGTGAGTAACTTAATGTAATTAATATAAGTAGAGAAAAAGTACTTGAGAAACTAATGGGACTAAAAGCCGACAAATCCCCTGGACCTGACGGCCTACATCCTAGGGTCCTACAAGAGCTGGCTGCAGAGATAGTGGATGCATTGGTTTTGATCTTTCAAAATTCCCTAGATTCTAGAACGGTCCCAGGACAATTGGAAGGTAGCAAATGTAACACCGTGATTCAAGAAAGGAGGTGGAGAGAAAATAGGGAACTACAGGCCAGTTAGCCTGAAATCACTCATCGGGAAAATGCTGGAATCTCTTGTTAAGAAAGTGGTATCAGGGCACTTAGAAAATCATAACATGATTAGGCAGAGTCAACGTGGTTTTATGAAAGGGAAATCGAGTTTGACAAATTTATAAGAGTTTTTGAGGATGTAACTAGCAGGGTAGATAAAGGGGAACCAGTGGATGCAGTATATTTGGATTTCCAAAAGCATTTGATAAGGTGCCAGGTAAAAGGTTATTGCACAAAATAAGGGCTCATGGGATTGGAGGTAATGTATTCGCATGGATAGAGGATTGGTTACCAGACAGAAAACAGAGAGAAGGGATAAACAGGTCTTTTTCAGGTTGGCAGGCTGTAACTAGTGGGGTGCTGCAAGGATCAGTTTTGGGAGCCTCAGCTATTTATATTAATGACCTAGATGAAAGGGCCAAGTGTAATGTATCCAAGTTTGCAGACAATACAAAGCTAAGTAGCTGAGGAGAACACAAAGGGCCCAAGTTTCCACACGCGCCTAGAACGGCGCAGTCCCGACCTGGACGCCCGTTTTTCGCGCCACAAAGTGCGCCTAAAAAAATCCTCCGTATTCTCCACCTCCCTGCAGGTCCTCTGGCCCTCGGCGCAGCGCAGCACGAGCTGTGGGGGGGCGGAGCCAGGTCCCTGCGCTGCAAACGGTGCCGGGACCTCTGCACATGTGCGCTACAGTGGGCGCGCAAGTGCAGTAGCTCCAGGCGCCCGAAACTGTGTGGGAGGGGCCCGAAGCACACAGCCCCTAGCCCTGGCTGAATGGCCTCACTGGTGCTGCGTGAATAAGGCTCCTCAAACGGCCAGCTCCTGCTCCCCCCCCCGCCCCTCCGACCAGACCCGATACCCGCTCCCCCCCCCCACCGCTTCCGGACCGGACCCGACACCCGCTTCCCCCCCCCCCCGCCCCCGCCCCCGGACTGGATCCGACCTGACCTCCCCCTCCCCGACCTGACCTCCCCCTCCCCGACCTGACCTCCCCCTCCCTCCCTCTCTCTCCCTCCCTCCCCCCTCTCTCTCTCTCCCTCCCTCCCCCCCTCTCTCTCCCTCCCCCCCGCTCTCTCTCCCCCCCTCCCCCCTCTCTCTCCCCCCCCGCTCTCTCTCTCCCCCTTCCCCCCTCTCTCTCCCCCTCTCCCCCCCTCTCTCTCCCTCCCTCCCTCCCCCCCCTCTCTCTCCCTCCCTCCCCCTCCTCCCGACCCGAACCGAACCGAACCTCCCCGACCCGACCCAACGCCACCTACCTGTAAATCTGGTGCTGGGGACGGGCCCTGCCCGAAGTCTCGGGCCGGCCCGTTCAGCCTTCGGTCCCGAAAGGCCTGCCTGAAGCACTTTCACACAGGTAGGAAGATGGTTTATTTAATCTTTTCTTTGCTTATAAATGTTTATTCAGGTTGGATTTATTTGTATAATATTTGTATAAGTATAAATAAGGATTTATTATAGAATTTAATGACTTCCCTTCCCCCCCCCTCCCCCCTCACCTCGTTCTGGACGCCTAATTTGTAACCTGCGCCTGATTTTTTAATGTGTAGGACAGGTTTTTTCAATTCTACAAAAATCTTCACTTGCTCCATTCTAAGTTAGTTTGGAGTACGTTTTCACTGTGGAAACTTTGAAATCAGGCGTCAGTGGCCGGACACGCCCCCTTTTGAAGAAAAAATTCTGTTCCAAAGTGGAACTGTTTTACCTGACTAGAACTGCAGAAAAAAAAATGTGGAGAATTGCGATTTCTAAGATAGTCCGTTCTCCACCAGTTGCTCCTAAAAATCAGGCACAAATCATGTGGAAACTTGGGCCCAAAGTGTCTGCAAACGGATATAGATAGACTATGTGAGTAGGCAGTTAGGTGGCAAATGAAGTATAATGTAGGGAAATGTGAGGTTATTCACTTTAGTAGGAAGAATAGAAAAACAGAATATTTTTTAAATGGTGAGAAACTTTTAAATGTTGGTGTTCAGAGAGATTTGGCTCTCCTTGTGCAAGAGACACAGAAAGCTAGCCTGCAGATACAACAAGCAATAAGGAAGGCAAATGGCACGGTGTCCTTTATTGCAAAGGGGTTGAAGTTTAAGAATAAGGACATCTTGTTACAATTGTGCACAGTTTTGGTCTCCTCCTCTAAGGAAGGATATATTTGCCTTGGAGGCGGTTCACTAGATTGATTCCTGGGATGAGAGGGCTGTCTTATGATGGGAGATTGTGTAGAATGGGTCTATACTCTCTGGAGTTTAGAAGAATGAGAAGTGATCTCATTGAAACATACAAGATTCTGAAGGGGATTGGCAGGGTAGATGCTGAGAGGTTGTTTCCCCTGGCTGGAGTGTCTAGAACGAGGGGGCACAGTCTCAGGATAAGGCGTAGGCCTTTAAGACAGAGATGAGGAGGAGTTTTATCACTCAGAGAGTTGTGAATCTTTGGAATTCTCTGCCCCAGAGGGCTGTGGATGCTGAGTCCCTGAATATATCGATTTTTAGGGGTATCAAGGATATGGAGATCGGGCGGGAAAGTGGAGTTGAGGTCGATGATCAGCCACGATGATGGCCTACTCCTGCTCCTATTTCTTATGATCTTATGTTCTTATAAACATCCTGGGGGGGTCACCATTGACCAGAAACTTAACTGGACCAGTCACATAAATACTGTGGCAACAAGAGCAGATCAGAGGCTGGGTATTCTGTGGCGCTGTGGCGAATGTCTCACTCCCTGACTCTCCAAAGCCTTTTCACCATCTACATGGCACAAGTCAGGAGTTTGATGGAATACTCTCCACTGGTCTGGATGAGTGCAGCTCCAACAAAACTTCAGAAGCTCGACACCATTCAGGACAAAGAATCCCATTTGATTGGCACCCCATCCACCACCTTAAACATTCACTCCCTCCACCACCGATGCACCATGGCTGCAGTGTGTACCTTCTACAAGATGCACTGCAGCAACTCACCAACACTTCTTTGGCAGCACCTCCCAAACCCGTGACCTCTACCACCTAGAAGGACAAGGGCAGCAGGTGCATGGGAACACCACCTCCTCCAAGTTCCCCTCAAAGTCACACGCCATCCTGACTTGGAAGTATATTGCCATTCCTTCATCATTGCTGGGTCAAAATTCTGGAACACCCTCCCTAACAGCACTGTGGGAGTACCTTCAAGACACGAACTACAGCGATTCAAGAAGGTGGCTCACCACCATCTTCTCAAGGGCAATTAGGGATGGACAATAAATGCTGGCCTTGCCAGTGATGCCCACACCCCAAGAACAAGTAAAACATCTTTTTACTGTTTATAGGACCTTACTTAGCACTAATTGACCTCTGTATTTATCTACATAACAATAACTGCACTTCAAAACTAATTTATCAATTCTGAATATGTTTTGGGAAATCCGGTGATATAAAGTTATTTTAGTTTCACAAATGTAATCCATATTACAGGGAATTTTTTTTAAAACATAACAAAGGGAGGAAGAGGCACCAAAGGCCAGAATCAGTGGAACAGAGAGTTGGGGGGCATAGTTTGTAGTGCTGATGGAGGTTACAGGGAAAGAGAGGGGCTAGGCCTTGAAGGGATTTAAACAAGAGGATAAGTATTTTAAATTGGAGGCTTGGGGGAGGGGTGGGGTAGGATAGAATCATAGAATGAAACAGCACAGGAGGAGGCAATTTGACCCACCGAGCCTGTGCCGGCTCGTTGGCAGATTTTATCCAATTAATTCTATTCCCCTGCTCTTTTCACATGGTACTGTATTTTTTTCCCTTCAAGTATTTATCCGATTCTCTTTGGAATGTTTTTACTGAATCTGCTTCCACCACCCTTTCAGATCAGAACAACACTCTGTAAAAAATATGTTCCCTCATGTCGCCTTTGGTTCTTTTGCCAATCACCTTAAATCTGTGTCCTTTGGTTACCAGCCCTTCTGCCACTGGAACCAGTTTCTCTATTTACTCTTATCAAAACCCCATTCATTACACCTCTTATTAGATCTCTTCTTAACCTTCTCTGCTCTAAGGAGAACTGTTAAATATGAATAAAGAGTCTGACTAGATACTGTGAGCTCAAAGTAAAGTGTGACCTTGGTCTTTTATTGCAGGTCTCCAGAGTGCCTCTCCAGCCTGTGAGGCCTCCTTAAGTATCAGTGCTCCCAAGGGATTGTGGAATCCCTTGGGACTCCAGGGGATGAGCCCTCTGGTGGTTACACAATGTATACACAGGTTTACACATATATAACAACACTTCCCCCCCCGCACCCAAAGTCAATACTGTAACAATTATAAGGTGAGTCGATCTGGGGCCTTTCTTTCTCTGGTTGATCGTTTCGTTTCAAATGCTGGTTTTGGTGAATCATTTGTTGAGCCCTCGCTGGGCTGCTGTGCAGCTGGCCTTGCTGGACTGCCTGGTGTGGTGAGTCCTGTTGGGCTGCTGTGGGTGATGGGTTCCACTTCGTGGTCAATGGCGGTGTCGGTTGCCACTGGTATGTATGTTGGAGGGTCAAAGAAAGTAGGGTCCAATGTGGGTTGCTCTGGATAGTCCGTAAATCTGAGTTTGATTTGGTCGAAGTGTTTCCAGTAGGTGAGTCCATTTGAAAGTTTGACCCGAAACACCCTACTTTGGCCACAACAGTGCTGGGAAGCCACTTGGGACCTTGTCCATAGTTCAACACAAATACAGGATCATTGATTTCAATTTTGCGTGACACATTTGCACGATCATGATATGTACTTTGTTGAAGCTGCCTGCTCGCTATCCGTTCATGTAGATCAGGGTGGACGAACGAGAGTCTTGTCTTAAGTGCCCTTTTCATGAGCAGTTCAGCAGGTGGAATCCCAGTGAGTGAGTGGGGTCTCATGCAATAGCTAAGCAGGACTCAGGATGGGCGAGTCTGCAGTGAGCCTTCAGTTACCCCTTCAAGCTCTGCTTGATGGTTCGCATTGCTCTCTCTGCCTGACCATTGGATGCTGGTTTGAATGGGGCAGATGTAATATCTTTGGTCCCATTACGGGGCATGAACTTTTTGAACTCGGCACTGGTGATACATGGCCCGTTATCGCTCACAAGGACATTAGGCAGGCCATGCGTGACAAACATGGCCGCAGGCTTTCAGTGGTGGCAGCGGACGTGCTTGCCGACATTATCTCACATTCAATCCATTTGGAGTACGCATCTACAACCACTAGGAGCATTTTACCCAAAAACGGGCCTGCATAGTCGACGTAGACCCTGGACCACGATTTGGAGGGCCAAGACCATAAACTTAGTGGCGCCTCCCTGCGTGCAATGCTTACCTGCAAGCATGTGTTACATTTGTGCACACAGGACTAAGTCCGCATCGATACCAGGCCACCACACGTGGGATCTGGCTATCGCTTTCATCATTACAATGCCTGGGTAAGTACAGTGGAGATCACTGATGAAAGTGTCCCTGCCCTTCTTGGAGACCAGTACCCGATTACCCCACAGAAGGCAGTCTGCCTGTATAGACATTTCATCTTTGCGTCGCTGGTACGGCTTTATCTCTTCCTGCATTACCACTGGGACACTGGACCAGCTCCCATGAAGCACAGAATTTTTTACTGAGGACAGTAAGGGATCCTGGCTCGTCCAAGTTCTAATCTTTCGGGCTGTGACGGGTGATTGCTCACTTTCGAATGCTTCCCTAACCATGACTAAATCTGCGGGCTGTGCCATTTCCACCCCTGTGGTGGGCAATGGCAGCCTACTGAGAGCATCGGCACAGTTTTCTGTGCCTGGCCTGTGGCGGATGGCGTAGTTGTATGCGGGCAACGTGAGCGCCCATCTCTGGATGTGGGCCGATGCATTCGTATTTATCCCCTTACTTTCGGAAAAAAGCGATATCAGTGGCTTATGGTCAGTTTCCAATTCAAATTTGAGCCCAAACAGATATTAATGCATTTCTTTTACCCCATAAACACACGCTAACGCTTCTTATTCAATCATTTTGTAGGATCTCTCTGCCTTAGACAGACTTCTGGATGTATAAGCAACCAGTTGCAATTTCTCAGATTCATTAGTTTGTTGCAATACACACCCGACGCCATACGATGACGCATCACATGCTAGTCCCAAACACTTACATGGATCATACAACACAAGCAATTTGTTTGAGCATAACAATTTTCTAGCTTTCACAAAGGTATTTTCTTGGCTTTTGCCCCATACCCATTCGTCTCCTTTACGCAGTAAGGCGTGCAGTGGTTCTAAAAGTGTGCTGAGACCTGGTAAGAAGTTACCAAAGTAGTTCAGGAGTCCTAGTAATGACCTCAGCTCCGTCACGTTCTGTGGCCTCGGTGCATTCCCGATTGCCTCCGTCTTCGAATCGGTGGGCTTGATGCAGTCCGCCACGATTCTTCTTCCCAGGAACTCCACTTCAGTCACCTGGAAAACGCACTTCGAGCGTTTTAACTTGAGCTCCACGTGGTTGAGTCGACTAAGAACCTCCTCCAGGTTCTGCAGGTGCTCGACTGTGTCCTGACCTGTAAACAAGATGTCGTCCTGGAAGACCACCGTGCGCAGGACCGACTTCAGTAAGCTTTCCATATTTCTCTGGAATATTGCCGCGGCTGATTAAATTCCAAAGGGCATCTGTTGTAGATGAAGAGACCGTTGTGCATGTTGATGCAGGTGAGGCCCTTCGATGATTCCTCCAGCTCCTCATGCAGGCCGAGGTCAGATCCAGCTTCGTGAACATCTTTCCTCCCACCAGCGTAGCAAAAATGTCGTCAGCCTTTGGTAGTGGGTATTGGTCCTGCAGGGAGAAACGATTGATAGTTACTTTGTAATCACCACAGATTCTGATGGGGCCGTCTTCCTTGAGGACTGGAACAATCGGACTGGCCCACTCGTTGAATTCGATCGGTGAAATGATGTCCTCTCGTTGCAGCCGGTCTAGTTCAATCTCTACCCTTTCTTTCATCATGTATGGAACTGCTCTCGCCTTGTGATGGATGGGTCGCACCCCCGGAATTAGGTGGATCTGCACTGTTGCTCCTTGGAACTTCCCGATGCCTGGTTCGAACAGCGAAGGGAGCTTGTTTAAGACTTGGGCACACGAAGTTTGTTGGGGGGGGGGTGTTGTTAGCGCACGAGAGCGCTCAGACGTCGTCCCAGTTCCAGCGTATCTTTCCCAGTCAGCTCCTGCCGAGCAGCGTAGGATCATCGCCCGGTACCACTCAGAGTGGTAGCTTGTGTACCGCTCCATCGTAGGAGACCTTTACAGTAGCACTGCCGATTACGGGAATCAGTTCCTTTGTGTAAGTTCTCAGTTTCATGCGAATGGGAGTCAAGACTCGCATTGAGGCCTTGTTGCACCACAATTTATCAAAAGTCTTTTTGCTCATAATGGACTGGCTCGTGCCCATGTCCAGCTCCATTGACACCGCGAGTCCATTTCATTCAACCTTCAGCATTATCGGGGGACACTTTGTGGTAAATGTGTGCACCCCATATACCTCTGCCTCCTCGGTCTGAGGCTCTGGTTCGTCATGATCCGCCATGGATCTATCCTCCTCCGCAACATGGTGGTTTGCAGGATTAACAAGATTTGCAGCTCGCCTGCACATACATTGGAGTTGTCCCATTGTTCCACAGCCCTTGCAAACGTACCCTTTGAATCGGCATGAATGGAAAAGGACAAAGGGTGTCAAAAAAACAAGCCTGAAGGCTTTGTGTCTTAATGCAAGGAGTATCCGTAATAAGGTGGATGAATTAACTGTGCAAATAGATGTTAACAAATATGATGTGATTGGGATTACAGAGACGTGGCTCCAGGATGATCAGGGCTGAGAACTCAACATCCAGGGGTATTCAACATTCAGGAAGGATAGAATAAAAGGAAAAGGAGGTGGGGGGTAGCATTGCTGGTTAAAGAGGAGATTAATGCAATAGTTAGGAAGGACATTAGCTTGGATGATGTGGAATCTATATGGGTAGAGCTGCAGAACACCAAAGGGCAAAAAACATTAGTGGGAGTTGTGTACAGACCTCCAAACAGTAGTAGTGATGTTGGGGAGAGCATTAAACAGGAAATTAGGGGTGCATGCAATAAAGGTGCAGCAGTTATAATGGGTGACTTTAATATGCATATAGATTGGGCTAACCAAACTGGAAGCAATACGGTGGAGGAGGGTTTCCTGGAGTGCATAAGGGATGGTTTTCCAGACCAATATGTCGAGGAACCAACTAGGGGGGAGGCCATCTTAGACTGGGTGTTGTGTAATGAGAGAGGATTAATTAGCAATCTCGTTGTGCGAGGCCCCTTGGGGAAGAGTGACCATAATATGGTGGAATTCTGCATTAGGATGGAGAATGAAACAGTTAATTCAGAGACCATGGTCCAGAACTTAAAGAAGGGTAACTTTGAAGGTATGAGGCGTGAATTGGCTTGGATAGATTGGCGAATGATACTTAAGGGGTTGACTGTGGATGGGCAATGGCAGACATTTAGAGACCGCATGGATGAACTACAACAATTGTACATTCCTGTCTGGTGTAAAAATAAAAAAGGGAAGGTGGCTCAACCGTGGCTATCAAGGGAAATCAGGGATAGTATTAAAGCCAAGGAAGTGGCATACAAATTGGCCAGAAATAGCAGCGAACCCGGGAACTGGGAGAAATTTAGAACTCAGCAGAGGAGGACAAAAGGTTTGATTAGGGCAGGGAGAATGGAGTACGAGAAGAAGCTTGCAGGGAACATTAAGACGGATTGCAAAAGTTTCTATAGATATGTAAAGAGAAAAAGGTTAGTAAAGACAAACGTAGGTCCCCTGCAGTCAGAATCAGGGGAAGTCATAACAGGGAACAAAGAAATTGCAGACCAATTGAACAACTACTTTGGTTCGGTATTCACCAAGGAGGACACAAACAACCTTCCAGATATAAAAGGGGTCAGAGGGTCTAGTAAGAAGGAGGAACTGAGGGAAATCCTTATTAGTCGAGAAATTGTGTTGGGGAAATTGATGGGATTGAAGGCCAATAAATCCCCAGGGCCTGATGGACTGCATCCCAGAGTACTTAAGGAGGTGGCCTTGGAAATAGCGGATGCATTGACAGTCATTTTCCAACATTCCATTGACTCTGGATCAGTTCCTATCGAGTGGAGGGTAGCCAATGTAACCCCACTTTTTAAAAAAGGAGGGAGAGAGAAAACAGGGAATTATAGACCGGTCAGCCTGACCTCAGTAGTGGGTAAAATGATGGAATCAATTATTAAGGATGTCATAGCAGCGCATTTGGAAAGAGGTGACATGATAGGTCCAAGTCAGCATGGATTTGTGAAAGGGAAATCATGCTTGACAAATCTTCTGGAATTTTTTGAGGATGTTTCCAGTAGAGTGGACAAGGGAGAACCAGTTGATGTGGTGTATTTGGACTTTCAGAAGGCTTTCGACAAGGTCCCACACAAGAGATTAATGTGCAAAGTTAAAGCACATGGGATTGGGGGTAGTGTGCTGACATGGATTCAGAACTGGTTGTCAGACAGGAAGCAAAGAGTAGGAGTAAATGGGTACTTTTCAGAATGGCAGGCAGTGACTAGTGGGGTACCAAAAGGTTCTGTGCTGGGGCCCCAGCTGTTTACACTGTACATTAATGATTTAGACGAGGGGATTAAATGTCGCATCTCCAAATTTGCGGATGACACTAAGTTGGGTGGCAGTGTGAGCTGCGAGGAGGATGCTATAAGGTTGCAGAGTGACTTAGATAGGTTAGGTGAGTGGGAAAATGCATGGCAGATGAAGTATAATATGGATAAATGTGAGGTTATCCACTTTGGTGGTAAAAACAGAGAGACAGACTATTATCTGAAGGGTGACAGATTAGGAAAAGGAGAGGTGCAACGAGACCTGGGTGTCATGGTACATCAGTCATTGAAGGTTGGCATGCAGGTACAGCAGGCGGTTAAGAAAGCAAATGGCATGTTGGCCTTCATAGCGAGGGGATTTGAGTACAGGGGCAGGGAGGTGTTGCTACAGTTGTACAGGGCCTTGGTGAGGCCACACCTGGAGTATTGTGTACAGTTTTGGTCTCCTAACTTGAGGAAGGACATTCTTGCTATTGAGGGAGTGCAGCGAAGGTTCACCAGACTGATTTCCGGGATGGCGGGACTGACCTATCAAGAAAGACTGGATCAACTGGGCTTGTATTCACTGGAGTTCAGAAGAATGAGAGGGGACCTCATAGAAACGTTTAAAATTCTGATGGGTTCAGACAGGTTAGATGCAGGAAGAATGTTCCCAATGTTGGGGAAGTCCAGAACCAGGGGTCACAGTCTAAGGATAAGGGGTAAGCTATTTAGGACTGAGATGAGGAGAAACCTCTTCACCCAGAGAGTGGTGAACCTATGGAATTCTCTACCACAGAAAGTTGTTGAGGCCAATTCACTAAATATATTCAAAAAGGAGTTTGATGAAGTCCTTACTAATAGGGGGATCAAGGGGTATGGCGAGAAAGCAGAAATGGGGTACTGAAGTTGCATGTTCAGCCATGAACTCATTGAATGGCGGTGCAGGCTAGAAGGGCCGAATGGCCTACTCCTGCACCTATTTTCTATGTCTATGTCTATGAAACGATGATCACCCCCGCAGCGCCAACAAGGTGTTAATGGCCTTGCATTCATCACCCTGGATGGGGGACTCTGAGACATCTGCGGACGTGCAGCTGCAGGCATGTGGGGCCTGCCCTGTACATTGTGATTTGAAAACAACATCACTTTGTTCACAGTACTTGTAGCAGCACTCATATGTTGGGAGATTTGCTTAGTATTGTCACTGGTGGCAATGAACGCCTGGGCTATCGCTATGGCTTTACTCAATGCCAAGTACGAAAAAGTCTCTTAGCATGTGCTCCAAATGTCCTTCAAATTTGCAATGTCCTGCAAGGCGTCTTAGCTCGGTGACATAACTCGCCACTTCCTGGCCTTCAGACCTTTTTTAGGTGTAGAACTGGTACCTCGCCATCAGAACGCTTTCCTTCGGGTTCAGATGCTCCCGGACCAGTGTGCACAAATCATCGTACGATTTTTCTGTGGGTTTCGCTGGAGCAAGCAAATTTTTCATGAGGCCGTTGGTGCCGCAAGGCGGTGAGGAGAATCGCCCTTCATTTGGCAGCATTTGTTTCTCTTTCCAGCTCGTTGGCCATAAAGTATTGGTCGAGTCACTCCACAAAGGTTTCCCAATCATCTCCCTCCAACAATTTCTCCAGGATGCCCACTGTTCTCTGCATCGTTGGGTTCGTCATCTGTATCTCATCGCCAGTTGTTATGTAAAATTAAAAAGTCTGACCAGATACTGTGAGCTCAAAGTAAAGTGTGACCTTGGTCTTTTATTGCAGGTCTTCAGAGTGCCTCTCCAGCCTGTGAGGCCTCCTTAAGTACCAGTGCTCCCAAGGGATTGTGGGATCCCTTGGGGCTCCAGGGGATGAGCCCTCTGGTATATACAGGTTTACACATATATAACAAGAACAACCCCAGCTTCTCCAGTTTCTCCACATAACTGAAGTCCCTCATCCCTGACTGGCCTGCAATTGTCGGATTTATCCCTCTCTCCTTTTTTAAACAGGGGTGTAACATTTACAATCGTGCTCTGGCACCACTCCCATATCCAAGGAGGATTGGAAGGTTGTGGCCAGAGCCGCCGCAATTTCCACCCTTGCTTTCTTCAGTAACCTTGGATGCGTCGTTTCCAAACTGAGTGACTTTTCTACTTTGAGGACTCCCAACCTCTTACATACCTCCTCTTTATCTATTTTTATCCTATCCAATATTGCTACTACCTCCTCCTTACTGCTACATTGGCAGCATCCTCTTCTCAAGTGAAGGCAGATGCAAGTACTCATTTAGTATCTCAGTTATGCTCTTTGCCTCTACAAGAAGATCTCATTTTTGGTCTCTATTCAACCCCACCCTTCCTTTGTCTACCCTTTTACTGTTTATGTGTTTATAAAATACTTTTGGGTTCCATTTTATGTTAGCCGCTAATCTATTCCCGTACTCACTCTTTGGCCCTCTTTTCCCTTTTTTTAGATTGCCTCTGTACTTTCTATATTCAGATTGGTTCTCTGCTGTATTATGAACCATACAATTATCATAAGCCTCCTTTTTCTGTCTCATTTTAACCTCTATATCTGTTGTCATTCAGAGAGCTCCAGCTTTGGATGCCATTCCTTTTCCCCCTCGTGGGAATGTGTCTACTCTGTACCCGAACCATCTCTTCCCTGAAGGCCTCCCATTGCTCAATTACTCTTTTGGCCAACCAATCTTTAATCCAATCCACCTGGGCCAGTTCCCTTTTCAATTCACTGATATTAGCCATCCTCCAGTCAAGTATGTTTACGCTTGATTGTACCTTGTCCCCTTCCATAACTATTATAAAATAAATGATATCACTGTTCCCCAAACACTCTCCCACTGAAACATACTCCCCTTCATTCCCCAGAACTATATCCAGCACTGCTCACTTCTTTGTTCCTTGTTGGGCTGGAAACACACTGATTAAAAAAGTTCTCATACACATTTCAGGAATTCCTCCCCCGCTTTGCCCTTTATATTGTTACTATCCTAGTATTAGGATAATTAAAGTCCCCATTATCACAACTTTATAGCTCATAGACCTCTGCACATCAGCAAGAACAGAAGTCATGGGTAAGCAGGACATGATGCAGGATAGGATGCCGAGCTTTGGATGAGATGTAGTTTACAGATGCAGAGGCTGGGAGGCCAGTCAGAAAAGTATTGGAATAGTCAAGTCTGGAAGTGACAAATACAGGCCTGGAAATTCCGGTCGGAGGCTTCCCGCGAGCAATTGCCACCGACCGGAGAATTTTTACGAATCTACCTGGTGGCCTCTGAGGTGCCCTGGATTCCGTTGGGGAGGCCTTCTCTTCCCGCTCTGTGAAGAGCGCTCCTGTCCGGAGGGTTCCCACGCAGAAGATACAGTCACGTGTGACTGCTCAGCCAATCAGGTACATATTCCAAAGCTTTCCTATTAATGGCAATGAGAACTCTGTATCTATGAGTTCTCATTACTATTAATGGGAAAAAAAACAAACACACACTAATAAAAAATAAAAAACAGACCTCACATAATTAAAATTAGTTGAAATTGAAGTTAATAAATAAGAACATAAGAACACAAGAAATAGGAACAGGAATACGCCATACGGCACCACAAGCCTGCTCCACCATTCAATAAAATCATGGCTGATCTGATCATAGATTCAGCTCCACTTCCCCGCCCACTCCCCATAATCCCTTATCCCCTTATCGTTTAAGAAACTGTCTATTAATGTCCCAGCTTCCACAGCTCTCTGAGGAAGCAAATTCCACAGATTTACAACCCTCCGAGAGAAGAAATGTCTCCTCATCTCTGTTTTAAATGGCCAGCCCCTTATTCTAAGATCATGCCCTCTAGTTCTAGTTTCCCCATCAGTGGAAACATCCTCTCTGCATCCACCTTGTCAAGCCCCTTCATAAGCTTATACATTTCGATAAGATCACTTCTCATTCTTCTGAACTCCAATGAGTAGAGGCCCAACCTACTCAACCTTTCCTCATAAGTCAACCCCCTCATCCCCGGATTTAACCTAGTGAACCTTCTCTGCACTGCCTCCAAAGCAAGTATATCCTTTCGTAAATATGGAAACCAAAACTGCACACAGTATTCCAGGTGTGGCCTCACCAATACCTTATATAGCTGTAGCAAGACTTCCCTGCTTTTATACTCCATCCCCTTTGCAATAAAGGCCAAGATACCATTGGCCTTCCTGATCACTTGCTGTGCCTGCATCCTATCCTTTTGTGTTTCATGCACAAGTACCCCCAGGTCCTGCTGTACTGCAGCACTTTGCAATCTTTCTCCATTTAAATAATAACTTTCTCTTAGATTTTTTCTGCCAAATTGCATGACCTCACACTTTCCAACATTATACTCCATCTGCCAAATTTTTACCCACTCACTTAGCCTGTCTATGTGCTTTTGCAGATTTTTTGCGTCCTCCTCAAACATTGCTTTTCCTCCCATCTTTGTATCGTCAGCAAACTTGGCTACATTACACTCAGTCCCTTCTTCCAAGTCGTTTATATAGATTGTAAATAGTTGGAGTCCCAGCACTGATCCCTGTGGCACCCCACTAGTTACTGGTTGCCAACCAGAGACTGAACTATTTATCCTGACTCTCTGTTCTCTGTTATTTAGCCAATCCTCTATCCATGCTAATATATTACCCCCAACCCCATAAACTTTTATCTTATGCAGTAACTCTTATGTGGCACCTTGTCAAATGCCTTCTGGAAGTCCAAATACACCACATCCACTGGTTCCCCTTATCCACCCTGTTCCTTACATCTTCGAAGAACACCAGCAAATTTGTCAAACATGACTTCCCCTTCATAAATCCATGCTGACTTTGCCTGAACGAATTTTGCTTTTCCAAATGTCCTGCTACTGCTTCTTTAATAATGGACTTCAACATTTTCCCAACCACAGATGTTAGGCTAACTGGTCTATAATTTCCTGATTTTTATCTGCATCCTTTTTTAAATAGGGGCGTTACATTTGCAGTTTTCCAATCTCCTGGGACCTCACCAGAATCCAGGGAATTTTGGTAAATTACAACCAATGCATCCACAATCCCTGCCACTACTTCTCTTAAGACCCTCGGATGCAAGCCATCAGGTCCAGGGGATTTATCCGCCTTTGATCCCATTATCTTACTGAGTACCACCTCCTTAGTGATTGTGATTGTGTTAAGTCCCTCCCCCCACCCCGCCATAGCCCCTTGACTATCCACTGTCAGAATATTGTTAGTATCCTCTACCGTAAAAACTGATACAAAATATTTGTTCAGAGTTTCTGCCATCTCCATGTTCCCCATTGCTAATTCCCCGGTCTCGTTCTCTAAGGGACCAACATTTACTTTAGTCACTCTTTTCCCTTTTATATACTCATAGAAATTCTTGCTATCTGTTTTTATATTTTGCGCTAGTTTACTTTGATAGTCTATCTTCCCTTTCTTAATCATTTTTTTAGTCATTCTTTGCTGGCTTTTAAAAGCTTCCCAATCTTCTGTCCTCCCACTAGTTTTGGCCACTTTGTATGCCCTTGTTTTTAATTAGATACTGTCCTTTATTTCTTTAGTTAGCCACGGATGGCTATCTTTTCTCTTACACCCTTTCCTCCTCACTGGAATATTTTTTCTGAGAGTTGCGAAATATCTCCTTAAATGTACACCACTGATCATCAACCGTCCTACACTTTAATCTATTTTCCTAGTCCACTTTACCCAACTCTGCCCTCACACCTTCATAGTCTCCTTTATTTATGGCCCAAGAGTAAACTAGCACAAAATATAAAAACAGATAGCAAGAGTTTCTATAGGTATATAAAAAGGAAAAGAGTAGCTAAAGTAAATGTTGGTCCCTTAGAGGACGAGATCAGGGAATTAGTAATGGGGAACATGGAGATGGGAAAAACTCTAAACAAATATTTTGTATTGGAGCAGCGCGAGTCCGGGGATTGGCAGAGGCCTATAAAGGCCCAGCAGGCGTGAAGAGGCAGAAGCTCAGAGCAGCGCGAGTCCGGGGATCGGCAGAGGCCTATAAAGGCCCAGCAGGTGTGAGGAGGCGGGAGCTCGGAGCAGCGCGAGTCCAGGGATCGGCAGAGGCCTATAAAGGCCCAGCAGTCAGTCAGGGAATGAGGTGCGTCGAGCAAGAGGCTCGGGAGGTTGGAGGAGACGCCTGTAAAGGCCCAGTGTTGGTGAGTTCGGCGAGAGGCCAGCCGGTGCAGCTACAGCAGGGAGAGAAGGCAAAAAAGAAGTCGAAAGAAATCGAAAGGTGATGTCACAGCCAAGGGGATAAGTGATGGGCTGATGATTGGTAAGTAGCGTTTCTTTTTCTTTTCTCTATCAGTAAGTAACCTTTAGCATTGTTGTTGCCAAATTAAGTTTATCTAAGGGTTAAGTCATGACAGGAGACCTCGGACACGTGTTATGCTCCTCCTGTATCATGTGGGAAATCAGGGACGCTTCCGATGTCCCTGATGACTACGTGTGCGGGAAGTGTATCCGCCTCCAGCTCCTGACGGGCCGCACTGCGGAACTGGAGCTGCGGGTGGATTCACTCTGGAGCATGCACGATGCTGAGAATGATGTGAATAACACATTTAGTGAGTTGGTCTTACCGCAGGAAAAGGGTACACAGCCAGATAGGGAATGGAAGACCAACAGGAAGAGCATTGTAAGGAAGGTAGTGCAGGGGTCCCCTGCAGTCATCCCCCTGCAAAACAGATACACCGCTTTGGATACTGTTGAGGGGGATGACGCATCAGGGGAGAGCAGCAGCAGCCAAGTTCATGGCACCGTGGGTGGTTCTGCTGCACAGGAGGGCAGGAAAAAGAGTGGGAGAGCGATAGTGATAGCAGAATCAATTGTAAGGGGAATAGATAGGTGTTTCTGCGGCCGCAACCAAGACTCCAGGATGGTATGTTGCCTCCCTGATGCAAGGGTGAAGGATGTCTCAGAGCGGGTGCAGGACATTCTGAAAAGGGAGGGTGAACAGCCAGTTGTCGTGGTGCATATTGGTACCAACAATATAGGTAAATAAATGGGATGAGGTCCTAGGAGACAAATTTAGGGAGCTAGGAGTTAAATTAAAAAGTAGGACCTCAAAAGTAGTAATCTCAGGATTGCTACCAGTGCCACGTGCTAGTCAGAGTCGGAATCGCAGGATAACTCAGTTGAATACGTGGCTTGAGCAGTGGTGCAGAAGGGAGGGATTCAAATTACTGGGGCTTTGGAACCAGTTTTGGGGGAGGTGGGACCAGTACAAATCGGAAGGTCTGCACCTGGGCAGGACCAGAACCAATGTCCTAGGGGGAGTGTTTGCTAGTGCTGTTGGGGAGGAGTTAAACTAATATGGCAGGGGGATGGGAACCTATGCAGGGAGACAGAGGGAAGTAGAATGGGGGCAGAAGCAAAAGATAGAAAGAAGAAAAGTAAAAGTGGAGGGCAGAGAAACCCAAGGCAAAAAACAAAAAGGGCCACATTACAGAAAAATTCTAAAGGGGCAAAGTGTGTTAAAAAGACAAGACTGAAGGCTCTGTGCCTCAATGCGAGGAGTATTCGAAATAAGGTGGACGAAGTAACTGCGCAGATAGCACTTCATGGGTATGATGTCATTGGCATCATGGAGACATGGCTCCAGGGTGACCAATGCTGGGAACTCAACATCCAAGGGTATTCAGCATTTAGGAAGGATAGACAGAAAGGAAAAGGAGGCGGGGTGGCATTGCTGGTTAAAGAGGAAATTAATGCAATAGTAAGGAGGGACATTAGCCTGGATGATGTGGAATCAGTATGGGTGGAGCTGCGGTATTCCAACGAGCAGAAAACGCTAGTGGGAGTTGTGTACAGACCACCAAACAGTAGTAGTGAGGTTGGAAACAGCATCAAACAAGAAATAAGGGATGTGTGCAATAAGGGTACAGCAGTTATCATGCGCGACTTTAATCTATATATTGATTGGGCTAACCAAACTGGTAGCAATGTGGTGGAGGAGGATTTCCTGGAGTGTATTAGGGATGGTTTTCTTGACCAATATGTTGAGGAAGCAACTAGAGAGCTGGCCATCCTAGACTGGGTGATGTGTAACGAGAAGGGACTAATTAGCAATATTGTTGTGCGAGGCTCCTTGGGGAAGAGTGACCATAATATGGTAGAATTCTTTATTAAGATGGAGAGTGACACAGTTAATTCGGAAACTAGGGTCCTGAACTTAAGGAAAGGTAACTTCAACGGTATGAAGGGTGAATTGGCAAGAATAGACTGGCAAAGGATACTTAAAGGGTTGACGGTGGATAAGCAATGGCAAACATTTAAAGATCACATGGATGAACTTCAGCAATTGTACATCCCTGTCTGGAGTAAAAATAAAACGGGGAAGGTGGCTCAACCATGGCTAACAAGGGAAATTAAGGATAGTGTTAAAGCCAAGGAAGAGGCATATAATTTGGCTAGGAAAAGCAACAAACCTGAGGACTGGCAGAAATTTAGAATTCAACAGAGGAGGACTATGAGTTTAATTAAGAGGGGGAAAATAGAGTACCGAGAGGAAGCTTGCTGGGAACATAAAAACTGACTGCAAAAGCTTCTATAAATATGTGAAGAGAAAAAGATTAGTGAAGACAAACGTAGGTCCCTTGCAGTCGGATTCGGGTGAATTTGTAATGGAGAACAAAGAAATGGCAGACCATTTGAATACATACTTTGGTTCTGTCTTCACAAAGGAAGCCACAAATAACCTTCCGATTGTACTAGGGGACAGTAGGTCTGGTGAGAAGGACGAACTGAAGGATAGCCTTATTAGGCGGGAAACTGTGTTAGGGAAACTGATGGGATTGAAGGCCGATAAATTCCCAGGGCCTGATAGTCTGCATCCCAGAGTAATTAAGGAAGTGGCCCTAGAAATAGTGGCTGCATTGGTGATCATTTTCCAACAGTCTATCGATTCTGGATCAGTTCCTATGGACTGGAGGGTAGCTAATGTAACACTACTTTTTAAAAAAGGAGGGAGAGAGAAAACGTATAATTATAGACCGGTCAGCCTGACATCGGTAGTGGTGAAAATGTTGGAATCAATTATTCAGGATGAAATAACAGCGCATTTGGAAAGCAGGGACAGGATCAGACCAAGTCAGCATGGATTTATGAAAGGGAAATCATGCTTGACGAATCTTCTGGAATTTTTTGAGGATGTAACTAGCAGAGTAGACAAGGGAGAACAAGTGGGTGTGATGTATTTAGACTTTCAAAAGGCTTTTGACAAGGTCCCGCACAAGAGATTGGTGTGCAAAATCAAAGCACATGGTATTGGGGGTAATGTACTGACATGGATAGAGAACTGGTTGGCAGACAGGAAGCAGAGAGTTGGGATAAACGGGTCCTTTTCAGAATGGCAGATAGTGACTAGTGGAGTGCCGCAGGGCTCAGTGCTGGGACCCCAGCTCTTTATAATATACTTTAACGATTTAGATGAAGGAATTGAGTGTAACATCTCCAAGTTTGCAGATGACACTAAACTGGATGGCGGTATGAGCTGTGAGGAGGACGCTAAGAGGCTGCAGGGTGACTTGGACAGGTTAGGTGAATGGGCAAATGCATGGCAGATGTAATATAATGTGGATAAATGTGAGGTTATCCATTTTGGGGACAAAAACACGAAGGCAGAATATTATCTGGATGGCGGCAGATTAGGAAAAGGAGAGGTGCAACGAGACCTGGGTGTCATGGTTCATCAGTCATTGAAAATTGGCATGCAGGTACAGCAGGCAGTGAAGAAGGCAATTGGTATGTTGGCCTTCATAGCTAGGGGATTTGAGTATAGGAGCAGGGAGGTCTTACTGCAGTTGTACAGGGCCTTGGTGAGGCCTCACCTGGAATATTGTGTTCAGTTTTGGTCTCCTAATCTGAGGAAGGACGTTCTTGCTATTGAGGGAGTGCACCGAAGGTTCACCAGACTGATTCCAGGGATGGCTGGACTGTCATATGAGGAGAGACTACATCAACTGGGCCTTTGTTCATTGGAGTTTAGAAGAATGAGAGGGGACCTCGTGAAAACGTATAAGATTCTGATGGGACTGGACAGGTTAGATGCGGGAAGAATGTTCCCGATGTTGAGGAAGTCCAGAACCAGGGGACATAGTCTTAGGATAAGGGGTAAGCCATTTAGGACTGAGATGAGGAGAAACTTCTTCACTCAGAGAGTTGTTAACCTATGGAATTCCCTGCCGCAGAGAGTTGTTGATGCCAGTTCATTGGATATATTCAAGAGGGAGTTAGATATGGCCCTTACGGCTAAGGGGATCAAGGGGTATGGAGAGAAAGCAGGAAAGGGGTACTGAGGGAATGATCAGCCATGATCTTATTGAATGGCGGTTCAGACTCGAAGGGCCGAATGGCCTACACCTGCACCTATTTTCTATGTTTCTATGTTTCTATGTATCAGTCTTTACGGTATAGGACACTAACAATATTCCGACAGTAGATAGTCTAGGGGCTATAGGGGGTGGAGGAACTTAACACAATCACAATCACTAAGGAGGTGGTACTCAGTAACATAATGGGACCAAAGGCAGATAAATCTCCTGGACCTGATGGCTTGCATCCTAGGGTCTTAAGAGAAGTAGCGGCAGGGATTATCAAAATTCCCTGGATTCTGGGGAAGTCCCAGCAGATTGGAAAACTGGAAGTGTAACGCCCCTATTTAAAAAAGGATGCAGACAAAAAGCAGGAAATTATAGACCAGTTAGCCTAACATCTGTGGTTGGCAAAATGTTGGAATCCATTCATAAAGAAGCAGTAGCAGGACATTTGGAAAAGCAAAATTCAGTCAGGCAGAGTCAGCATGGATTTATAAAGGGGAAGTCATGATTGACAAATTTGGTGATGTTCTTCGAGGATGTAACCAACAGAGTAGATAAAGGGGAACCAGTGGATGTGGTGTATTTGGACTTGCAGAAGGCATTTGACAAGGTGCCACATAAAAGGTTACTGCACAAGATAAAAGTTCACGGGGTTGGGGGTAACATATTAGCATGGATAAAGGATTGGCTGGTTGGTAACCAGTTACTAGTGGGGTGCTGCAGGGATCAGTGCTGGGACCCCAACTATTTACAATCTATATTAACGACTTGGAAGAGGGGACTGAGCGTAAGGTAGCCAAGTTTTCTGATGATACAAAGATGGGAGGAAAAGATGGGAGGAGGACACAAAAAATCTGCAAAAGGACATAGACAGGTTAAATGAGCGGGCAAAAATTTGGCAGATGGAGTATAATGTTGGAAAGTGTGAGGTCATGCACTTTGGCAGAAAAAATCTAAGAGCAAGTTATTGTTTAAATGGAGAAAGATTGCAAAGTGCCGCAGTACAGCGGGACCTGGGGGTACTTGTGCATGAAACACAAAAGGATAGCATGCAGGCACAGCAAGTGATCAGGAAGGCCAATGGTATCTTGGTCTTTATTGCAAAAGGGATGGAGTATAAAAGCAGGGAAGTCTTGCTACAGCTATACAAGGTTTTAGTGAGGCCACACCTGGAATACTGCATGCAGTTTTGGTTTCCATATTTACGAAAGGATATACTTGCTTTGGAGGCAGTTCAGAGAAGCTTCACTAGGTTGATTCCGGAGATGAGGGGGTTGACTTATGAGGAAAAATTGAGTAGGTTGGGCCTCTACTCATTGGAATTCAGAAGAATGAGAAGTGATCTTATCGAAACGTATAAGATTATGAGGGGGCTTGACAAGGTGGATGCAGAGAGGATGTTTCCACTGATGGGGGAGACTAGAACTAGAGGGCGTGATCTTAGAATAAGGGGCCGCCTCATTAAAAAGAGAGATCAGGAGATATTTCCTTTCTGTGGAATTTGCTGCCTGAGAGCTGTGGAAGCTGGGACATTGAATAAATTTAAGACAGAAATAGACAGTTTCTTAAACGATAAGGGGATAAGGGGTTATGGGGAGCATGCAGGGAAGTGGAGCTGAGTCCATGATCAGATCAGCCATGATCATATTGAATGGCGGAGCAGGCTTGAGGGGGCGTATGGCCTGCTCCTGTTTTTGTTTCTTAAGTTCTTATGTTCTTTAAATATCAATATGAAGGCAGCTTTCTGAGCCAGGTGGGGAGCGGGGGACCGTGGTGATAGTGTAATTGTGTCGGCCAAACCCAGAAGTCAAATGTTTGGGTTGGAATCTGCGATCTCAACTTATTGTACCAATTCATTTTGACTTCCGGATTACACGTCTCCCAGCTGTGCAGCGGGCGTGATGCGCATCTGCATGACCCAATCCCAGCTGTATTTAAAGGGATAGTGCACATATGGAGATTGGAGGTGTTCATGCTGGGTGGTGGACATAGTGCAAGAGCAGCACGCCGATTTAATGATGCCTCACTAGTACTGCTGGGTGCAGTCAGAAGGAGGAGAGACACACGTATCACCAGCAATGAAAGAAAGACTTGCATTTATATAGCGCCTTTCACGACCACCGGACAACTCAATGCGCTTTACAGCCAATGAAGTACTTTTGAAATGCCGTCACTGTTGTAATGTGGGAAACATGGCGGCCAACTTGCGCACAGCAAACTCCCACAACCAGCAATGTGTTAATGACCAGAAACTATGTTTTTTATTTGTTATGTTGATTGAGGGATAAATATTGGCCAGGACATCGGGGATAACTCCCCTGCTCTTCTTCAAAATAGTGCCATGGGATCTTTTACGTCCAGCTGAGAGGGTAGACGGGGCCTCGGTTTAACGTCTCATCTGAAAGACTGGGGGAGGAAAAAATAAGTGCTCTCACCAAGGAGGCATGGTTGGAGGTAGCTGAGGAGGTGATCAGCAAGAACGTGGTGCCCAGGTCATGCCCAATGTCGGACACGGTTTAATGACCTAACCAGGTCAGGAAAAGTGAGAACATTTTTTGATTCAACTACATCCTGTGCTTTAAGCCCCCTTATCTTTCACTCTGTCTTGCTGCACATTCTCCATCACATCACTCCTCAAATGCACTCAATTTTCAGCAGCACCCATCTTTCACTTTCTGTGCACTTCATCAACTCCCTATTTATCCATCCCTGTTGCCACTCACCCCAGTCTTTATGTAATGTGATGCATATGTCTTATAGTCACGCTCACTGAATGCATTGCATCCATCAGGTGAATATGTGACTTTCAGTCACACACAGGTCTGTTTCTTCGCCCCTTGTAGAAGAGTGGGCAAAATGCAAGGGAGAGGTAGAGGTCTCTAGGTGGCCCGCCACAGATAGTCTAGCTCATAGATGCAGAGGAGGAGGCCATGGAAATAAATGGCACATCTGCATCCCTCTCAGTTAGAGATGAAGAGACAGATTACAAATATCTCTGACACGCATATGCTGACATTATTTCATCAATGAGTGAACGATGAGAAGGCCGAATATGGTGATTGTTAAGATTGTGACTTTGCCACAATGAAATCCTTTTCTTTTGTTTTCCAGGGCCTTCACGCACACAGCAAGTGGCACAGAACAGCTGTGAGGATGATTCCTCAGAGGACCTCATTTGTTCTGAGGGTGCATCATCACAAGACATACAGCCATGCATCAGCGCAAATACTCGCACTTCGGTGGGTCCACTTAGACAGTTGTGTTTTCATCTGATGAGTCACACCTCACGTGAGCATGAGCAGACACTGGTGGCAGGGACAGCTGTGGTGAGTCCTCGTCGAAGGGTGCAAACCTCTCCAAGCTCTGGTCAGCTGGTTACAGCTGCTGAATCCTGGGGGCTTTGTTGGGAAGGAGATTGCTAGAAGTACATCAGCAACTTAGCCTGATACTGACAGATGTGCCACGCACACTCTGCACAATAGCGGAGAGGTTGGAGGAGTCCAACTCGATCACTAGGGGATTGGTGGATCAGGGATTGCGATGGAGAGAGTGGTCTGCCATGGAGCGAGTGGTCCCCTCCATGGATCTTCAAACATGGCTCTCAAATGAGTCCATGCAGGCCCTGACCGTGGCTATGTAGATTTTAGATGCCAACATGTCTGCCACCTTAAATAGGATGACAGATACCTTATCCGTGGCCTTACAACATGTCACTGATCTCCACCAAGCTGGTGTGCAGCAGAGTGATAGGAGTGATATGGAAATGGTGGCACTGGCTCAGGATATGGATGATGGCAAAAGGGGGCATGGGAAGTGGGAACTCCACTCAAAGCGCTCCAACTTCTCACCTGTTACACCACCACCCCCCCCCCCCTCCCCACCCCACCTCCCCCCCGCCC
The DNA here is from genome assembly GCF_044704955.1 of Pristiophorus japonicus. Lineage (NCBI taxonomy): Eukaryota > Metazoa > Chordata > Chondrichthyes > Pristiophoridae > Pristiophorus > Pristiophorus japonicus. The sequence goes on along the minus strand of NC_091986.1, from coordinate 130,993,528 downwards.
CACCTCACCTCCCAACCAGTACACAACATGCTGCCTCGTTTCCCAATGGCTGAGTCTGGAGCAGAAGTGCACGGGCATGTACTGCGCCATGTCCCAATCCCGTCGATTGTCACATGGCTTCGACGATGTCAGCGGTCCGCTCCATCGCAGTGATCATAGGTGACATATCCTCCAACTGCTGCTCTGATGTTTGCGGCTATCATAGTCATGGCCTTGAGCAGCTCTTGACCTATGTCAACACTGGCCTGTGACAGACACACCATGTCCTGGTACACACCTGCAGCAACCGACCTCTCCTGCACCAACCTCCGTCACTGCGGCAAAGGCGCTGCAACACTGGGGCTGCCTTGCAGTGCATGGCTTGGTCCTGCAGAATCAGAGGAGCCATGAATATAGACCCAGTCGTGGAGGATGTTCCAGCTGTCCCACATGTGTATTCTCTTCCTTCTCCACCCCCACCTCCATCTCCACTGGCTGCAGGATCAGTGGCTCTTCCTCTTCCTCTTCCTCTTCGTCTTCCTCATCTCTGCAAGTGGTAAAGTCGGGAGAGGGCTGGGTGATGCCAGAGGTGGAGGCAGTGGGTCTGTGTCGGTGTGATCTGAATTATCCGAGTCTGGAAGTACAAAACAACTTTTAAAAAAGCTTGGCACCAGGGGAGGGGTCAGGGTTACATGAGTACAGAGTACAGTGACTTAGCACAGTCTTACTCATATGTCCACCACTGCTGCAGTACTGCATTACATATCGCAAACAGACAATACATATATGCATTGCGTTACATGCCCCCAACATTGCAGTACATCACATGAGGCCAACATTACAGTACAATAAAGTTACATTACATTACAGCAGGCCAACATTACTGTTACAGTTACACTACATGACATGAGAGGACCGCAATGCAGACTGCATTTTATTCAACTTACCATCTTGTGTGAGTGGGTCAGCTCCAATGCCAGTGGTGGCACATTTGCTATCGCCAACCAGGGACAGGGCATGGATCTCGATGTCACTCAGAGGCTCCTGGTTTGTGGGTCCTCCCCCGGTACGGCGCTGATTGGATGCTATTGCAGATGTCTTCTTCTGCAGAAAGTAAAGTAAAAATCTTGAATCCAATTAACATCGCATGGGGAGTGGGTGCATGAATAAAATCATTAGTTACTATTGCTACCCTCACCAGGGCGTTCAATCTCTTATGGCGCCTTTCCCCAGTGCGTACCATGGTACTTTTGGAGTACACAGCCTCCCCGATCTCGTCCCATATCCTGTTGTACTCCTTTGGGGGGGGCTTTCCAAGACCACCCTTAGTTAGCTCGGAGTACCACTCTGTGATATTCTCGAGAAGGGCAGGTAACTCCATCGCGTCGAAGGTGGGCGTCCTCAACCTCCCATCCTTTTCGATGTTCCTGCGCTTTGATGTTTTTTTTAACATTACCATAATATTTCTGTTGTTATGATTTTTGCCATGTTAAATATGGCTTCTTATTCTTCAAACTATAGGAATATTTTTTAACTCTGCAATGTGTTTTTCAAGTAACTGCCCATCGACTAGCTTGCTGCTCCTTCTCACTCTCTCTCCCTCTCTCCTCTTCAACTCACTGCGCAGGCGCAGGTGACCCCTGACCCCCCAATTCACGGGTAAAACATTTCTGTAAAAAAAACGGGGAAAAAAATTTGCGCGTGCGCAGTTCAGTGCCTCACCATCCGTCGAAGAGCAAGTTGATCTGGATCGACTACTAAGTAACATGCTGCCCATTGCAGACTGCTGGCATACCGCCAACATAACGGCGAAAACATTTTGACCAATTTTGTCCTCTTCAGTCTCGGCGGTATGCTGACGGTTTTGAAACGACGCACCGCCGGCATACCGCCGAGAAATGGGCGGATCTTATGCATCGACCAATTTCGGGCCCCGAGATGTTAATGGAATAGGGTTTATCTGGCAACATAATAGTTTATTATGCATATTCAGTGATGCACATGAAGTGAGTGGGTACTTGCCGGATTTATATCATTAACTATTTTGAAGGAAAGCCAAATGAAATAAAAGATAGCATGAACATTGAAACCACAGGATAGATAACACAGATTATGAGGTTATAAAATAGCAACATTCAAAACAGTGATATTATATCACCCACAGTGCCAACAAAAAGCACACATGCATATCAATAGTTTCTTTGAACAAATAAGTCAATGTGGCGATGTGTTGCTCACATTTCTTTTTATTAAGCTGTCATAATTCAATTGAGTATGTAGGACTCAAATTCTGAAACTTTTACAGTCATGAAAGAATAATCATTGCCATATCCTTTATTGTGCCACAAAACCTCGTAGTTGCAGAACAGTAAATAGATGGAGTAATAAAACAAGAGATTCTTGTGCTATAAGGAGAAATTGAATTAAACTTTTAATATGAGCAGTATGAAAGCTGAATACTTTAAGGGCTAATATCTGCCCTGTTGAGTGAAACTTTCGCTGGCTAGCCAAACTGTAATATATTGATTATTCACGTTTTTCTAAAAGAAGGAAGTGAGGAATGTAATGGCTTGCCATTTGAAACTTGATTGACAAGAGTACGACATGGGGCAATCCCTTGTATTTTGTCATAAATAATGTCAGCATCTTTTTGCTTCACAGGGGACTTTTGTGCAATGAATTTAAACATTTCCCACAATTGTCCCTAGAAAATAAATAACCCCTTTTTTGTGAAGCGCATAAAAAATTCCCCAAAATGAAAATATATTTCCAATAACTATATGTGATAGAGTGTAATAACCAGCAGAAAGGGAGAGATGGATAAACTGGGTATCTAGACCAGTAGGTCTAATATCAGTTATGGGCAAACTCTTGGAATCCAAAATTTGAGATAAAATTAATAAGTATTTAGAGATAACCAGAACAACTTGTATTTTTATATAGTGCCGTTAACATAGTAAAACATCCCAAGATGCTTCACAGGAGTATTATAAGATGAAAAAATTGACACTGAGCCATACAATGAGAAATTAGGGGCACAATTTTCCCCAATGCCGCTTTTTGGCATACTGCAAGAGTTACAACTGTTTTTTTGGCCCCAACTACTCCAAAAAATTAACTAGCAAGTTTCCCCATTCTATTTTTTGAATTTGGCACTGTGCAGCCTGTCCTTTAGCTTCGGAGGGTGTCTGTGCCACCACAACCCCGCCCACCGCTCCCCCTTCTGCACATGTGCGAAAAAAAAGGACATTTTCAACACGATGGCTATGGGTGCACATGCCCAGTACAGCTCCCAGTCTGCATTCAGTCATTTTTAAAGAGCCAGTTGTGTGTGAGAACTTTAATTCTCAGTGGAAAAATCAGAGCTGCAATACAAAATGCAACGCAGCTCAAGGACCAAGAATTTCTTATAAGGATGAAGTGGAGGCACTGGTTACTGTAATTGAGGCAAGATGGCATGAGCTGGACACCAGTTGAGGTCACATAAAAGTTTCACCGAAAGAAATGAAGAAACGCTGGAACCAACTTGCAGAAGATTACTGTGCACTGGTGACCACCGCGAGGTCTGGAGGACAGTGCAAAAAGAAGTGGCAGGACCTTGGTCAAGTAGTTAGTGTAAGTAATATTTTCATTTATTCAATGCAATTGCAATTGTAAATTTGACCATCTGTATATGTCCCACCCAGCAGAAAGACACACCTTCTCTAAAAAGTTATATTTTCATATTTGCAGAGAAAGGTGGAACACAACAAAAGGAAAAGAACTCGAACAGGAGGAGGCCTGGCAAATCTGCACCCACTGACACCTTTGGAAGAGAGGATCGCTGCTTTGATGGGTCCTGCCTGGAGGTCCTGCTGTTCAGAGAAGGTTCACTAGGTTGATTCCGGAGATGAGGGGGTTGAATTATGAAGATAGGTTGAGTAGGTTGGGCCTATACTCATTGGCGTTCAGAAGAATGAGAAGTGATCTTATCGAAATATATAAGATAATGAGGGACTGGACAAGGTGGATGCAAAGAGGATATATCCACTCATAGGGGAAACTAAAACTAGGGGACATAGTCTTAAAATAAGGGGACGCCCATTTTAAACTGAAATGAGGAGGAATTTCTTCTCCCAGACGGTTGTAAATCTATGGAATTCTCTGCCCCAGAGAGCTGTGGAGGCTGGGTCCTTGAATATATTTAAGGCGGAGATAGACAGATCTTTGAGCGATATGGGAATAAAGCGTTATGGGGAGTGGGCAGGGAAGTGGAGCTGAGTCCATTATCAGAAAAGCCATGAACTTATTAAATGGCAGAGCAGGCTCGCAGGACCAGGTGACCTACTCCAGCTCCTATTTCTTATGTTGTTATGTTCTTAAAAGCAACCACCACTGCACAAGCTGGGCCCACTCTTGAGGGTGAGAGCAAGTCCTGCAAATTCCAGAGTCTGGCTTTGCTAAATGTTAAGTACTGCGCAGGCTAGCCATGCTTCGGTTCATGGGGATGTTTCCGTCAGCTACGCTTCGGTTGATGCAATGTGCTATCATTAATCGTGGTCCTTCAAATGAGCCTGCTACCTGCGTTGTGTGTGCCTACTCAAGCCACCCTGCCCCTTCCTCTGCTGCTAACCATTTGTCTGATCTGTTATATTTTGCAGAAATTGAGGCCAACCCTGACGAGGCTGAAGCCACTGCAGAAGAAGGTTCAGACGTAGACGAGCCTGAAGAGAAGAACATCTTCCAATCCCACCTTCCAGACCAAGAGCATGGGGGTGAAGGGGAGGGGGAGGTGATGGATGAAGCCCACAGTTGTACTTACTCTAGAGGAGGTGCAGATGCCGCCCATTGAGGTGCCAGGCCTTTTCCTGAGTGGTACAAGTGCTGGTGGGATATTTCACGGTTTCTCAGAGTCCAAGGCTAGGGATTCCAGTGGGGTGCAGCGAGGCACACCCAGGGCCCCACCGTCTGAGGCTGTGTCCCAGTGGGATGCAGCAAGGCACAACCAGGGCCCCACCATCCGTGGCTGCGGGTCCCAGTGGGATGCAGTGAGGCACACCTAGGGTGAGGAGGGGAAGGAGAGCTCGACAGCACTCTCGAGGTACAGGATCTAACAGATGTGGTTCAGATGATGGCAATGAGTGCAGAGAGCATTGACCTTACCTGATCACTCCTGGATACCATCAATGGGGTGGGTGATGAGGTATCGGGACTGTGGGGAGAAGTAACAACACTCTCAGGAGAAATGGGAACACGGTCCGGGAACATGAGGGAGGGAATGTCGCAAGCAGCTGATACAATGTCGGTGCACATGAGGGAGGGAATGTCGCAGGTAGCTGATGTACTGTCAGTGAACATGAGGGAGGGAATGTTGCAGGTAGTTGACACACTGTTGGTCAACTTGAGGGAGTTAATGTCACAGGTAGCTGATACACTGTCGTCGAAAATGAGGGAGGGAATTTTGGAGCTAGTTGCTGCAATAAAGGAACATGCCCAGACCCCGCGCCCATTGGCAGAATCAGCTGCCACTCCCACTCCAATCCCCAGACCAGCCTCTGAAAAGGCCCAAGCCGGGCCTTCCACGTTACCGCATGCCATCCCCCGCCCCCATCTAGAAGTGCGCATTACCAGAAATGGTCGAAAGAATAAGCTTGGTACCAACCTGAGAAATGATGCGCCACTGCCTGCGGGCAGGGATGGAGTCAACAAGACCAAGCGCAGCGGGTGGTCTTAGAATAAGGTGGAGGAGAGATGACAGCGGCCTTTCTTTGCTGCTGTTGTTGTTGTTATTATTGTTGTTACTGTTGTAACTGTTCTCAAATTAGAAGTTTTTTGTGAGTTATATAAATTTACAAGTTTGTAAGTGATCTTAGAGTTTGTAAGTGATCTTAACTGAAAACTTTAAAGTTTGATGCAAGAATATTTTTATCAAAGTTAAGTGCCAACAAGTGTTTGTTAAACTTTTGAAAACAATATGTATTAAATTATAACTGAATAATTTCCATTATTTGTTGAATTATTAACACAACTATTTGAAGTAAAGAAGAAGAATTTCCATTATTTGTTCCATTAACACAACACAACATTACCGAACAGATCCAAACAGTAAACCTGGTCCATGTAGAATAGTTATCGCTGAGCCTTCAGGCAGCAAAGCGTTTACGGATGAGCTGCTGGCGCAAGGCTTGAGCAATCGTTAAAGGGGCACAACGGCCTGCTCTCCTCCACCGTTATACTTCGAATTCAAGTAGTTGCATGACTTCCACGTCACCTGCAATTTCCTCCTCGTCATCAGCTGCTCTCACCTCAGGTGAGTCTTCTACTACCAGGTGCTGCTGCCTCATGATGGCTAAGTTATGCAGCATGCAGCACACAACAGAGAACTGACCGACAATCTCAGGGGAGTATTGCAAGTACCCTCCGGAATAGTCCAGGCATCGGAAACGTTATTTCAAGATGCCAATGGTCCTCTCTATTATCCTGCACGTCACAATATGCGACATGTTGTATTCCCAGTCAGCTTCTGTCCGGGTTATGCGTAAGGGCATCATGAGCCCGGTGGCGAGGCCGTATCCTTTGTCTCCCAGTAGCCAGCTCTGCCCTTCTGGCTGCTGCTGAAACATGGCAGATATAGCATTCACGTGTAGGATGAACGCATCATGGGTGTTCCCAGGGTATCTTGCATCAACTGATATGATGCAAGATACCCTGGGAACTTTCATTCTTGCATATTTTTATCAAAGTTACACACAAGCTGCACGTTAATGGAGTGGAACCCTTTTCTGTTCCTGTACATCGTGGAATCCTCCAAAGGTGCTCGCAAGGCAATGTGGGTACAATCAATGCGTTTGATTCTTTGGGAACCTTTGGGAAGCCAGCAATCCTGGAGAATCCCACAGTCCTTTCACACATTGCCTGTGTGGTCATGGGGAACTTTATGTAATCATTCCTTCGGGCATATAATGCTGCAGTCATCTGCTGAACGCAGACATGTGTTGCATGTTGAGAAAGGGCGCATACATCTCCAGTTGTGGCCTGGAATGATTCAGATGCATAGAATAAAAGTGCAGCTGTAACCTTTACTTCAACTGATAACGCAGTCCTCCTGATGCTTCCAGGTTGCAGGTCCGCTTTTACTAACTCACAGATCTCGGTTACAACTTCTTTGTGGAAACGCAGCCTTCTGACACAGTCTGCATCACATAGGTGCAGATATGAACACCTGTTTCGATATACACGACATGGGTAAAGCCTCTTGTCCATCATCCTACGTGCTCTGAGGTTCCTCATGCAATGACTTTGAATCAATCGTCTCCTCCGCAGCACCATCATGCAGAAAGCTTGCACGAGATATGACATTGTCAGTATAGAAACATAGAAACATAGAAAATAGGTGCAGGAGTAGGCCATTCAGCCCTTCGAGCCTGCACCACCATTCAATAAGATCATGGCTGATTATTCACCTCAGTACCCTTTTCCTGCTTTCTCACCATACCACTTGATCCTTTTAGCAATAAGGGCCATATATAACTCCCTCTTGAATATATCCAATGAACTGGCATCAACAACTCTCTGCGGTAGGGAATTCCACAGGTTAAAACCTCTCTGAGTGAAGAAGTTTCTCCTCATCTCAGTCCTAAATGGCTTACCCCTTATCCTTAGACTATGTCCCCTGGTTCTGGACTTCCCCAACATCGGAAACATTCTTCCTGCATCTAACCTGTCCAGTCCCGTCAGAATTTTATATGTTTCTATGAGATCCCTCTCATCTTATCTCATCTTAAGGGTCGAATGGCCTACTCCTGCACCTATTTTCTATGTTTCTATGTTTCTATCCTTCTAAACTCCAGTGAATACATGTCCAGTCGATGCAGTCTCTCCTCATATGTCAGTCCTACCATCCCGGGAATCAGTCTGGTGAACCTTCGCTGCACTCCCTCAATAGCAAGGACGTCCTTCCTCAGATTAGGAGATCAAAACTGAACACAATATTCCAGGTGAGGCCTCACTAAGGCCCTGTACAACTGCAGTAAGACCTCCCAGCTCCTATACTCAAATCCCCTAGCTATGAAGGCCAACATACCATTTGCCTTCTTCACTGCCTGCTGTACCTGTATGCCAACTTTCAATGACTGATGTACCTATTCACCCAGGTCTCGTTGCACCTCCCCTTTTCCTAATCTGCCGCCATTCAGATAATATTCTGCCTTCGTGTTTTTGCCACCAAAGTGGATAACCTCACATTTATCCACATTATACTGCATTTACCATGCATTTGCCCATTCACCTAACCTGTCCAAGTCACCCTGCAGCCTCTTAGCATTCTCCTATCAGCTCGCACCGCCACTCAGCTTAGTGTCATCTGCAAACTTGGAGATATTACACTCAATTCCTTCATCTAAATCATTGATGAATATTGTAAATAGTTGGGGTCCCAGCACTGAGCTCTGCGGCCCCCCACTAGTCACTGCCTGCCATTCTGAAAAGGACCCGTTTATCCCGACTCCCGACTATTGCCCCCATAATTAAATTGTACCTTTGCAAGAAGCTCAAAATGGCAGGCAGGACAAGCTTCTCTCTCTCCCCAAGGTCGACACCTTAGTATGGACCACACCCAGGTCTGTGCATGTGCAACATGCTTGCTTAACATGGGAAACTAGGCAGTCAAATGAGGACATTTGGGGCAACAAAGTCTAATGTAATTCTTTAATTTTAGATTTTTTTTCAAAGTACCACTCCAGCACTGACCGAGCATCTCCTCACCAGGCTCAAAGTTCGGCCGGCAGAATCGCTCCCTTGCACGGGCACAGGGGCTCAGCAAACACCGCCTCCCCCGGGCTTCATTTGATGCTGCTGCATAGTGTAAGGATTCTCATGCCTTCAGTTTGGCTTCCATCCCCCACCTCCGCGGGCTTCTTTTGAAGCCGAGTCCCTGTGTCCGGGCGAGGGATCGATTCTGCCGGCCGACGCTCCGACCCTCAAGCCCGGTTTGGAGACGTTCGGTGATGGCATGGCACTTTTTTAAAAATCCAAAATTAAAGAATTGCATTAGACTTCCATTTTCTGCGTTTTAAGTTTGAAAAATTAAGCTTCATGATGCATATTTAGTGTGTTCTTGACTTCCTTGCAAAACTTCGCCTAAAAACAATGGCATCTTTCAGCGTCGATTTTTTAATGTGTGCTGGTTTCTCTTAAGTGCCCAGAAGATTTTTTGGAGTGGTCACATACGCTGTCCTGGAAGAAATGTAAGTTGGCCAAACTTGCATAAATGTGAAAAACTGGCGCAGACATCAGGTTACGACCCCTACGACGCAAAAAAAGACTAACCTAAAAAAATCGTAACTAACTGAGTTACGCTGACGCAAAATCTTTGGGGAAACTTGGATATTTTAAGTTAGGCCAAAAAAAGTGGCGCACACAAACAAACGGCGCAGATCACTGGGGAAAATCGAGCCCTAGGGTAGATGACCAAAAGCTTGATCAAAGAGGTATGTTTTAAGGAGCATCTTAAAGGAGCAAAGCAAGGCAAAAACAAGGAGAGGTTTAGGGAAGGAATTCCAGAGCTTAGGGCCTAGGCAGCTGAAGGCCACCAATGGTTGAGCGATTATGCTCAAGAGGGCAGAATTAGAGAAGTGCAGATATCTGATTACAGAGATATCGCTATCTCTGTAATCTCCTCCAGCCCCACAACCCAGGGTTGGAGGAGATTACAGAGATAGGGAGGGGGGGGGGGCGAGGCCATGGAGAGATTTGAAAATGGACTGAGAATTTTAAAATCGTGGTGTTGCTTAACCGGGAGCTAATGAAGGTCAGCAAACACGGGTGATAGGTGAACGGGGTTAGGACACAGGCAGCCGAGTTTTGGATGACCTCAAGTTTACATAGGGTAGAAGGTGGGAGGCCAACCAGGAGTGTGTTGGAATAGTCAAATCTAGAGGTAAGAAAGGCATGGATGAGTGTTTCAGCAGCAGATGAGCTGAGGCAGGGGCGGAGGTGGGCAATGGTATGGAGGTAGATATAGACGGTCTTAGTTATGGCACGGATATGTGGTCGGAAGCTCATTTCAGGGTAAAATATGACACCAAGGTTGCAAACAGTCGGTGGTGGGGACTTAAGACAAAGGCTTCGATCTTCCCAATATTTAATTGAAGAAAATTTCTGCGCACCCTGTACTGGATGTCGGGCAAGCAGTCTGACAATTTAGAGACCATGGATCGGTCAAGAGAATTGGTGGTGAGGTAGAGCTCGATGTCGTCAGCTTACATGTGGAAACAGTGTTTCGGATGATATCCCCAAGGGGCAGCATGTAGATGAGAAATAGGAGGGGGCCAAGGACGAGGTAACGATGCGGGAGTGGGAAGAGAAGCCATTGCGGGTGATTCTCTGGCTATGATTAGATAGATAAGAATAGAACCAGGCGAGTGCAGTTCCACCCAACTGGATGATGGTGGAAGACAATGCATGAGTTAATCAAAGACAGCCAGCATGGATTTGTTGAAGACAAGTTATGGTTGACAAATTTGAGAGAGTATTTTTGAAGAAGTGATCAATTAGACAAAAGGAATGCAGTGGATATAGTATATATGGATTTTCTGAAGGCATTTGATAAGGTGGCTTGCAAGAGATGTGTTAGAAAAATTCAGCTGTGTGGTGTAAGAGAAAATGTAGCAGTATAGAAAGTCGGTTGACAGACTCAAAGAAAGAAGGTAAATAGGTGTTGCTGGGACTGGAGAAAGGTTAGACAGGTGTCAATGCTGGGTCCATTTTTTTTCTCAGTATTGATTATTTGGGCTTGGATATAGGAAACACAATTTCGAAATTTGCTGCTGACACAAAAGTAGGAAGTTTTACAAACAGTGATGAGGAATGTAAAAGAATTCAGAAAGATACAGGCAGATTAATGGAATGAGCAGATAAGTGGAACAGTATGGATAAGTGTGCGATAATATATTTTAGGAGAAAAAAACAAGGATTGGGAGGATACACTTAATGGAAAGACACTTGTAAGGTTTACACATTTCATGATCAAGGCACAACAAGAGGCCACAGATTAAAATGGTTTAAAGAAAACCTGTGGGACTGTTGACAGGGGAAAAAAGCGCCAACCTGGGACAGGTGGTGACTCATAACTAATTAATACAATTTCTGTGGTCATGAGCGAGACCCAATTAACATCAAGACAAAGGGTTTTGATACAATCAAGCAGAGGAGCCCATGGATTAATTGGCCGGAGGGGAAAAAACAGTTCCCAATGGAGACTACAAGTCTGCGAAAACCCAGGACAACAAAGGATCCCACAAGGCGTGCATTTTTGGATAACGGGGCACAAAATATAAGGAGTTATCTTTTGCCCTGTCGATTCCGTGCACCGAAGAAGGTGTGAATTGTGGCCATCCAAATAGACCCAGACCCATCATCACAGCCATTGAGACTCATCCAGATGCATTAACTGAAAGCAGCCCAGTAGGAGATGTGTATAATCAAATGGATATATATGTAAGAGCTGAGAACAAGAGCTCAGAATAACCGGAAGAGAGAAAACAACAGCTCAGGGAAACAGGTCGAAGAAACACCTCAGACCAGCAGGTCAAAGGAACAACGACCACGAAGCAAGCAGCTGGGATCCAACATCTTCCCTAGCTCCACGAGCCTACAATCGACAACAGCAGCAACTGGCTGGATGGGTGATTGTATGTCTTCAATCAATCTCTAAGAAGTCTTCTTCTGTAATTTTTAGTTGGTTTTAGTGTAATAAACTAACAGTTGGGTTTAAGCCTAAACGTTGCATTACGCAGAGTCCGTCCTGTAATTCCCGAGATCTATGAATCAAAGTAGAGTGGAAAACGAACACCTTACATAAAATGGCGACCACAGCAGAACCTCGGAGTTTGAAATAGGATCACGGACACAAATCAAGGGTAAGAAACTCTGGGGAGGCTTGGTTAATCTCAGATATCAAAGTAATTGCAGGTAGTCTGCGAAGGGGCCTCAGGGAAACCAAAGTAATCTCAAGGGTGACTAGGATAGCAGAAGAGTGCAGGCTGACTAGGATAGCCACCAAGAAAAGTAATCGCAGGTAGTCTGCGAAGGGGTCTCAGGGAGGCCAGAAGTAATCTCACGGACAGCCAGAGCAACCGGAGGAGAGAAACAGACTCAGATAGGCTGGAGTAATCTTGGGTTGACTGGGACAGCCATAGAGAGAAGTCAGAGTAACACTTACAGCAGGTGACTGCGAGGTGGTCTCAGGGGAGACCAAGATAGTCAAGGATAATTTCTCAGCTAGAGGCACTGGAAATGGACTCACCGCAGCAAAACGCGGTAGAGCTAGTGGCTAAGAGCAGTCGTAGGAAGTCCATGGAGACTAAGGTAGCTGCATATATATGCAACAAACTAGACATTTCGGAGCCATGAGCACAAGAAATGCTACACTCTGGGGATCTGCAGGAAAAAGCAGCAGAGTGGACAGTTAGTAACAACCACAAAGAGTCAAAAGAGAAGGCGATTTGGCAGAAGCAAATGCAACTGTTAAGGGAAAAGGTAGGATAGCTGGAGGATGACAGTAGGGAATTAACAGGTGAATAGAGAAAAGCAGGACCAAAGTATTAAAGAAGAAATGGCATGTAATCACCTAGAATATTTGCAGTGTCAGGTGACCGAGTGCAAAAGGCTTACATCGAATAGAGTGAGAGGCACATAGAGAGAGCCAACGAAGCAGAAGGACAGCTAAGAAAGATAAAAATAGCATATCAGGTAGCGCAGAAACAGGGTTACGAGAGGGCAGATCACGAGCCTTGTAAAGAAAAGATCCGCCAGTTAACGGCAGAGTTAGACGGGGCCAAAGGGATGGTTTGTCTTATGGCACCCGGGGAAGGTGAGGAAGTTTGGGACCCAGAGGGGAAGGAGTCAAACACTGAAGGGTGTAAATGGATAAAATGATTAAGATATTCAAATACATAACCGAAAGTGCAGGTAGATAAAGCCATAAAAAATGTCCAATAAAATTTGGGGTTTTATAAATATAGATTTAGAGGAAAGAAGTAATGAAGAATTTATATCAAACCTTAGTTATGCCCCAGTTCGAGTGATGCATGCAGTTTTGGGAACTCCAATATAGAAAGGACATTAAAGTTATAGGGCTAAATTTTCCACTTTTGTGCAGATTGCCCCAAAATGGGCGTTACTTCCGTTGTGGGCGGTAAATATGGGTTTTCAGATCACCAGATTGTCGTCCATTTTCAAAGCCCCTAGTTTACATTTTAAAAAATGTCCGTTACCACGAGTGATCTGAAATGGGCGGTAGCATTAAATGTCTCTGACCTTCTGCCATAAAGTGTCACCGCCCTTAACAACGGCATGGCAACGCTCATTTCCTGTGATTCAGGAGGTCAGGGGTCATCATTACATGCGCAAAGAGGGAGTGAAGGCATGTGTGGGTGCTTGTTTGGCTGCTTTGGGAGATAGGAAGGAGAGTTTCGAGTTTTATACAAAATTGTGAGAAAATAGTTAGCTGTTACCAGTCAGATATTTTGTCTAATTTGGTGCCTATAATGGAGGGAGTGGAGGAGGCGACACAACACACTGTGGAGACTAATGCTGGCGAGAGCAGTGAGCTGGGAGAGGAACAAATGGGAGGATGAAAGAGAGCAAGAAGGTTCTCGGACGAGGCAAATGTCTCCCTCAAGCAGGAGGTCGAGTCTCGCTGGGGTGAATTGACACAGGGAGGGCGCGGGAAGCCCACCCCAAAGGCCTACCAGAAGATATGGGCAGAGATAGCCAAGGTGGTCTCGTCGGCAACAAATGAGGTGCATGAGGGAAACCAATGGCGAAAGTGCTGGAACGACCTTGTCGGATCCGCCAGAGTAAGTATTACATTTATTTACATATTTAAATAATTTGATTTGCAAGTATAATAAGTGACTATAATCAAATGTGAGGTCTTGCACTTTTACTGGGAATGTTGTACTCAAAGCCTGCGGTCATGGTGTACGTCTTTAGATAAAGAATGATAATTATCATAATAATCATGATCACATCTGTCGGTTATGCATTGTATCAGTCTCTGTGACAGTACCTAGCAATAAGATCATGCAATGATCTCATGCCATGTCATCCTGCTACCTTTTACAGAAGAAGCTTTCGAGGAATAGGGCCGAGCAGAGCCGAACGGGTGGGGGGCCACCAGTCATCATCGACCTTACTGACATCAAGGAGCAGGTGCTCTCACTCGTGGGGACCCACCCCCCATCGGCCATGCAGACAGCTACAGAACCTGAAGTGATGCCACGTGAGTAAAGTATACACAATTGCGTGATGTAACACCCACTCATATCCAAACAATGATATATGATAGGTGATTGCTAAAAGTGTCCTCTAAATAATGCTGGCCTAATGAAAATCATTGCAATGCAGAATGAGTTGATGGTCATCAAATGTGATGTATGTGATAATTTTGATAGCGATGGTGCTTTTGTCGTGCATGTGCTGTATGTAGCGTTGGATTCACCTTGTGACCCTAGCACCCCTTTCTCCTCTAATAAGCTCATTTGTGTTTTGCAGCTCAGCCAGCAGCGCATCCCAAGGCAAGACCACTGAGCCCAGAAGGTGCGGGTGCAGGGCTGGACTCGCCGGGCGATCCGACATCTGGTGCTGAGGAGCTCCGATTCTCGCCCGTCAATCTGTTGGGTCCGTTCTCAACAGATGACAGCGCGGATATTGAAGAGCCTGCATCGCCAGGCTCCAGAAGGCATTTGGCTCCAAGGTCATCTAGTGCTCCTCTGGCAATTCCCATCTCCACTCTGGAGGTACTGGGTCCAAGCACCTCGCCACAGGGCACCCTAGGTCTCCCCAAGATGTCGCCGACCCTGCAGAGGTTTCATAGACGTGGCAGGTCTGCTCCACGAGCGCCAGATAAGAGCGGAGAGATGGTACAGTTGTCCAGAAGGACTGTTGACATAGGTCACTAGATCCTACAGACATTGGGGGGCATATCTCGACAGCTGGCCAGCATCTCCGGCACCATGACAGAGTACATTCTGCGGATGGCGGAGGCACTGGAGGCAATAGCTAGGAATACTGGTAGCAGAGGCCTCCCAGTGGTCCCGGAGCTCGGCACTCCACCCCTAGGTTCCGCACCCCCAGTGCCAACAACACATGAGAGGCGGGAGCAAGATCCTGCTTCTGGATCCGAGAATGTTCCCACCTCGATAACCCGTGCTCCCGTATCCGTGCAACCAGCGGCTCTGCCTTCATCCCCTCCAATGAGGCACCGCCTGAGGAACGCCTCAGCCAGGAGGCATGGAGCAAGGAGGGGAAGGGGAGGGGGGAAGGAAAGTGAGGCATTCCTCAGGCGGTGCCTCATTGGGGGGGATGAAGGCAGAGCCGCTGGTTGCACGGATGTCTGCAGGTGATGGCTGATGACTTTGTTATATTTCCATCTCGTTGTATGCAATTTGTTGTAAGGAATGGGGGGAGGGGGCTACCCTGTTGGTTTGCATTTGTGTTCTGTGTTGCTGGACATGTTGACCATTTGCTTGATGTCAGTGTTCTAAAATGTGTTGTGGGGTGGGGTGTTTTTGACGGTTATACTTGTGATTTCAGACCAATTGTCGTATTAGATGTTTTTTATTTAACATAACCTTGTTGCGCATTGTCTCAGATTGCTGGATCGTTACACACTGGTGATTCCTTAACATGAAAGGGTATAATTAAACTTAACTTGAATCAATTTAAACTTTAACTGACACCAAGGTGATGCCCACCATTGATGTCTGAGCTGCACACACAACAGTGTGTCAGCTTTATCAATAACAGCAACGTTCTTTCAGGCAAAACGCTCATTTATGAGCTGCTGATGTAAGAGTCTTGCAGCTATGTAGCCACCACGGGCCCTTTCCTGTGGTCTGGAGGGGGGCGTGGGCATGGTTGCATGGTTGCATAATTGTCTGGCCCTAGGTCAGCGTCCAGTTCCTCTTCCTCCTCTTCCTCTCTATCCTGAGGTGGACCATCAGTCCCTTCTGGCAATTCTTGGCCCCTACTGATAGCCAGGTTGTGCAGCATGGAGTACACAACCTCGAATTGAGCTACTTGCTCAGGGTTGTATTGTAGCTCCCCTCAAGTGCTTCAGGCATCTAAAGCGCTGCTTAAGCACAGTTATTGTTTACTGGACCACATTGCGTGTGGCTCTGTTGCTCTCGTTGTATCGCTTCTTGGCCTCGGTGTGGGTGTCACAAAGGGGGGTCATCAGCCAGGTGGCTAGGCCATATCGTTTGTCACCAAGTATCCAGCATTGACCTTGTGGCTGACTGGTAAACATGTGAGATACAGCGCTCTGATGCAGGATGTGAGCCTCATCAATGCTGCCCGGGAATTTGGCATTCACTGCCATAATTATCTGGTTGTGGTCGACAACAAGTTGGACCTTCAGGGAGTGAAACCCTTTTCGTTTGCGAAAAGCCTCCACGTCCTGAGAAGGTGCCCACATGGCGATGTGCGTACAGTGTATTGCTCCCTGCACCTTGGGGAAGTTAGCAATTCGGTAGAATCCTAGAGTCCTGTCAGTCTTAGCCTCCGTGGTCATAGGGAAGCTGATAAATTCCATCCTATTTGCGTACAGGGCTTCAGTGACCCTGTCTAATGCAGCAATGTGTGACATGCTGAGATGTAGCGCAAATGTCGACTGCGGAGGCCTGAAAGGAACCAGACGCATAGAACGACAGTGCCGCGGTGACCTTGACGTCGACGGACAGTGAGGTCCTGATGGTGCTGGCAGGCTGCAGATCTCCCCTGATGAGCTGTCATATCTCACTGCTAACCACTTTGTGGCAGCGCAGTCTCCAAAGGCGGCTGTTCTTGGATAAGTCGAGGTAAGACCGCTTCTCCCTGTAAGTGCGGGGGGCGTATGGGCTGGTCCTCCTCATCAGTCTGGCACGTCTTAGATTGGGCACATAATGCTGTGAATTAGACATTGTGCCATTTACACTCTGCAGCATCTGCATTGTAATCGATGCAGGCTGAGAAATGCCTGGCCCCATTCCAATAACTATAAGTATAATGCCGATTGTTCACAAGCAATAAATTTCCCTACTAAGACACCGAAAGTAAAATCCAATGTCCACAGTATGATAAGATGTCTGTTCAGATGGTCACAGCACCTGAAAAAAACTCCAGAGTACATCCAAACTCCCCCGAAGTTGAAGCAACCTTTTCAATGAAGCGACCTGCGATTTACAAAATGGCGTCCACACCGCTGTGATTAGTTCAGATCAGTTCACAGCGGTTTTTTCGGCGAGTGAGACTGTGGACGATATGTGTGCAAGGTGCTGAAAGTGACGCTGGCCGATATACTGGGCGTTGCTTTCGGCAAATGTGATCTTTACGACAAAAAAAAGTGGGCGGTTGGTATTATTGAATCTCAGCATTAAGTATGTGCCGAAAGTAACGCTGGCCGATATTATGGGTGTTGGGTTCGCCCATTCTGATGATTCCGCCCAAAAAAAGTGGGCGGGCGGTATTATTTTTTATCGGAGTTACGTACATGCCGAAAGTAACGCTCGCCGATAAATGACCGAGAAATGGCCGTCAGTTTCCTTTTTGTGCCTAAATGGGTGATATATGCGCGTTACACCTCAATTCAGCATTAAAATGGACGTTAAGTGGGCGGTATGCATGCAAAAATAATGGAAAATCTAGACCATAGAGACACCCAGTGTAGATTCACCAGAATGATAAGAACATAAGAACATAAGAAATAGGAACAGGAGCAGGTCATACGGCCCCTCGAGCCTGTTCCACCATTCAGTAAAATCATGGCTGATCTGATCATGGACTCAGCTCCACTTCCCCTCCCGCTCCCCATAACCCCTTATCCCCTTATCGTTTAAGAAATTGTCTATTTCAGTCTTAAATTTATTCAATGTCCCAGCTTCCACAGCTCTCTGAGGTAGTAAATTCCACAGATTTACAACCCTGAGAGAAGAAATTTCTCCTCATCTCTGTTTTAAATCGGCGGCCTCTTATTCTAAGATCATGCCCTCTAGTTCTAGTCTGCCCCATCAGTGGAAACATCCTCTCTGCATCCACCTTGTCAAGCCCCCTCATAATCTTATACGTTTTGAAAAGATCACCTCTCATTCTTCTGAATTCCAATGAGTAGAGGCCCAACCTACTCAACCTTTTCTCATAAGTTAACCCCCTCATCCCCAGAATCAACCGAGTGAAGCTTCTCTGAACTGCCTCCAAAGCAAGTATATCCTTTCATAAATATGGAAACCAAAACTGCACGCAGTATTCCTGGTGTGGCCTCATCAATACCTTATATAGCTGTAAGTAATAGAATCTTATAGTTATGACAGGAGACTTGAGAGGCTGGGCTATTTCCATTGGAGCAGAAAAGCCTAAGATTTTTTTTAATTTTCATAAATTTTGATAGCATATAGGGAAGTACTATTGCCTCTGGTTGGGTAGTCAGAGACAATAGGGTCATAAATATAACATTATGGCTAAGAGAGTGATAGAAACATAGAAACATAAAAAATAGGTGCAGGAGTAGGCCATTCGGCCCTTCGAGCCTGCACCGCCATTCAATAAGATCATGGCTGATCATTCCCTCAGTACCCCTTTCCTGCTTTCTCTCGATACCCCTTGATCCCCTTAGCCGTAAGGCCATATCTAACTCCCTCTTGAATATATCCAATGAACTGGCATCAACAACTCTCTGCGGCAGGGAATTCCACAGGTTAACAACTCTCTGTGTGAAGAAGTTTCTCCACATCTCAGTCCTAAATGGCCTACCCCTTATCCTAAGACTGTGTCCCCTGGTTCTGGACCTCCCCAACATCGGGAACATTCTCCCGCATCTAACCTGTCCAGTCCCGTCAGAATCTTATACCTTTCTATGAGATCCCCTCTTATCCTTCTAAACTCCAGTGAATAAAGGACCAGTTAATCCAGTCTCTCCTCATATGACAGTCCAGCCATCCCTGGAATTAGTCTGGTGAACCTTCGCTGCACTCCCTCAATAGCAAGAACGTCCTTCCTCAGATTCGGAGACCAAAACTGAACACAATATTCCAGGTGAGGCCTCACTAAGGCCCTGTATAACTGCAGTAAAACCTCCCTGCTCCTATACTCAAATCCCCTATCTATGAAGGCCAACATACCATTTGCCTTCTTCACCGCCTGTTGTACCTGCATGCCAACCGTCAATCACTGATGAACCATGACACCCAGGTCTCGTTGCACCTCCCCTTTTCCTAATCTGCTGCCATTTTGATAATATCCTGCCTTCGTGTTTTTGCCTCCAAAATGGATAACCTCACATTTATCCACATTATACTGCATCTGCCATGCATTTGCCCACTCACCTAACCTGTCCAAGTCACCCTGCAGCCTCTTAGTGACCCCCTCACAGCTCACACCGCCACCCAGTTTAGTGTCATCTGAAAACTTGGAGATATTACACTCAATTCCTTCATCCAAATCGTTAATGTATATTGTAAAGAGCTGGGTTCCCAGCACTGCGCCCTGCAGCATCCCACTAGTCACTGCCTGCCATTCTGAAAAGGACCCGTTTATCCCGACTCTCTGCTGCCTGTCTGCCAACTAGTTCTCTACCCACGTCAGTATATTATCCCCAATACCATGTGCTTTGACTTTGCACACCAATCCCTTGTGCGGGACCTTGTCAAAAGCCTTTTGAAAGTCCAAATACACCACATCCACTGGTTTTCCCTTTTCCACTCTGCTAGTTACATCCTCAAAAAATTATGGAAGATTCGTCAAGCATGATTTCCCTTTCATAAATCCATCCTGTCACTGCTTTCCAAATGTTATTTCATCCTTAATGATTGATTCCAACATTTTCCCCACTACTGATGTCAGGCTAACCGGTCTATAATTACCCGTTTTCTCTCTCCCTCCTTTTTTAAAAAGTGGTGTTACACTAGCTACCCTCCAGTCCACAGGTACTGATCCAGAGTCGATAGACTGTTGGAAAATGATCACCAATGCATCCACTATTTCTAGGGCCACTTCCGTAAGTACTCTGGGGTGCAGACTATCAGGCCCCGGGGATTTATCAGCCTTCAATCCCATCAATTTCCCTAATACAATTTCCCGCATAATAAGGATATCCCTCAGCTCCTCCTTCTCACTAAACCCACTGTCCCCTAGTACATTCGGAAGGTTATTCGTGTCTTCCTTCATGAAGACAGAACCAAAGTATTTGTTCAATTGGTCTGCCATTTCTTTGTTCCCCATTATGAATTCACCTGAATCAGACTGTAAGGGACCTACGTTTGTCTTCACTAATCTTTTTCTCTTCACATATTTATAGAAGCTTTTTCAGTCAGTTTTTATGTTCCCTGCAAGCTTCTTCTCGTACTCTATTTCCCCCTCTTAATTAAACCCTTAGTCCTCCTCTGTTGAATTCTAAATTTCTCCCAGTCCTCAGGTTTGTTACTTTTTCTAGCCAATTTATATGTCTCTTCCTTGGTTTTAACACTATCCTTAATTTCTCTTGTTAGCCACGGTTGAGCCACCTTCCCTGTTTTATTTTTAGTCCAGACAGGGATGTACAATTATTGAAGTTCATCCATGTGATCTTTAAAGGTTTGCCATTGCTTATCCATCGTCAACCCTTTAAGTATCATTTGCCAGTCTATTCTAGCCAATTCACGCCTCATATCGTCGAAGTTACCTTTCCTTAAGTTCAGGACCCTAGTTTCCGAATTAACTGTGTCCCAGTCCATCTTAATAAAGAATTCTACCATATTATGGTCACTCTTCCCCAAGGGGCCTCGCACAACAAGATTGCCTATTAGTCCCTTCTCATTACACATCACCCAGTCTAGGATGGCCAGCTCTCTAGTTACTTCCTTAACATATTGGTCAAGAAAACCATCCCTAATACACTCCAGGAAATCCTCCTCCACCACATTACTACCAGTTTGGTTAGCCCAATCAATATGTAGATTAAAGTCGCTTATGATAACTGCTATACCTTTATTGCACGCATTCCTTATTTCTTGTTTGATACTGTCCCCAACCTCACTACTACTGTTTGGTGGTCTGTACACAACTCCCACTCGCGTTTTCTGCCCTTTGGTATTCCGCAGCTCCACCCATACCAATTCCACATCATCCAGGCTAATGTCCCTCCTTACTATTGCATTAATTTCTTCTTTAACCAGCAACGCCATCCCGCCTCCTTTTCCTCTCTCCCTATCCTTCCTAAATGTTGAATACCCCTGGATGTTGAGTTCCCAGCCTTGGTCACGCTGGAGCCATGTCTCCGTGATGCCAATTACATCATATCCATTAACTGCTGTCTGCGCAGTTAATTCGTCCACCTTATTCCGAATACTCCTCGCATTGAGGCACAGAGCCTTCAGGCTGGTCTTTTTAACACACTTTGCCCCTTTAGAATTTTGCTGTAATGTGGCCCTTTTTGTTTTTTACCTTGGGTTTCTCTGCCCTCCACCTTTACTATTCTCCTTTCGATCTTTTGCTCCTACCTCCATTTTATTTCCCTCTGTCTCCCTGCATAGGTTCTCATCCCCCTGCCATGTTATTTTAACTCCTCCCCAACAGCACTAGCAAACACTCCCCCTCGGACATTGGTTCCAGTCCTGCCCAGGTGCAGACCGTCCGGTTTGTACTGGTCCCACCTCCCCAGAACCGGTTCCAATGTCCCAGGAATTTGAATCCCTCCCTTCTGCACCACTCCTCAAGCCAAGTATTCACCTGAGCTATCCTGCGATTCCTACTCTGACTAGCACATGGCACTGGTAGCAATCCTGAGATTACTACTTTTGAGGTCCTACTTTTTAATTTAGCTCCGAGCTGAGGGAGAAGAGGATATATTTGTTTATACAGATCGTATGTTGGAGCATTGAATGCTTTTCCACAGGAAGTGGTTGAGAGAAAGACCATTGCATCTTTTAATGAAAAATGTGATAAATATTTGAAGCAGCGAAAGATACGAGATTAAAGGGAGCGAGCGCACAGTGGAATTCATTTTGGGTCGGAGAGGAATTTTCCTAGATTTTTTTCTCCCTAAACTGGCCCGGGTTTTTGCCTTTCCCAGGAGATCACATGGCTCCGGTTGGAGTGGACTGTAGAATGTTTCAGTATAAGGGGTGTTGCAGTCATGTGAGGCGGACTGGTTGGGTTGCTCTTTGCCTTTCCGTCATTGTTCATGGGTTTATATGTCACCTTCAGGGCTGCTGACCAAGGGCCGTGCGGCTCTTTGTTGGCCGGTGTGGACACAATGGGCTGAAATGGCCTCCTTCTGTGCTGTAAATTTCTATGTGTCTAATTGCACTAGCTTAAGGCCAGGACAGACATGATGGGCCAAATGTTCTCCTTCTGGACTGTAATTGTCTATGGTTCTGTGGCTCTCTACTGAGACTAATGCATTTCAAATACCAATGATAAAGCATACATAGCTGTATCTGGTAAACAGTCGGAATATATTTTCTCCTTTGGCGACAACATTGCTGAAAGTGGGGGTGGCAGGATCGCCACTCGCAATAATGACCTAGTGATATGCTCAGAATCAGTCTCATTAAACTAAGGTCATTGTCATCGAAAGTGATGTCACCAGCTATACCGAACGCGCATCGAGCTGACTAGCAACTGGAAATACCCACGCAGTGTAGGCAACTACACCGTTAAACCAATGAAGGTTGGCTCCTGTCAATAGTGTTGACTCCATTTGTCAGTTCAGCATTGAGGATTTAAGCACCTATATGTCTCATCGGTGAGGTTCCTGTGAAGCTTATGGAGGAGAAGGGCAAATCGGACAGCAACTTCCAGATTTCCGCATTTAACTGCACATGTGTGGATTCCGGCAATTGCTGTCCAATTTACTCCATTATAACGTTGAGTGCTGTTAGCCTCACCATTATACTTAACGCAAGATCTGGGCCTATGTGATAATAGAGTAGAAGAACATTAATGTGTTATATGAAATCCCTGCAGCTGTTATTTGGTGATTTTTTTTTGATGTATTAATGCATTTGGTAAAATAAATGCCAAAGAAATTTGATATGAACTTGTTAATGTGTTTGTACACTCATGTCACATGATACAATTTCACAACATTCCATCTCAGATTCTCATTGGTCAGCTTTCTACTGATTGACAAGGTTTGCACAGGAAGCCTCCTTGAAGGTCGTCTTGCAATGTTATCTGGCAAAGGAAGCAGTGGCTCAGATAGAGCTTCCAGTAATTCTTATGAATTCTGTTTTGAGAAAAAAACATTTGAACAGAACAGAAATTCATGCCAAAATTCAGCCAAGCAACTGGTGGAGACATGTAACAATACAATATTGCAGAATGACAACATGATTGACCTTTCCTTTCTCCCATTTGGCTCCCATTCCTCTTCGGCCACCTGAGGAAAAGAGTGCTTGAAGACCAGGCCCTCAAATCTGCCACCAAGCCCATGGTCTACAGGGCTGTAATGATACCCGCCCTCCTGTATGGCTCAGAGACATGGACCATGTACAGTAGACACCTCAAGTCGCTGGAGAAATATCAATGATGTTTGTGCAAGATCCTGTAAATCCCCTGGGAGGACAGATGCACCAATGTTAGCGTCCTCGACCAGGCCAACATCCCCAGCATTGAAGCACTGACCACACTTGATCAGCTCCGCTGGGCAGGCCACATTGTTCGCATGCCAGACACGAGACTCCCAAA
Organism: Pristiophorus japonicus; assembly: GCF_044704955.1. Lineage (NCBI taxonomy): Eukaryota > Metazoa > Chordata > Chondrichthyes > Pristiophoridae > Pristiophorus > Pristiophorus japonicus. The sequence continues at coordinate 130,969,867 of NC_091986.1, read as the reverse complement.
GCAAGGGGTCTACTCAGAATTCCTTCATGGCAAACGAGCCAAAGGTGGGCAGAGGAAACGTTACAAGGACACCCTCAAAGCCTCCCTGATAAAGTGCAACATCCCCACTGACACCAGGGAATCCCTGGCCATAGACTGACCTAAGTGGAGGAAGTGCATCTGGTAGGGCGCTGAGCACCTCGAGTCTCATCGCCGAGAGCATGCAGAAATCAAGCACAGGCAGCAGAAGCAGCGTGCGGCAAACCAGACTCCTCACCCTTTCCCACAATGACTGTCTGTCCCACCTGTGACAGGGACTGTGGCTCTCGTATTGAACTGTTCAGCCACCTGAGGACTCATTTTTAGAGTGGAAGCAAGACTTCCTCAATTCCAAGGGACTGCCTATGATGATTGGCTAATTCAAAAGCTTGGCAAGTAAATAGGAAAGAATGGACGCACGGAAGCAATTATAATATCAAGTGATTCACATGACAATATACCGCAAGAGCAAGGCTACATAATCTTAACCTGCAACAAATTAAGAGAGTACATTTAAGTCAACCTGCAAACATTCCACACTCCTGTCTGCCTGCACAGCTGGAACTTAAGAGTCATGCCAGATTGTTGGAGAAGCTGTCAGGGGAGGACATAGCTTTCCACATTTTCTGCTGTATTCATCCTGAGCACCTCAGATGTAGGAAAGTGAAGCTGTAGCTCCTCCCAACTCTGGGGACGGGAAGGGAGATATACAAGACAAAACCCAGAAGCTTCTGGCGAGATAGAGAAAGACAGGAAGAGTGAGAGAGCATAAAGATAAAGTGCTGTTGTAGTTGCTGACTTGTGTCATTGCTATTGTTTATTATTAAATGCACTCTGTTTTATAAATGTAATTGAGTTCCTTTAGAAGAAGTTGAATGTCCATGGCAGAAGGTGCTGCAGTGCATCATAAAGTCACTAAGGACCCATTTAACTAGACACACTGCTTCTGGTCTTCCCCATTGTGACATCTCAAACTATCTTGGATCAGCTCTTGGGTTTCCTCCTAATTGCAGTCTGTTGGTGCATCCCACTGAGGACGCCCAACACAATCAATATGGGCGGAGGAACTATGGAACTATGGAAGGTAGCCCCATCCAAATTATCAAGACTAAATGAGAAGAAATTCCATGAAATCTGGAGCACCTACCCATGAAATCCTACCCAAGTAGAGTAAGTATCAAAGCACCACTTTGCAACCAAAGTCCATCAGCCAATGATATGAGCGTATCAGTAAACACATACCATACTGCCACTACCCTAGGGTCATCAGCCATACTGACATGCTGTTGCAATCCATTATTTTAATAAGGAAAATATAAACATTAGCTGAAAACAATCCTGCTCAACAGAGTAAAATATATACCAACCAAATGCACAACTTGTCAAGTAAGTCATAAAAGAGCTTTAAATATGAAAACATGGGGTTTACTGCATTCACAGGTCAATTGGTTTTCCCAGATTAAGGCCAATGGCAGTCAGATTGTTGCTACATTATCTTCAAAATGGGTAGATGTCTCTGATACAGAAATCCATCCAGACATTTTAATGGGTCAACAAAGCAAGATACATTTTGTAAATGAATCTTGAGTTACAAATGGAAGCGGTTTTGAGATTGTCATCAGTTCAAGTCACAATAGCATCTATAAACCACATAGTAAAAATGTCAATATAGCAGGTTGTTATTATTGAAGCAAAATTTCCACAAATTGAAATCAAATGTCTACATGAGATATTTTCTGGGAAGTTTCTACTTCATATCTATAGATGATTAATTTGATTTTGTGAAAATTAAATGCAAACCTATCCTTTAAAGTCAATCAAGCCATATGTGGCAGAATTTGGAGTTAGCCCTTGTAGCAAACTAAACCCACAACCCACTCTATCTACATTTGCTGCTGACACATTAACCTATTTTAGCCACATTCAATAAAAACTTCAAGCTAGTTGAATTCATGTGCACTCTGTTTAACGTCGTCACCAAAAAAGTGGTGGGAAAGGAATCTAGTAATAACTTCAAATAAAATTGAAGCATTGGAAAATGAGCTTTGCAAAAGTTCTGTCAAAAGATTGATATCCAAAATGTTGTCCTATATTTTCCTGATTCAGATGCTGACTATGTGCTGTACATTTCCAGCATGTTCTTTTTTTATTTTCAGATTTTCCTCATTTGCAAATTATTCTTTTGGCTTTTTGGCGTTGATGTTCGATAATCACACCCAGATGCTTTTCCTTTACTGATACTCACTATCTTATATTCATCCACTTTAAAAACAGTGAGAAGGTTGCCTATGGTTGAGCATTTAGGATGATTATTAATTTATGTCTTTATTTAATTTTAGTAAGGCTCTTCTATACAACCACGAGTGAGGGCATTTAGAACATTGAAAAGTCAAGCTGGTGCCATCACCCGAGAATCCCTTGCAGATTGTTTCCATTAGCCAGCATTGGTGAGAGACAGTCATTAGGTTCCAGACAAACTTAAACTTAATTCACATCATTTTATTTTGCAATGTTTGATAGACCCAAATTCTTATCCTTTCCCACCTTTGCTAAAAATGACCTATTTACTGTTTCCTGTACAAGTATTCACTTCTGCAATCATCCACTTGAAAATGTATGAGCATTTAGCCAGTCCACATTTTTTGTCCAGATCTCTAGCGGCTATGCCTCTCCCTTACTTTAATCACCTGGTTTCATACCTTGGTGTCGTCAACAAATGTAATATTCTTAGTAGTAGCCTCTACTGATTTTGAGTTCTGTAAACAGAATGGTCCAAAGTGCTTCACAGTCAATAAATTACTTTTGAAGTGCAGTTTTGTAGGCAAATGTGATGGGCAATGTACACTCAGTAAGGTCCCACAAGTGAGATAAATGAACAGTTAATCTTTTTGGTGGTATTGGTTAAGTGAAAAATGTTGGCTAAGGCACTGGAGAACTCATCTGCTCATCTTCAAATAATATCATGGGATCGTTAAAACTCAGTTGAACAGGAAAATGGAAACTTCGTTTCATGTTTCATTTGAAAGCTGAATTTTAGGCTTTTGGATTTCGGGGCGTTAAAGTTAGCACCTGAAAATAGTTTGTGCCCTCAACTGCAAATTTTGCAAAAATGTAAGTCGGAGGAGAGCGTTTGCGTTAACTCAGGCGTTGCACAAAGGACTTTGTGTGCCCGAGCCAAAACTTGCAGTGGTAAAGAAGTTTCATTGTTGTTTAGTGCCCTGCAACATAACGTTGTATATTGTATGGTTTTATTTTGGTGGGGGGAATTTTTGTGACTTTGTTTCAGTAAAATATATGACTCATCATTTGCCATTGGTGTCTTGTGCATCATTCCAACGTTCACCAGAGATGTGCCTTTATGGGGGCACATAGCGTGTCCAGTATTAGCTCCATCCATCAGTTTCCACCATTTAGGAGAGCTGGTCCATTACGAGCTGGTGACATGCGACGATTGGTCTGGCAGCATCTTCATGCTGCCTCTCCCGTGGATGGGGTAGCTATCCAATGGGGACCTCGCCAGGCTCCTCTTCAACGCCCTCCTCCTACTGAGGTGGGCATACAATCCCCACTGGCAATGCCTGGCCCCACATGATGGCCAAGTTATGCAGCACACCACAATGAATTCGGATACCTGTTGAGGGGAGTATTGAAGGCTGCCTCCAGAGTGGTCCAGGCATCGGTCTGCCTGGAGGAGAAGTGCAGCCTTCTCACACACTGCTCCTCAGAGAGCTGGAGGTCTGAGCGTTGGTGCCTGTAAACCTGTGGGGGGTAAGCCCTCCTCCCCAAACGTCTTTGGCCTCTCCTCATCCGTGGGCTGACATAGCCAAGAGACTGTTATATATGTAAACCTGTAAGTACCTTGTTGAACCACCAGGAGGCTCATCTCCAGGAGTTTTAAGGGATCCCACAATCCCTTGGGAGCACCTGTACATAAGGAGACCTCACAGTCTGGAGAGGCACTCTGGAGACCTGTAATAAAAGACTATGATCACACATTACTTTAAGCTTACAGTATCTGGTCAGATTCTTTATTCCAGACATAACAGAGATCTTCTTCTAGCTTGACACCGCCTGGCAATAGCATGGAGCATGATATGCTGGCAAACTAGAAATGCCCCCATTAAATGTTCTCACTGAAGTTGTAAGGGCACTGCAGTGGCAGATGAAAAGTTTGCAAGTTGGAGCTTCACACAGCGTTGTGCGCAACCATTGCAGTCAATGTGACCTGTGATGTAGGATCCTCATCCTCCATTTAAAAATGCTGCACCCTGGGAATGCCTGGTTTTGTCAGCCGTTTCCTGTGGCAGGCGTTAAATGAGGCCTAAGGGCTGAATGTTCCATCCAGGACGCAGCATTGTATGACGACTGACGTCAAGATCTCAGTCAAAATGGACGGCGGGGTGGTAAGTTTTAGTGCCGGTGCTAACTAGTAGCCAAATCTACTGGCCAGGCGGTAAATCCTGGATACCCAGCATTACACCCAAAAACAGCATTTAACAGCGCTATCCAAGGCACAAATGAGCCGAAAATGCAGCCCAGCATCTCTGAAACATCAGAGTTGAGTAAAATTGAGTAATTTCCTAAGCTTAAAAGTAACAAAAGCTGCTATCAGAGCAGCAAAAAGTTCAGTGGAAAAGAAAGTTAAGGCTATCTTAGATCTGGTCCTGTGTAATGAGACAGGATTAATAAACAATCTCCAAGTAAAGGATCGCCTCAGAATGAGTGATCATAGCATGATTGAATTTCAAATTCAGATGGAGGGTGAGAAAGTTGGATCTCTAACCAGCGTACTAAGCTAAAATAAAGGAGACTATGAAGGTGTGAGGGCAGAGTTGGGTAAAGTGGACTGGGAAAATAGATTAAAGTGTAGGACGGTTGATGAACAGTGGTGTACATTTAAGGAGATATTTCTCAACTCTCAAGAAAAATAGATTCCAGTGAGGATGAAAGGGTGTAAGAGAAAAGATAGCCATCCGTGGCTAACTTCAGAAATAAAGGATGGTATCCAATTAAAAACAAGGGCATACAAAGTGGCCAAAACTCGTGGGAGGACAGAAGACTGGAAAGCTTTTAAAAGCCAGCAAAGAATGACTAAAAAATGATTAAAAAAGAGAAGCTAGACTATGAAAATAAACTAGAGCAAAATATAAAAACAGCAAGAGTTTCTATTGGTATATAAAAAGGAAAAGGGTAGCTAAAGTAAATGTTGGTACCTTAGAGGACGAGACCGGGGAATTAGTAATGGGGAACATGGAGATGGCAGAAACTCTAAACAAATATTTTGCATCAGTCTTTACGGTAGAGGACACTGACAATATTCCAACAGTGGATAGTTTAGGGGCTATAGGTGGGGAGGAACTTAATACAATCACAATCACTTAAGGAGGTGGTACTCAGTAAGATAATGGGACTAAAGGCAGATAAATCCCCTGGACCTGATGGCTTGCATCCTAGGGTCTTAAGAGAAGTAGCAGCAGGGATTGTGGATGCATTGGTTGTAATTTATCAAAATTCTCTGGATTCTGGGGAGGTCCAAGCAGATTGGAAAACTGCAAATGTAACGCCCCTATTTAAAAAAGGAGGCAGACAAAGATCAGGAAACTATAGATCAGTTGGTCTAACATCTGTGGTTGGGAAAATGTTGTGGTCCATTATTAAAGAAGCAGCAGCAGGACATTTGGAAAATCAAAATTTGGTCAGGCAGAGTCAGCATGAATTTATAGAAACATAGAAAATAGGTGCAGGAGTAGACCATTCGGCCCTTCGAGCCTGCACCATCATTTAATAACATCATGGCTGATCATTCACCTCAGTACCCCTTTCCTGCTTTCTCTCCATACCCCTCGATCCCTTTAGCCATAAGGGCCATATCTAACTCCCTCTTGAATATATCCAATGAAGTGGCATCAACAACTCTCTGCAGCAGGGAATTCCACAGGTTAACAACTCACTGAGTGAGGAAGTTTCTCCTCATCTCAGTCCTAAATAGCCTACCCCTTATCCTAAGATTGTGTCCCCTGGTTCTGGACTTCCCCAACATCGGGAACATTCTTCCCGCATCTAATTTGTCCCGTCCCGTCAGAATTTTCTATGTTTCTATGAGATCCCCTCTCATTCTTCTAAACTCCAGTGAATACAGGCCCAGTTGATCCAGTCTCTCCTCATACATCAGTCCAGCCATCCTAGGAATCAGTCTAGTGAACCTTCGCTGCACTCCCTCAATAGCAAGAACGTCCTCCCTCAGATTAGGAGACCAAAACTGAACACAATATTCCAGGTGAGGCCTCACCAAGGCCCTGTACAATTTCCGTAAGACCTCCCTGTTCCTATACTCAAATCCCCTAGCTATGAAGGCCAATATGCCATTTGCCTTCTTCGCCGCCTGCTGTACCTGCATGTCAACTTTCAATGACTGATGAACCATGACACCAAGGTCTCGTTGCACCTCCCCTTTTCCTAATCTGCCGCCAGTCAGATAATATTCTGCCTTCGTGTTATTGCCTCCAAAGTGGATAACCACACATTTTTCCACATTATACTGCATCTGCCATGCATTTGCCCACTCACCTAACCTGTCCAAATCACCCTGCAGCCTCTTAGCATCCTCCTCACAGCTCACACCACCACCCAGTTTAGTGTCATCTGAAAACTTGGAGATATTACATTCAATTCCTTCATCCAAATCATTAATGTATATTGTAAAGATCTGGGGTCCCAGCACTGAGCCCTGCGGCACTCCACTAGTCACCGCCTCCCATTCCGAAAAGGAACCGTTTATCCGGACTCTCTGCTTCCTGTCTGCCAACCAATTCTCTATCCACGCCAGTACATTACCCCCAATACAATGTGCTTTGATTTTGCACACCAATCTCTTATGTGGGACCTTGTCAAAGGCCTTTTGAAAGTCCAAATACACCACACCACATCCACTGGTTCTCCCTTGTCCACTCTACTAGTTACATCCTAAAAAATTCCAGAAGATTTGTCAAGCATGATTTCCCCTTCATAAATCCATGCTGACTTGGACCGATCTTGTCACTGCTTTCCAAATGCGCTGCTATTTCATCCTTAATAATTGATTCCAACATTTTCCCCACTACTGGTGTCAGGCTAACCCGTTTTCTCTCTCCCTCCTTTTTTAAAAAGTGGTGTGACATTAGCTACCCTCCAGTCCATAGGAACTGATCCCGAGTTGATCGACTGTTGGAAAATGATCACCAATGCATCCATTGTTTGTAGGGCCACTTCCTTAAGTACTCTGGGATGCAGACAATCAGGCCCCGGTGATCTATCGGCCTTCGATCCCATCAATTTCACCAACACAATTTTCCGCCTAATAAGGATGTCCTTCAGTTCCTCCTTCCCTCTAGACCCTAGGTCCGCTAGTACATCCGGAAGATTATTTGTGTTTTCCTTCATGAAGACAGAACCAAAGTATTTGTTCAATTGGTCTGCCATTTCTTTGTTCTCCATTATAAATTTACCTGAGTTCAACTGCAAGGGACCGATGTTTGTCTTCACTAATACTTTTGTCTTCACACATCTATAGAAGCTTTTGCAGTCAGTTTTTATGTTCCCGGCAAGCTTCCTCTCGTACTCTATTTTCCCCCTCCTAATCGAACCCTTTGTCCTCCTCTGCTGAATTCTAAATTTCTCCCAGTCCTCAGGTTTGCTGCTTTTTTTGGCCAATTTATATGCCTCTTCCTTGGATCTAACACTATCCTTAATTTCCCTTGTTAGCCACGGTTGAGCCACCTTCCAGACAGGGATGTACAATTGTTGAAGTTCATCCATGTGATCTATAAATGTTTGCCATTGCCTATCCAACGTCAACCCTTTAAGTATCATTTGCCATTCTATTCTAGCCAATTCACGCCTCATCTGTCGAAGTTAGCTTTCCTTAAGTTCAGGACCCTAGTCTCTGAATTAACTGTGTCGCTCTCCATCTTAATGAAGAATTTTACCATATTATGGTCACTCTTCCCCAAGGGGCCTCACACAACAAGATTGTTAATTAGTCCCTTCTCATTACATATCACCCAGTCTAGGATGGCCAGCTCTCTAGTTGATTCCTCGACATATTGGTCAAGAAAACCATCCCTAATACACTCCAGGAAATCCTCCTCCACCGCATTGCTACCAGTTTGGTTAGCCCAATCTATATGTAAATTAAAGTCGCGCATGATAACTGCTGTACCTTTATTGCACACATCCCTTATTTCTTGTTTGATGCTGTCCCCAACCTCACTACTACTGTTTGGTGGTCTGTACACAACTCCCACCATCTTTTTCTGCCTTTTGGTATTCCGTAGCTCCACCCATACCGATTCCACATCATCCAAGCCAATGTCCTTCCTTACTATTGCATTAATTTCCTCTTTAACCAGTAACGCCACCCCACCTCCTTTTCCTTTCTGTCTATCCTTCCTAAATGTTGAATACCCCTGGATGTTGAGTTCCCAGCCTTGGTCACCCTAGAGCCATGTCTCTGTGATGCCAATTACATCATATCCATTAACTCCTATCTGTGCAGTTAATTCATCTACCTTATTCCAAATACTCCTCGTATTGAGGCACAGAGCCTTCAGGCTTGTCTGTTTAACACACTTTGCCCCTTTAGAATTTTGCTGTAATGTGGCCCTTTTTATTTTTTGCCTTGGGGTTCTCTTCCCTCCACTTTTACTATTCTCCTTTCTATCTTTTGCCTCTGTCTCCCTTTTATTTCCCTCTGCCTCCCTGCATCGGTTCCCATCCCCTGCCATATTAGTTTAACTCCTCCCCAACTACACTAGCAAACACTCCCCCTTGGACATTGGTTCTGGTCCTGCCCTTGTGCAGACCGTCTGGTTTGTACTGGTCCCACCTACCCCAGAACCGGTTCCAATGTCCCAGGAATTTGAATCCCTCCCTTCTGCACCACTCCTCAAGCCACACATTCATCTGAGCTATCCTGCGATTCCTACTCCGACTAGCACGTGGCCCTGGTAGTAATCCTGAGATTACTACTTTTGAGGTCCTACTTTTTAATTTGGCTCCAAACTCCCTAAATTCTTCTCGTAGGACCTCATCCCGTTTTTTACCGATATCGTTGGTACCTATATGCACCACAATAACTGGCTGTTCACCCTCCCTTTTCAGAATGTGCTGCACCCACTCCGAGACATCCTTGACCCTTGCACCAGGGAGGCAACATACCATCCTGGAGTCTCGGTTGCGGCCGCAGAAACGTCTATCTATTCCCCTTACAATCGAATCCCCTATCACTATCGCTCTCCCACTCTTTTTCCTGCCCACCTGTGCAGCAGAACCACCCACGGTGCCATGAACTTGGCTGCTGCTGTCTTCCCCTGAAGAGTCATCCCCTTCAACAGTACCCAAAGTGGTGTATCTGTTTTGCAGGGGGATGACCACAGGGGACCCCTGCACTACCTTCCTTGCACTGCTCTTCCTGTTGGTCACCCATTTACTATCTGGCTGTGTACCGTTTACCTGCGGTGAGAGCAATTCGCTAAACGTGCTATTTGCGTCATTCTCAGCATCATGCATGCTCCAGAGTGAATCCACCCGCAGCTCCAGTGCCGGAATGTGGTCCCTCAGGATCTGCAGGCGGATGCACTTACTGCACACATAGTCGTCAGGGACACCGGAAGCGTCCCTGAGTTCCCACATAGTACAGGAGGAGCATAACATGTGTCCGAGCTCTCCTGCCATGACTTAACCCTTGGATTAACTTAATTAGGCAACAACAATGTTAAAAGATTACTTACTGATAAAGAAAGAAATCAAAAAACTACTTACCAATCACCAGCCAATCACTTACCCCCTTGGCTGTGACGTCACCTTTCAATTTCTTTCTACTTCTTTTTTGCCTTCTGCACCTGCTGCAGCTGCACAAGCCACGCCTCTCCGACTCGCCAACTGCCACTGGGCCTATTTATAGGCCTCCCTATGCTGCCTCTCCAATTTACCAACTGCCGCTGCCTCACCAACTGCCGCTGGGCCTATTTATAGGCCTCCCCATGCTGCCTCTCCGACTCACCAACTGCCGCTGCCTCACCAACTGCCACTGGGCCTATTTATGAAGGGGAAGTTGTCATGTGTCCTACATGGTTACTGTTTGTACTTGTCATGTATGTAACCACAATGTAACACCACTGTATTATTGTATACACTCAACCTAGATGCACACCTTGACCACAAGGGTGAACTTGTGGGAGACGCTCCTTACCTGATCACACAGGTATTAAAAGGGAGGTCCCACGCAGACTCATCACTTGGAGTCCTGCGAATAAAGAGTCAAGGTCACAGAGTGACCTTGTTCCAAGAATGTGCCACATGTGGTTTCATGCTGTAGAGTAAGGATTTAATGTTGGCGACAAAAAACGGGAATTCACGACCCACGAGAATGACCACCGGTAGCACAGAGGAACGGTACTGTGTTGGGGAAGACTGGGACGATTTTGTCGAGAGGCTTTAGCAAAGCTTTGTTATGAAAGAATGGCTGGGGGATGCAGCGGCCGACAAGCGAAGGGCTCATCTTTTGACCAGCTGCGGACCAAAGACTTATGCGCTCATGAAGGACTTACTAGCACCCGAAAAGCCGGTGGACAAAACCTTTGAAGAACTTAGCAAATTGATCGGGAAGCACCTCAAACCGGTGAGTAGCATACATATGGCCCGACACAGATTCTACACCCACCGAAGTCAGGAAGGACAGAGCATACGGAACTTCATAGTGGACCTCCAGCGTTTGGCCAGCCTCTGTAAGTTCATGGACGCCTGCAGGGGGGAGATGCTAAGGGACTTCTTTATCGAGGGCATCGGTCATGCGGGGATTTTCCACAAGTTAATTGAGACCAAGGATTTGACCTTGGAAGTGGCGGCGTTGCTAGCTTAAACTTTCATGGAGGGGGAGGAAGAGACGAAAATAATATACGCGCGCAATTCTGCCTCTAACACGGCGAGGGATCAGGGAGTCAACATCATCAATGCGGCTCAGAGCCCCACAGGCAGGCAGGGGCAGTCTGACATTCCCCAAGCAGCAATAGATCCCAGAGTAGGACTGCAACAGTGACAATGGCAGGCTGAACGGACATTCACACCATCATAGTGGACAATGCGGCCCGGGATGGGGCCATTGACACCCACTAATAGAGTACTTAAGAGCAGTCAAAGGGACAGTCAGCACGGAATGCCTAGCCATAGTCTCTTTGTTCCCAACAATGGAAACTTTAGCTCATGCTGGAGGTGTGGGGGAAAATACCCAGCCAGATCCTGCAGATTTCAACAGTTTGTCTGCAGGAACTGCAATCTCAGTGGCCATTTAGCTCGAATGTGCAGGAAGCCTGCAACCAGACTAATACATGAGGCGGATGGACCAGAAGAGGGTTCTTTGAGGCAGGATGACTTTTGGGGCAAATGGATATATGCCGAGGTTCAGCGGGTCCATGTGGCGAATATTCACAGTTCATACACCAAAATGCCACCCATGATGATGAAGATTTTGTTAAATGGTATCTCTGTACGCATGGAGCTGGACACTGGGGCCAGCCAGTCACTCATGGGCGTTCAGGAATTTAAGAAGCTATGGCCATTTAAAGCCAGTAGACCAAAATTAGCACATGTTGAGACACAATTACAGACTTACACTAAAGAAATCATTCCGGTGCTAGGCAGTGCAATGTTGGCTGTCACACACAACGGGTTAGTGAATCGGCTGCTGCTTTGGATTGTCCCGGGCAATAGTTCGCATTCTTGGGGAGGAGCTGGTTAGCCGAGATGAATTTGAAATGGGGGGATGTTCACGCAATATCATCTGTGGAGCGAAGTTCGTGCTCACAAGTTCTGCAACAATTCGATTCACTATTCCAACCTGGCGTCAGGACTTTTAAAGGCACTAAAGTAGTGATCCACATCACCCCGGATGCCAGGCCAGTGCACCACAAAGCCAGAGCGGTGCCGTATGTAATGCGGGAAAAGATCAAGAGCGAATTGGACCGGCTGTTGAGAGAGGGCATCATCTCGCCTGTTGAATTCAGCAACTGGGCGAGCCCCATCATTCCCGGCCTAAAAGCGGATGGCTCTGTCAGGATCTGTGGCGACTACAAGGCCACCATCAATCAGGTGTCCCTACAAGATCAATACCCACTCCCGAGAGCGGAGGATCTTTTCGCCACGCTGGCAGGCGGCAAGCTGTTCAACAAGTTGGACCTCACTTCAGCCTATATGACCCAGGAACTGGCCGACGAATCTAAACTACTGACCACCATCACCACGCACAAGGGACTGTTCGCTTATAACAGGTGCCCGTTTGGCATTCGATCAGCGGCCGTGATTTTTCAACGAAACATGGAAAGCCTGCTCAAATCCATTCCTGGAACGATCGTATTCTAGGACGACATCCTCATCACGGGTCGAGACACCGAGGAATACCTCCACAACCTGAAGGAGGTGCTACGCCAACTGGACCGGGTAGGCCTGCGACTCAAGAAGTCTAAATGTGTGTTCTTAGCCCCTGAGGTTGAGTTTCTGGGCAGGAGGGTTGTTGCAGATGGGATTCGGCCCACCGAATCCAAAACAGAGGCGATTCGACGAGCACTCAGGCCCTGCAACACATCGGAGTTGCATTCATTTCTGGGACTGTTGAACTATTTCGGGAACTTTCTGCCGAACTTGAGCACGTTGTTGGAGCCGCTACACGTGCTCCTGCGTAAGGGTTGCGATTGGTTTTGGGGGGACTGTCAGGAACGGGCTTTTGATTGGGCACGAAACCTACTTTGTTCAAATAAGTTGTTGACCCTGTATGACCCTTGTAAAAAATTAGTTCTTACATATGATGCATCGTCCTATGGGGTTGGGTGCGTGTTGCAGCAGGGCAATGCTGAGGGTCAACTACAACCTGTGGCTTATGCCTCCAGGTCGCTCTATCAAGCAGAACGGGGATATGGCATGGTCGAGAAGGAAGCGCTTGCATGTGTCTATGGTGTAAAAAAAATGCATCAGTACCTCTTTGGTAGGAAGTTTGAGTTAGAGACGGACCACAAGCCATTAACATCCCTGCTATCTGACAGCAAGGCTATCAATGCCAACGCATCAGCTCGCAAAAAGCGATGGGCCCTCACACTGGCTGCTTATGACTACTCCATCCGGCACTGAAAATTGCACTGACGCGCTCAGCAGGCTTCCGCTGGCCACCACTGAGGGGGCAGCGGAGCAAAGCGCCAAGATGGTCATGGCTGTCGATGCCTTTCACAGCGCAGGCTCCCCCATCACAGCCCGCCAGATCAAAATCTGGACAAACAGAGATCCCCTCCTATCCCTGATTAAGAAATGTATCCTGACTGGGGATTGGGTGCCCGCACACGGAGCATGCTCTGAGGAGGTCAGACCGTTCCACAGACAGATGGATAAGCTTTCCATCCAAGCCGACTGCCTACTATGGGGCAGCCGGCTGGTTATGGCCCAGAAGGGCAGGGAGGCATTCATCCGGGAACTCCACAGCGAGCACCCAGGCATTGTGCTGATGAAGGCCATTGCCCGGTCACACGTTTGGTGGCCTGGAATTGATTCAGACCTGGAACACTGTGTTCGCAGGTGCACGACGTGTGTCTAGCTGGGTAATACCCCCAGGGAGGCCCCGCTCAGCCCGTGGCCCTCACCCACCAGGCCATGGTCACACATTCATGTTGACTACGCAGGTCCGTTCATAGGTAAGATGTTCCTTATTGTGGTAGTTGAGTACTCAAAATGGGTCGAGTGCATCATTCTGAATTCATGCACGTCATCCACCACCGTGGAAAGCCTCCGTGCGATCTTTGCAACCCATGGCTTGCCGGACATCCTGGTTAGTGATAATGGCCCATGTTTCACAAGCCACAAATTCCGAGAGTTTATGTCGGGCAATGGCATCAACCACGTCAGGACTGCGCCGTTCAAGCCGGCCTCTAATGGCCAGTCGGAACGTGCGGTCCAAATCATTAAGCAAGGTATGCTCAGGATTCAAGGATCCTCCCTACAATGCCGCCTATCGCGCCTCCTGCTGGCCTATAGATCCCGACCGCACTCGCTCACAGGGGTCCCGCCCGCAGAGCTACTAATGAAACAGACACTCAAAACTCGGTTGTCCCTCATTCACCCAATCCTGACCGACATAGTTGAGGGCAAGCGCAAGTCACAAAACGAGTACCATGACCGTAATGCGAGGGGGAGATGTATAGAAATAAATTATCCTGTATTCGTCCTCAATCACGCCATGGGGTCCAAATGGCTTGAGGGTATTGTAATTGACAAAGAGGGGAATAGGGTCATCGTGGTAAAACTCAACAATGGTCAGATATGCCGTAAGCATCTGGACCAAATAAAAAAAAGGTTCAGCCTCGACACGGAGGAACCTGAAGAAGACCATGAGATGGAGCTCACAACACCGCCAGTGAACGAGCAACAAGAGCATTCAGAAGAATGCACAGTCCCTGCGGTCAGGCCGGATAGGCCAGAATCACCACAGGTGACAGACACTCACGTCAGTGTCCAACAACCAGAGCCCCAACTGCGGCGCTCCACGAGGGAGGGTAGACCACCTGAAAGACTAAACCTATGATCCCAATAAGACTTTGGGGGGGAAGTTGATGTCATGTATGTAACCACAATGTAACACCACTATATTACTGTATACACTCAATCTAGATGCACACCTTGACCACAAGGGGTGAACTTGTGGGCGACACTCCTTACCTGATCACACAGGTATTAAAAGGGAGGTCCCATGCAGGCTCATCACTTGGAATCATGTGAATAAAGAGTCAAGGTCCCAGAATGTGCCTCGTGTGGTTTCATGCTGTAGAGTAAAGACTTAACAGTACTATTACAAGGTGTGCTACCAGAGGGCACCACTGTGGGAGACTTGTAGATTACCTGAACAGGTGTACCAGGCCTAGTATAAAAGGCAGGCCACTATGTGTGATCCTCACTCTGGAGTTACATTAAATGGACTAAGGTCACTACAGTTCAAGCACAACACACTGTCTCGTGGAGTCATAATTAGAGCATCTGAAGACATAACAGAAGTCATGTTTGACAAATTTGCTGGCGTTCTTTCAGGATGTAACGAACAGGGTGGGTAAAGGGGAACCAGTGGATGTGGTGTATTTGGACTTCCAGAAGACATTTGACAAGGTGCCACATAAAAGGTTACTGCACAAGATAAAAGTTCACAGGGTTGGGGGTAATAGATTAGCATGGATAGAGGATTGGCTAACTAACAGAACAGAGAGTCGTAATAAATGGTTCATTCTCTGGTTGGAAAGCAGTAACTAGTGGGGTGCCGCAGGGATCAGTGCTGGGACCCCAAATATTTACAATCTATGTTAACGACTTGGAAGAAGGGACTGAGTGTAACATAGCCAAGTTTGCTGACGATACAAAGATGGGAGGAAAAGCAATGTGTGAGGAGGACACAAGAAATCTGCAAAAGGACATAGACAGGCTAAGTGAGTGGGAAAAAATTTGGCAGATGGAATATAATGTCGGAAAATGTGAGGTCATGCACTTTGGCAGAAAAAAATCAAAGAGCAAGTTATTATTTAAATGGAGAAAGATTGCAAAGTGCCGCAGTACAACGGGACCTGGGGGTACTTGTGCATGAAACATAAAAGGATAGTATGTAGGTACAGCAAGTGATCAGGAAGGCCAATGGAATCTTGGCCTTTATTGCAAAGGGGGTGGAGTATAAAAGCAGGGAAGTCTTGCTACAGCTATACAAGGTATTGGTGAGGCCACACCTGGAATACTGCGTGCAGTTTTGGTTTCCGTATTTACGAAAGGATATACTTGCTTTGGAGGCAGTTCAGAGAAGCTTCACTAGGTTGATTCTGGAGATGAGGGGGTTGACTTATGAGGAAAGGTTGAGTAGGTTGGGCCTCTACTCATTGTAATTCAGAAGAATGAGAGGTGATCTTATCGAAACGTATAAGATTATGAGGGGGCTCGACAAGGTGGATGCAGCAAGGATGTTTCCACTGATGGGGGAGACTAGAATTCGAGGGCATGATCTTAGAATAAGGGGCCACCCATTTAACTCAGAGATGAGGAGAAATTTCTTCTCTCAGAGGGTTGTAAATCTGAGGAATTTACTACCTCGGAGAGTTGTGGAAGCTGGGACATTGAATAAATTTAAGACAGAAATAGACAGTTTGTTAAACGATAAGGAGATAAGTGGTTATGGGGAGCGGGCGGGGAAGTGGAGCTGAGTCCATGATCAGATTAGCCATGATCTTATTGAATGGCGGAGCAGGCTCGAGGGGAGGTATGGCCTACTCCTGTTCCTATTTCTTATGTTCTTAGGTTCTTATAATTGCGGCAGCAACAGTAAACTGTTTTTCAGTTATGTTAGGACTCAGAGGGCTGCTAAAGAATTCCTCAGGGCAGATTCAGGTGGACGCCCAGGACATGACAGTGAATTGTAATGGATATTTGGCATCAGTCTTTACTTCTGTAATGCAGTATGTAATTGACAAAAGAAGGTAATGTTAAAGTAGATACAAATCTGATATTGAGGCGCATGGGAGTTTTAAATCAGATCGAGCTGTTGGTCCAGGTGGCATTTGCCTGAAGTTCATTAAAGAATGCTGTGCTAAGTGAGCTCTTGTCCATATATTCAATAGTTTGCTGGTTTTGGGATGACTGAATCGAAGCTAATTTTGTACCAATATTTAAAAGGACAAGTCAGAAGCAGGAAATTATAGGCACATTAGTTTGATGTTAGTTGTAGGAAAGTTGCTAGAAAGGTTCGTTAGGGATGCTCTATAATGACGACTTAAGTCTCAAAAGGTCCATGACCAGCACCAACTGGCTATAGTGAAAGCAAATAGTGTTTTAGGATATATAGCTATGATGATCCAAGATATATAGAAACATAGAAAATAGGTGCAGGAGTAGGCCATTCGGCTCTTCGAGCCTGCACCGCCATTCAATGAGTTCATATAAAATAAAAGAACACCATAGAATACTCTGAGATTACAGTATCCAGTTTTGGTCCCCTTGCATGGTGGGATATATTGAGGCCCGAGAAAAGGTTCAGAAGAGGACCACTACATTAATACCTAGTTTAAAATCCTTAGCTATCACGCTAGGCTCAGGGAGCTGGATATTTTTACTTTAGAAAATCATAGACTTCGGAGAGACTTGATTGAAGTATTTAAAATGATGAAGAGACTCGACTTTTCACATATGGCCAGGATATTTGAATTAGATAAATTAGGGAGAATGAGGGGACAGGCGTATAAAGCTACATAAAGCTTGCTATTGAGGGAGTGCTGCGAAGGTTCACCAGACTGATTCCCGGGATGGCAGGACTGACATATGAGGAAAGACCGGATCGGCTAGGCTTATACTCACTGGAATTTAGAAGAATGAGAGGGGATCTCATAGAAACTTATAAAATTCTGATGGGACTGGACAAGTTAGATGCAGGAAAAATGTTCCCGACGTTGGTAAAGTCCAGAACCAAGGGTCACAGTCTAAAGTAAGAGGTAAGCCATATAGGACCAAGATGAGGAGAAACTTTTTCACCCAGAGAATTGTGAACTTGTGGAATTCTCTGCCACAGAAAGTTGTTGAGTCCAGTTCTTTGGACATATTCAAAAGGGAGTTAGATGTGTCCCTTACAGCTAAAGGGATCAGGGGGTATGGAGAGAAGGCTGGGATGGGGTACTGAGGTTGCATGATCAGCCATGATCATATTGAATGGCGGTGCAGGCTCGAAGAGCTGAATAGCCTGCTCCTGCACCTATTTTCTATGTTTCTATGTTTCTATATAAGCATAGAACTCAGTTATTTGTCAGAAGGTTCTTCTTTACCCAGAGGATCGTCAACTATAGATTAGGTTGCTGCCTCATGCAGTGGGTACAGATTTGCTGCAAACATTCATAAAGGAGCTGAACAAATTCCTGGAGAAAGCTGATATCGTTGCATGGAGAAGGTAGGGGAGAGGTTGGGTAATTTACGTCATGGTCATTGTTATCTCCTGGAGTCCATTATTGATGATTTTCGGGGATTGGAGAGGAATTTTTCCTGAATTGATCTAGGGGTTTCTTTATTTTTTTTCTCTCTCAGGGGATTACATGGCTGATGGTGAATGGGGAATATTGGGGCTGTATTGCTTAATTGCAAACACGACTGAATTGAGTCAGAGTTGATAAATTAGCTGATCTTTTTCTGTCCAGCTTTTTCGTATCCTCATATCCAGCACTCCCTCAGTGCTGCGCTGAAATGTCAGCCTAGATTTATGTTGTGTATGCAATAACTGTTTGACTGAGTACTGTTTAACTCCAAGAGGTATGACCTTGACTCTGCTTCATTAAAGCCCAAAGTGACTAATATGCAAAATGACTGGCCTTTTATACGAGCTGCACACCCATGCATGCAGCCCAATGGCCTCCAACAGTGACACCATCTAGTGGCTAATGATCCCAAAAGTACATACATGACAATACTCCCCTCTGAGATATTAACACAGTCTTTTACAAATTGAGACGATCCGGTGTTTTACACTCCCGGGTTGACCATCTCAGTTCAACTCTGGCCTTGGGTGAGTGTTCAGTGTCTGTTGTGACTGGTGGCTGGGTGGCTGACCTGGTGGGAGTGGCAATGGCCATGTCAGGGATTGAAAGTCCATTTTCATTGAACATGTCAGTGATTGAAAGACCCGATTCACTGATGACCACTGAGTCCTCTGATGACTGGGGGTAGGTTGGCTGGTCATCGATTGTCTCTTTCTCCAACTGTTCTGGTTCGTCTGTGTGCCGCAGCTTTGTCTGATCCATATGTTTCCTGCATGTTTGCTCATTTTTGAGCTTGACAATAAATACTCTGTTGCCCTCCTTGGCCATGACAGTACCAGCGATCCACTTGAGACCCTGACCGTAATTCAGAACATATAGAGGATAATTTACAGAAATATCACGTGACACAGCTGCGCGATCGTGATACCCTTGCTGACTTTGTCTTCTATATTCAACATGATTATTCAAGTCAGGGTGTGCAAGAGATAGCTTGGTCTTAAGACCTCCCTCCATCATTAGTTCAGCAGGCAAGACCCCGGTAAGCATGTGTGGTCTTGTCCTGTAACTAAGCAGTATGCATGACAGGCGGGTCTGCAGTCGCCCTTGGGTTATTCGCATCATTCTTTGCTTTATGCTTTGGACAGCACGTTCTGCTTGCCCACTGGATGCAGGTTTGAACGGTGCTGACCTTACATGTTTGATACCATTGAGTTTCATCAACTCTTGAAACTCCTGACTGATGAAGCACGATCCATTGTCGCTAACAGCGATGTCAGGCAGACCATATGTCGCGAACATGACACTGAGATTCTCAATGGTAGCTGTGGATGTGCTGGATGACATGATGACACACTCTATGCACAGTGCGAGTATGCATTCACCACAACGAAAAACATCTTCCCCAGGAAGAGACCTGCAAAGTCTTTGTGGATCCTGGACCATGGTTTGGACGGCCACAACCACAGATTCAGCGGCGATTCCGCTGAGCTGCATGCAAGTGTTGCACTGATGCTCACATGATTCCAGCTCAGAGTCAATTCCCGGCAACCATACATGAGACCTGGCAATGGCTTTCATCATTACAATGCCAGGATGTGTGCTATGTAGCTCACATACAAATTTCTCTCTCCCTTTCTTGGGCACGATTACCCCACACAATATACAATCCGACTGAACACACAGTTCGTCTTTGCGCCGAATGTAAGGTTTGGTCTCCTCACACATTTGCTTGAGTATAGCAGACCAATCACCTTTGAAGATGCAACTCTTCACCACTGATAAAATCGGGTCCTGGCTGGTCCAGGTCTTAACTTGTTGAGCCGTGACAGGGGTTCCTTCAGTCTCAAAAGCATCCATAACTAACAATAGGTCCGCCAGTTGTGGCGTTTCCACCTCCAGTGTGGGCAAAGGCAGACGGCTCAAAGCATCGGCTCAATTCTCGATGCCAGGTCTATGGCAAATGACAATCATAAGTGGATAATGTCAGCGCCCATCTCTGGATGCGGGATGAAGCATTGGTATTGATACCTTTGTTTTCAGAAAACAGTGAAATAAGCGGCTTGTGGATCCAATGCCACTGGATCCTCCAATGTACAACAGGAGACATCTCCAAAGCCTCCCAGCTTGCCATCCATTGCTGCATCCATGAGGTCACAGATGCTCAATATACATTAATGATTTGGATGAGGGAATTGAGTGCAATATCTCCAAGTTTGCAGATGACACTAAGCTGGGTGGCAGTGTGAGCAGTGAGGAGGACGCTAAAAGGATGCAGGGTGACTTGGACAGGTTAAGAGAGTGGGCAAATGCATGGCAGATGCAGTATAATGTGGATAAATGTGAGGTTATCCACTTTGGTGGTAAATACACAAAGGCAGAATATTATCTGAATGGCGGCAGATTAGGAAAAGGGGAGGTGCAGCGAGACCTGGGTGTCATGGTACATCAGTCATTGAAAGTTGGCATGCAGGTTCAGCAGGTGAAGAAGGCAAATAGTATGTTGGCCATCATAGCTAGGGGATTTGAGTATAGGAACAGAGAGGTCTCACTGCAGTTGTACAGGGCCTTAGTGAGGCCTCACCTGGAATATTGTGTTCAGTTTTGGTCTCCTAATCTGCGGAATGACGTTCTTGTTATTTAGGGAGTGCAGCGAAGGTTCACCAGACTGATTCCCGGGATGGCAGGACTGACATATGAGGAGAGACTGGATCGACTGGGCCTGTATTCACTGGAGTTTAGAAGGATGAGACGGGATCTCATAGAAACATATAAAATTCTGACGGGACTGGACAGGTTAGATGCAGGAAGAATGTTCCTGATGTTGGAGAAGTCCAGAACCAGGGTCACAGTCTTAGGATAAGGGGTAAGCCATTTAGGACTGAGATGAGAAGAAACTTCTTCACTCAGAGAGTTGTTAACCTGTGGAATTCCCTACCGAAGAGAGTTGTTGATGCCAGTTCATTGGATATATTCAAGGGGGAGTTAGATATGGCCCTTACGGCTAAAGGGATCAGGGGGTATGGAGAGAAAACAGGAAAGGGGTACTGAGGTGAATGATCAGCCATGATCTTATTGAATGATGATGCAGGCTCGAAGGGCCGAATGGCCTACTCCTGCACCTATTTTCTATGTTTCTATGTTACAGAAGGAGGAAGCACGACATTTCCTTCCCCATCACCGGACAGAAGCAGCACGAGCGTGCATATGGCTTTACCTGAAGAGCAGGCTTCTCCAGTTCAAACCGAAGACCAAACAGGTACTGATGCATCTTTTTAACCCCATACACACAGGCAAGTGCTTCTGTCTCTACCATGCTGTAGACTGTTTCCACTTTCAACAAACTTTTTGAAGCATATGCGACTGGTTGGAGTTTACCCGACTCATTAGCTTGTTGGAGTACGCAACCAGTTCCATAAGACGAAGCATCACAGGCCAATACTAAACGGTTACATGGGTCATAATGTACCAGCAGCTTGTTAGAGCAAAGCAGATAGTGGCTTTCTCAAAAGCTCTGTCTTGAGACGCACCCCACAGCCAGTTGTCGCCTTTTCTTAGCAGCATGTGCAGTGATTCTAATAAGGTGCTCAATTTAGGTAGGAAGTTACCGAAGTAGCTGAGTAGACCCAGGAACGAATGCAGCTCCATCACATTCTGTGGCTTGGGTACATTGTTGATGGCCTTGGTTTTCGCATCCGTGGGCCTGATGCCTTCAGCAACAATTTTTTTTCCCCAGGAATTCGACCTCTGCTGCCATGAAGACGCACTTCGAGCATTTCAGTCTGAGTCCTACTTTGCCCAGGTGATGTAGAACCTCTTTCAGGTTGTTCAGATGTTCCTCGGAGTCATGATGTGATCAGGATGTCATCTTGGAACATGGCGGACTTCAGTCGACTTTCCATGTTCCTCTGAAATATTGCTGCAGCTGAGCAAATTCCCAAAGGGCACCTGTGATAAATGAACAGTCCTTTATGCGTGTTAATGCACGTAAGTCTCTTCGACATCTCAACCAGCTCCTGTATCATGTAGGCCAACGTCAAATCCAGTTTGGCTAGTGTTACAAACAAGTCATCAGCCTTCCGTAACAGGTACTGATCCTGTTTCGAAACCCTGTTGATCATAGCCTTGTAGTCTCCACAGGTTCTGACTGTGCCATCACTTTTCAGCACAGGAACAATGGGGCTGGCCCATTCATTAAATTCAACCGGTGATATGATCCCTTCACACTGGAGTCTGTCCAGTTCGATTTTGACCTTCTCCCTCATCATATACGGAACTGCCCGAGCTTTATGATGGACGGGAAGTTGCCGAAGCCTGCTTCGAATAGCGAGGGGAACTTGCTCAGTACATGAAACATAGAAACATAGAAAAATAGAAAATAGGTGCAGGAATAGGCCATTCGGCTCTTCGAGCCTGCATCACCATTCAATATGATTATGGCTGATCATGCAACTTCAGTACCCCATTCCTGCTTTCTCTCCATACTCCTTGATCCCTTTAGCCGTAAGGGCCACATTTAACTCCCTTTTGAATATATCTAACGAACTGGCCTCAACAACTTTCTGTGGTAGAGAATTCCACAGGTTCACAATTCAATGAATGAAGAAGTTTCTCCTCATCTTGGTCCTAAATGGCTTACCCCTTATCCTTAGACTGTGACCCCTGGTTCTGGATTTTCCCAAAATCAGGAACATTCTTCCTGCATCTAACCTGTCCAATCCCGTCAGAATTTTATATTTCTATGAGATCCCCTCTCATTCTTCTAAATTTCAGTGAATATAAGCCTAGTGGATTGGTGAGTATTTGATCTTTTTCTTCTTTACTTATCAGTAGGAAACCTTTGGCATTGTTGCCAAATTAAGTTAATCTAAGGGTTAAGTCATGGCAGGAGAGCCCAGACCCGTGTTATGCTCCGCCTGTGCTATTTGGGAAATCAGGGACGCTACCAGTGTCCCTGACTACTATGTGTGCAGGAAGTGTGTCCAGCTGCATCTCCTGACAGACCGCATTGCGGCACTGGAGCTGCGCATGGACTCACTCTGGAGCATCCGCGATGCTGAAGATGTCATGAATAGCACGTTTAGTGAGTTGATCACACCGCAGGTAAAGGTTACTCAGGCAGATAGGGAATGGGTGACCATCAGACAGAGCAGTAGAAGGAAGGTAGTGCAGGTGTCCCCTGCGGTCGTCTCCCTCCAAAACAGATACACCGTTTTGGGTACTGTTGGGGGAGATGACTCATCAGGGGAAGGCAGCAGCAGCCAAGTTCATGGCACCATGGGTGGTTCTGCTGCACAGGAGGGCAGGAAAAAGAGTGGGAGAGCTATAGTGATAGGGGATTCTATTGTAAGAGGAACAGATAGGCAATACTGCAGCTGCAACTGAGACTCCAGGATGGTATGTTGCCTCCCTGGTGCAAGGGTCAATGATGTCTCAGAGCGGCAGCAGGGCATTTTGAGGGAGGAGAGGGAGAACAGCCAGTTGTTGTGGTGCATATAGGTACCAATGATATAGGTAAAAGATGGGATAAGGTCCTACAAGCTGAATTTAGGGAGCTAGGAGTTAAATTAAAAAGTAGGACCTCAAAGGTAGTAACATCGGGATTGCTACCAGTGCCACGTGCTAGTCAGAGTAGGAATTTCAGGAGAGTTCAGATGAATACGTGGCTTGAGGAATGGTATAAGGACGAGGGATTTAAATTCCTGGGGCACTGGAACTGGTTCTGGGGGAGGTGGCACCAGGACAAACCGGACGGTCTGCACCTGGGCAGGACCGGAAACTATGTCCCAGGCGAAGTGTTTGCTAGTGCTGTTGGGGAGGGGTTAAACTAATATGGCAAGAAGCTCGGAACCTATGCAGGGAGACAGAGGGAAGTAAAAAGGGGGCAGAAGCAAAAGGTAGGAAGGAGAAAAGCAAGAGTGGAGGGCAGAGAAATCAAGGGCAAAAATCAAAAAGGGCCACATTACAACATAATTCTAAAAGGACAAAGAGTGTTAAAAAAAACAAGCCTGAAGGCTCTGTGCCTCAATGCGAGGAGCATTCGCAATAAGGTGGACAAATTAACTGCGCAGATAGCTGTTAACGGGTATGATGTAATTGGGATTACGGAGACATGGCTGCAGCTAACCAAGGCTGGGAACTCAACATCCAGGGGTATTCAATATTCAGGAAGGATAGACAGGAAGGAAAAGAAGGTTGGGTAGCGTTAATGGTTAAAGAGGAGGTTAATGCAATAATAAGGAAGGACATTAGCTTGGATGATGTGGACTCTATATGGGTAGAGCTGCGAAACACCAAAGGGCAGAAAACATTAGTGGGAGTTGTGTATTGACCACCAACCAGTAGTAGGGAGATTCAGGATGGCATCAAACAGGAAATTAGGGACGTGTGCAATAAGGGTACAGCAGTTATCATGGGTGACTTTAATCTACATATTGATTGGGCTAACCATCCTGGTAGCAATACTGTGGAGGAGGATTTCCTGAAGTGTATAAGGGATGGTTTTCTCGACCAATATGTCGAGGAACCAAATAGAGAGCAAGCCATCCTAGACTGGGTTTTGTGTAACGAGAGAGAATTAATTAGAAATCTGGTCACTCTTGGGAAAGAGTGACCATAATATGGTAGAATTCTTCATTAAGATGGAGAGCGACACAGTTAATTCAGAGACTAGGATCCTGAACTTAAAGGAAACTTCAATGGTATGAGGCGTGATTTGGCTAGGATAGACTGGCGAATGATACTTAAAGGTTTGACGGTGGATAAGCAATGGCAGACATTTAAAGATCACGTGAATGGATCACAACTATTGTACATCCCTGTCTGGCGTAAAAATAAAACAGGAAAGGTGGCTCAACCGTAGCTAACAAGGGAAATTAGGGATAGTGTTAAATCCAAGGAAGAGGCATATAAATTGGCCAGAAAAAGCAGCAAACCTGAGGACTAGGAGAAATTTAGAATTCAGCAGAGGAGGACTAAGGGTTTAATTAGGAGGGGAAAAATAGAGTATGAGAGTAAGCTTGCCGGGAACATAAAAACTGACTGCAAAAGCTGCTGTAGATATGTGAAGAGAAAAAGATTAGTGAAGACTAATGTAGGTCCCTTGCAGTCAGAAACAGGTGAATTCATAATGGGGAACAAGGAAATGGCAGACCAATTGAACAAATATGTTGGTTCTGTCTTCACTAAGGAAGATACGATTAACCTCCTCAAAATACTAGGGAACCGAGGGTCTAGAGAGAAGGAGGAACTGAGGGAAATCCATATTAGTCAGGAAATGGTGTTCGGGAAACTGATGGGACTGAAGGCCGATAAATCCCCAGGGCCTGATAGTCTGCATCCCAGAGATAGTGATGCATTGGTGGTCATTTTGCAACATTCCACGGACTCTGGTTCAGTTCCTATGGATTGGAGGGTAGCTAATGTAACCCCACTTTTAAAAAAAGGAGGGAGAGAGAAAACAGAGAATTATAGACCGGTTAGCCTAAAATCGGTGGTGGGGAAAATGTTGGAATCAATTATTAAAGATGTAATAGCAGTGCATTTGGAAAGCAGTGACAGGATCGGTCCAAGTCAGCATGGATTTATGAAAGGGAAATCATGCTTGACAAATCTTCTAGAGTTTTTTGAGGATGTAACTAGTGGACAAGGGAGAACCAGTGGATGTGGTGTATTTGGACTTTCAAAAGGCTTTTGACAAGGTCCCACACAAGAGATTAGTGTTCAAAATTAAGGTTCATGGTATTGGGGGTAATGTATTGACGTGGATAGAGAACTGGTTGGCAGACAGAAAGCAAAGAGTGGGAATAAACGGGTCCTTTTCAGAATGGCAGGCAGTAACTAGTGGGGTGCCGCAAGGTTCAGTGCTGGGACCCCAGCTATTTACAATATACATTAATGATTTAGACGAAGGAATTGAATGTAATATCTCCAAGTTTGCAGATGATACTAAGCTGGGTGGCAGTGTGAGCTGCAAGGAGAATGCCAAGAGGCTGCAGGGTGACTTGGACACATTAGGTGAATGGGTAAATGCATGGCAGATGCAGTATAATGTGGATAAATGTGAGGTTATCCCCTTTGGTGGCAAAAACAGGAAGGCAGAATATTATCTGAATGGTGACAGATTAGTAAAAGGGGAGGTGAAACAAAACCTGGGTGTCATGGTACATCAGTCACTCAAGATAGGCATGCAGGTACAGCAGGCAGTAAAGAAAGCAAATGGCATGCTGGCCTTCATAGCGAGAGGATTTGAGTATAGGAGCAGGGAGGTTTTACTACAGTTGTACAGGGCCTTGGTGAGATCACACCTTGAGTATTATGTGCAGTTTTGGTCTCCTAATCTGAGAAAGGACATTCTTGTTATTGAGGGAGTTCACCAGACTAATTCCCGGGATGGCAGGACTGACATATGAAGAAAGACTGGATCGGCTAGTCTTATACTCACTGGAATTTAGAAGAATGAGAGGGGATCTCCTCGAAACATGTAAAATTATGACAGGACTGGACCGGTTAGATGCAGGAAGAATGTTCCCGATGTTGGGGAAGTCCAGATCCAGGGGTCACAGTCCAAGGATAAAGGGTAAGCCGTATAGGACCGAGATGGAGGAGAAAATTTTTCACCCAGAGAGTTGTGAACCTGTGGAATTCTCTACCACAGAAAGTTGCTGAGTCCAGTTCATTGGATATATTCAAGAGGGAGTTAGATGTGGCCCTAACTGCTAAAGGGATCAGGGGTATGGAGAGAAGACGGGAGTGGGGTACTGAAGTTGCATGATCAGCGATGCTCAAATTGAATGGCGGTGCAGGCTCAAAGGGCCGAATGGCCTGCTCCTGCACCTATTTTCTATATTTCTATGTTTCTAGTCGATCCATTCTTTCTTCATATGTCAGTCCTGGCATCCCAGGAATCAGTCTGGTAAACCTTCGCTGCACTCCCTCAATAGCAAGAATGTCCTTCCTCAGATTAGGAGACCAAAACTTGGGCACATGTATCTTTCTCCAACAACGCCTTGATTTTGTTCCAATCGCATCTGATTTTTTTCAAGCCAGTTCCTGCCGAACAGCGTTGGGCCATTGCCTGGGACAATCCATAGCGGTAACTCGTGAACCGCACCATCATACAACACTTTAATTGTGGCACTGCCAATCACCGTTATGAGTTCTTTGGTCTACGTGCGCAACTTGGCATTGACTGGACTCAGCCTGGGCCTCACAGCCTTAGTATCTCACAGCTTGTCGAATGCCCTCTGGCTCATTATCGATTGACTTGCCCCCATGTCCATTTCCATCGATACCAGCACCCCATTAAATTTCACGTTGATCATTATCAGTTTGCTCTTAGTTAGGAATGAGTACAGTCCATACACTTCCTTCTCTGGAATCTCGGATTGCATATCCGGATCCGCGCTAGTCTGACCATCATCCTCCATGTGGTGTATCGCAGCACGCTTGCTCATCTGTGGACACTTGCACTGGAGATGCCCCACTCTCAGACAGCCTTTGCAACTATATTGCTTAAATCGGCACTGCTGGTGCCGGTGATTTCCCCCACAACGCCAACACGGAGAAATCGGATGCATTCCCACTGGCGGACTTTGGGCAGCTACAGATTTTGCGTCTGCAGTCGGGTAGGCCCTGCCATGTGCCGCTCTGCCGAACGCCGAATCAATCATATTTACAGTACTTGTCAAGTTTCGATTTTTCACTGATATCTGCTTTAGACTTCTATCCGTATTCATGCATGACTGAGCGATCGTGATGGCCCTGTTCAAGTCCAACGTCTCTACCACCAGTAGTTTACACAGGATCACCTCGTGGTTGATGCCAATTACAAAAAAAGTCCTGCAGCATGTCTGCCAACACAGCCCCGAACTTACATGGTCTCTTTTGATGTCTCAGGTTGGCAACAAATTCTGACGCATTCTGGCCCTCTGAGCGAACGTGCGTGTAAAATCTGTACCTCGAGATGATGATGCCTTCGTCTGGTTTAAGGTGGTCCTGTACCAGTGTACCCAATTCTTCATACGTCTTCTCTGTTGGACTCACAGGCAGGAGTAGATTCTTTATCAGACTATAAATTTTTGGACCGCAAACCGTGAGGAACACTGCCTGGCGCCGATCTGCGTCGTCAACCTCCTCCATTTTGTTGGCCACGAAGAACTGGCTCAAATGGTTCACAAAGTCTGCCCAATCTTCTCTTTCCACAAATCACTCCAACAATCCAATTGTGCTCATTTGTGCATAAGAACATAAGAATTAGGAACAGGAGTAGGCCATCTAGCCCCTCGAGCCTGCTCCGCCATTCAATAAGATCATGGCTGATCTGCATGCAAAGGTTCTTATTGCCTCGTCGCCAAATGTTGTGTATGCAATAACTGTTAAACTGAAAACTGTTTAACTTCAAGAGGTATGACCTTGACTCTGCTTTATTAAGGCCTAAAGTGACTAATATACAAAATGGCTGGCCTTTTATACTTGGGCTGCACACACGTGCGTGCAGCCCAATGGTCTCCAATAGCGACGCCATCTAATGGCTAGTGATCCCAAAAGTACATACATGACAATTTATGAACTCAATTCCTGGAGGGGGGCTTAAACCCACAGCCATCTAGCTCAAAGGCAAGATTGCTACCAATGAGCCAGGCTGACGGAGGCAATAATGCTGCAATAAAAATAGCTAAGCACTCAAAATATTACTTGGCAATTGTAGCTGAAGATATCTGGAGCTATACCAAATGCTTTAAGAAATTTCATAAATTAAAGCAGGATTTAAGTTTTCTTAAATTTATTAACTACTTGCATAAAAACTTGTAACATGAAAGCAATAGTGATTAAAACCAATTACTGATAAATTGTACATATTTTAATAGGATGAGCAATAATATAGTGCAGCCACATTGTGCTGAGTTTTGTGCTTGATGCTATGGCATTATCCTTGTGATATCCATGCAGTATAGCAAACTGTTGTCAATATTTTAAGTGTAATCTCTCTTTTTTAACTACTATGGAATAGCAACATAGAACGTAAAAACATGTAAAAACAGAATAAGTGACATTCCTCACAAAGTAGTCTCAAGTCAACACTCCTAAACCCCCCTACAATGAGAGACGAACAGTGCCCACAATTATGTTGGTGGCATTTTCTACTTCTGCTCACCAGACCCTAATTTACCACCCAATAAAATGAATCGGCAGAAAATTGCAGACCAGTAAGCACAGCAGCAGAAAATCTCTGTCAGTATCATTTTCTTGGCAGGTCCCAATACTGGTTTTGATGAGTTTATCGGAGTTCAGATCAAACCAATGTATTGAATTCATTTATGCGAGCCATTCAGTCCTGATGCAACAAGGATGTCCAGGTGGCTTTGGCAACTGTTAAACTGAAACAAGTACTGTGCTTTTATGAAGAAGGTTCTATTTCCAGGTGACTAATCTTCAGAGGAAGGGTATCTGGTATTAAATGCACTTCAGGAAGCTTGTAGGTATCAGCAGTTTATTCAAACTGTCTTGCTAAAGCGAAAGACAAAATTTCAGAAGTAAATCAATCTCCAGAACATTGTACAGTTGGTTAATAAATACATATGTGCTGTCATTTGTAATACCTGAAACACAGAACAAACAATTTACCTGGAGTGTGGTTTAGTAATTACAACCAAACAAAGCAGAAACATTGGAGGTCATTTTCTACTTTACCTGGTGGAGCAGATCACTAGTTTGTTGTATAATCTGCCCGATTATTATTCCATTGATTTCAGCCGGGTGACCAGGCTACTGCCCAAGTGATGAAGTCGAAAATTACTTCCAATATCTTCTTGCTGGACACCTACAGAATTATCTCTCGCTTTTTGAAAAAGCTGCATGGAGCTAGCTTCAATGCAGCTTATTGTGCCAAAACACACTTTACATGTGTACAGCAGAGTGACACTAAGCGGTTTCACAACTGTGATATATATAGCTGCACCTGTGGACTACTGTGGCACTGCAGCCAGTGCTGTGTACAAATAAAGAGGGTACAGGTCACCTGACTAGAGTTCTGGAGTCTACTGCCATCTTAAGGCTTGTGTGTGTGATTGTGAGTTATACTGAAGATATAACAATGGCGATGAAGATGGGATAAAGCGGATTAAAAAAAAGCTGCAATTTTTGTTGGTGGAGGATTCAGCCAACTGACAGAGAGACTTTTAGAGTTTCTCCGTTTTGATTAACAGCTACAAATCCAAGTAAAATTACAAGCACACTTGTTTGAACTGCCAGAGTCCAGGTGGCCACGCCGATGGGAATAATAGGGTGTTTGGGGGAGTTTCAGTGCGACGGTGAAAGTTTCGGAGCATATGTGGAACAGCTAGAAATGTTTTTCACCGGAAATAATATCATCGAAGTCCCCAATGATGAAAATCATAACCGGGTGGTGTTGGAAAGACAACGGGCGATTTTCTTAACAGAAGCAGGGCCTGAGGTGTATGAAACCCTAAAAAATGTGCTTGCGCCTGTCAAGCCAAAGGACACAACTCTTAAGAGATTAAGTTAGAACAGCACTACAGTCCTGAGCCCCTGGAAATTGCTGAAAGTTATCGTTTCGAAATACGAGATCAGTTAACCGAAGAAAATATCAGTGAGTAAATTGTCGCATTAAAAAAGCTATCTACTCACTGTAATTTCGGAAACTTTTAGAACCGAGCATTGCATGACCGCTTTGTTTGTGGGATGAAAAATGATGTGAACAGAAGAAAGTTATTGACAACTCCTAACTTGACTTTTGATTTGGCTTGTCAGACAACTATGTCAATGGACATGGCCGACCAATATTCCCGAGAATTTCATACTATTTCCAGTCATCAGATAACCGAGGTGAATCGTCTGCAGGTTAAAAGTAAAAGGTAGTTGGGCCCCAAAGTCTCAGAATCTGGAAATGATAACAGAGCATTGAAGTTCTGCTATTGGTGCCTAGGACAACACATTGCTCAAAGTTGTCCATATGTGAAGGCAGAATGTTTTAACTGCAGGAAAACTGGACATCTTGCAAAGGCATGCTGACTGAAGGGTAAACCAGCTTTCAAAGTTATAAGTAGAAATCCCCAGAGACTGCATAGCATGGAAGAAAAACAACAGGACGAGGAGGTTTTAGAGCTACACATCATCAGGAGCACGAGGTTAACTAACAGCGATTCATAGAAACATAGAAACATAGAAAATAGGTGCAGGAGTAGGCCATTCGGCCCTTCGAAAAGTATCATAGATGTTCCAGGAACCAAGATACCCAAGGAAATCGACATTGGTGCATCCGTGAGTGTAGTACCGCAGTCGCTATACCTCGACAAATTGTGTGATTTCCCATTGGAGAAATCCAAGATAGAGCTGCGAGGCTACTCGGGAGAGAACATTCCTGTGGTAGATCATATCACCGTACCGGTGAAATGCAAGGATCAATTTCAGAGTTTACCTCTATTAGTAGTGGCAGGAGACAAGCCTGCCCTACTTGGAAGAAATTAGTTGGGATCACTGAAGCTGGATTGGAGTGAGATTTTTTGTGTTGAAATGAGATTTGCATCAATGGATGATGTCATCAAGAATTATCTGAAGGTGTTCTGCGAAACAGGCAATCAGATCCAAGGCTTCAAGGCGAATGTCAGGGTACAGAAGGACGCTAGATCGGTTTACTGCAAGCCACTTTTCGTACTGTATGCACTCAAGGAGAAAGTTGAGCAAGAACTCAAAAGACTAGAGACTGAGAACATTATTTCTAAGATAGATCTATGTAATTGGGCTACACCCATTGTTGTTGTACCTAAGTCCAATGGTAAGTTAAGATCGTGTGATGATTATAAAGTAACCATAAACCATGTTCTAGAAGATAAGCTCCCCAATACATTGCCAAATGTAGATTTGTTCACATCACTGACAGGTGATCAGATCTTCTCAAAGTTGGATCTTACAAATGCCTACTTACAACTTGAACTAGATGAGGAGTCCAAGTCATGCTTGACTATAAGTACTCATCTAGGCCTATATTAATTTAATAGGCTACCATTTGGAGTGTCTTCCATCCCTGCCATATTCCAAGGGGTGAGGAACCAGATTTTTCAAGGTATTGAAGGGGTAGTATGTTATTTAGATGACATACTAATTTCAGCACCAAAGAGGCAAATTCATCATAACATATTGAATGAAGTCCTCCATCGGCTAGAGAAGCACAGAGTACGAGTGTCTGCTCGCAAGTGTGAGTTATTTCAAAACTCAGTGGAGTACTTAGGGTACAGAGTAGACAAAGATGGTTTACATCCAACCAAGAGAAAGCTGGATGCAATCAGAAATGCACCCACTCCCAAGAATGTCACTGAACTTCGATCATTTTTGGGTCTTTTGAACTATTATGGGAAGTTCCTACCAAATTTGGCTACAGTATTATATCCATTGAATGAACTATTGAAAAAACAGATCCATTGGAAGTGGTCAGAAGAATGCGATACAGCATTCAAGGAGTGTAAAAGCAAATTGGTAGAGAGCACCATGTTAGTTCACTATGACATATCTAAGGAGATCAAGCTAACATGTGATGCCTCTCCGTATGGAGTTGGGGCAGTGATCTCTCATGTACTACATAGTGGAGAGGAGAGACCAATTGCTTTTGTTTCACGCACTCTCAGTGCCAGTGAGCGTAATTATGTGCAAATTGAAAGGGAAGCTTTGGCATTCATTTTTGGGGTCAAGAAGTTCCACAAACACTTGTATGGTCATAAGTTTACCATCATTACAGAGCATAAGCCCCTGACAGCAATCCTCCATCCAAAGTCCCCAGTTCCAACATTAGCTGCAGCATGAATGCAAAGATGGACTTTGATTTTGTCAGCATATACATGTCGATTTTGTTGAGCGAGAAGGACAACAATTGTTCATTGTGATTGATAGCCATTCGAAGTGGGTCGAAGTGTTTCCAATGTGGAAAATAACAACAAGTAAAACATTAGACATTTTACGAAGATTATTTTCTTCATTTGGCCTCCCAGAAGAAATTGTTTCTGATAATGGACCACAATTTCGTTCAGAAGAATTTGCACAGTTCACGAGCAAAAATGGTTCCACCGTAACAACCTGCTTCAAATGGTGCAGCCGAGCGCACTGTACAAATTGTAAAACATGTCCCCATCAAACAGATGTTGGATCCAAATCCAAAGAAACGACAGTTGTCACTGGACCACAAATTGGCTAATTTTCTAATTGTGTATTGTAATACTCCTCATACAACCACTGGTAGAACACCAGCAGAGTTGTTTCTCAAACGACAGTCACGAACCAGATGCTCGTTGTTAAAACCAAACTTGACACAGTCCGTAGAAGAGAAACAATTAAGACAGAAAGAGAATCATGATAGAGGTAGAGTAAAAGAGAGAAGTGTGAAATTAAATCAGAAAGTGAGAGTGAAGAACCATCACCATAAATGGTTAACTTGGTTACCAGGAAGAGTGGTGAAAGTGTATGGTCCTCGCACATATTTGGTCAAGATGTTTGATCATGGACAAGTTAGGTTTGTTCACATTGATCATATTTTACCGACAGACATGAAAGTAGATGAAGGTGGGAATGATTCAATTATTTCTGACTCATCGGATGGTTTTGATACAAGTAAAGTACCAGTAGCATATCCTACATCCAATGTACTGGAAACAAATCCAAGAGAAAGTCAAAATTTAAGTCCGAGTCCGTGTCAGGCAGACAAACAGTTTGAAGTTAGAGAGAGTTCAAATGGAAATCAAGGGCATCCCTTGGCGGAAAACTTTCCTCAGGATCAGCCTTGAATGAGGTTAAATTCGACAGCATGTTTGAAAGGTTAATTTCGAGAGCGAAGGTATCCTCTTCGAAACAGAAAACAAGTGGTTAAGCTTGATTTGTAAATATAGCAAAATAAGTCCATATCTTTTGTTATGTATAACCATGCAAGTTATGTATGATGATTATTTTGTTATAATTACTTCTTCATTAATGAGGGAGAAGTGTAATATATATAGCTCCACCTGTGGACTACTGTGGCATTGCAGCCAGTGCTGTGTACAAATAAAGAGGGAACAGGTCACCTGACTAGAGTTCCAGAGTGTTCTGTCATCTTAACGCTTGTGTGTGTGTTTGTGAGTTGTACTGAAGATATAACAACAAACACGAACTAAACTTTCAAGATTTTCTTATGTCCTAATAAAGGATCGGAAACAGAACAGAAAAACTCACTTAAAAGAGGAATGATTTAAATTGAATTTGTAGGTCCTTGGATTGAGGAATAGAGAGGATTGTTGCTCACTGGAAGTATTGAGCCATTGCAATTTAATGCCTATAAAAGTGACAGTGTATTGATCAGATATTGTATCATTTAAATTACAAAGTATATCAGTTTTAATACATTTGGAACAAGGTACCTACAATAAGAGGAAGGGTAATAATTACACCCTATTAATAGTTGTTTTAAAAAATCTTGGATCATTTAGATTTAACTTTAACCTGTCACTGTGAGGGTGGTATTACTGCAGCTGTGTACATGTTAGAGCCGATACTGAATTTTTAGTTTGTGTGTGTGTAAAGTTGTTTCCCCCTCAAGCCAAAATCTCACTATTGTACTTTAAATAGTTAGACACAATGGGCTCAATTTTCCCCAATGCCGTTTATTGGCGTAATG
The DNA here is from genome assembly GCF_044704955.1 of Pristiophorus japonicus. Lineage (NCBI taxonomy): Eukaryota > Metazoa > Chordata > Chondrichthyes > Pristiophoridae > Pristiophorus > Pristiophorus japonicus. The sequence continues at coordinate 130,935,139 of NC_091986.1, read as the reverse complement.
TCAGAGTTACGCCCGTTTTTGTTAGCCCCAACTGCTCCAAATAAAAAATAAGCAAGTTTCCCCATTCTATTTTTTGAAATTGGCGCAGCGCAGCCTGTCCTGTAGCCTCGGGAGCTGGAGCTTAATGTTTGCGCCGAAAAAACTATACTGCCCCTTCTGCGCATGTGCGGAAAAAAAATTATGTTTTTGGTGTGAATCCTATGGGCGCGCATGTCCAGTAAGTTCCCAGTCTACATTCGGCCATTTTTAAAGAGCCAGTTGAGTGTGAGAACTTTAATTCTCAGTGGAAAAATCAGAGCTGCAATACAAGATGCAACACGGCGCAAGGACCAAGAATTTCTTACAGGATGAAGTGGAGGCACTAGTTACTGTGATTGAGGTCAGATGGCAGGAGCTGTACACCAGCAGAAGTCACATAAAAGTTCCACCCAAAGAAATGATGAAACGCCGGAACCAACTTGCAGAAGATTACTGTGTAATGGTGACCACCCCGAGGTCTGGAGCCAGTGCAAAAAGAAATGGCAGGACCTTGGTCAAGTAGTTAGTGTAAGTAATATTTTCATTTATTCAATGGAATTGCAATTATAAATGTGACCGGCTATATATGTCTCACCCAGCAGAAAGACACACTCTCTTAAAAAGTTATGTTTTCATCTTTGCAGAGGAAAGTGGCACACAACAAATGAGAAAGAACTTGAACAGGAGGAGGCCCGGCAAATCTACACCCACTGACACCTTTGGAAGAGAGGGTCACTGCTTTGATGGGTCCTGCCTGGAGAAAAGCAACTACCACTGCACAAGCTGGGCCCACACTCGAGGGAGTGGGTAAGTCCTCCAAATTCCACAGTCTGGCTTTGTTAAATGTTAAGTACTGCGTGGGCTAGACATGCTTTGGTTCATGGGGATGTCTCCGTCAGCTACGCTTCGATTAATGCAATGTTCTATAATTCATCGTGGTCCTTCAAATCAGCCTGCTGCCTGCACAGTGTGAGCCTACTCATGCCAGCCTGCCCCCTCCTCTGCTGCTAGCCATTTGTCTGGTGTTATATTTTACAGAACTTGAGGCCAACCCTGACAATGCAGAAGAAGGTTCAGACGCGGACGAGCCTGAAGAGGAGAATATCTTCCAATCCCACCTTCCAGACCAAGAGCCTGGGGGTGAGGAAGAGGGGATGGAAGAAGATCCCAATGTTGTACTCGCTCTGGAGGAGTGCAGTTGCCGTCCATTGAGGTGCCAACCCCTTCCCTGAGTGGTTTGAGTGTTGGTGGGACATTCCATGGTTGCACTGTCTGAGGCTGCAGGTTCCAGAGGGGTGCAGCGAGGCACACCCAGGGCGCCACCATCCCAGGCTGCGAGTCCCAGTGGGATGCAACAAGGCACACCCAGGGCCCGCCGTCCGATGCAGCGAGCCACACCCAGGGTGAGGAGAGGAAGGAGAGCTTGACAGCGCTCTCCTGAGGTACAGGATCTAACAGATGTAGTTGAGATGATGGCAATGAGCACGGAGAGCATTGACCTTACCCGATCAGTCCTGGACACCATCAGTGGGGTGGGTGATGAGGTAGCGGGACTGTCGGGAGAAGTAACAACACTCTCACAAGAAATGGGAACACTGTCTGGGAACATGAGGGAGGGAATGTCGCAGGTAGCTGATGCACTGTCCGCGAATATAAGGGCGGGAATGTTTCAGGTAGTTCAAACACTGTTGTTCAACATGAGAGAAGGAATGTTGCAGGTAGTTGACACACTGTCAGGGCACATGAGGGCGGAATGGCGGACTTAGCTGCTGCTATAAGGGAACACATCCAGACCCCGGGCCCATTGACAGAATCAACTGCCACTCCAATCCCCAGACCAGACTCTGCAGAGGCCCAAGCATTGCCTCCTGCCCACCCACCCCGCCACCCCCCACCCCATCAAGAAGTGTGCATTACCTGAGATGTTCAAAAGAATAAGCTTGGTAATAACCCGATAAATGCTGCGCCACCACCTGTGGGCAGGGGTGAAGTTACCAAGACCAAGCGCAGCGGGCGGTCTGAGAATGTGGAGGAGAGATGGGTGCAGCCTTTCTTTGCTGCTGCTACTGTGGTTGTTATTATTATTGTTGTTACTGTTGTAACTGTTCTAAAATTAAAAGTTTTTTGGAAGTTATGTAAATTTACAAATTTACAAGTTTGAGTAGAGGTGCGGAACACCAAAGGGCAGAAAACGCTAGTGGGAGTTGTGTACAGACCACCAAACAGTAGTAGTGAGGTTGGGGATGGCATCAAACAGGAAATTAGGGATGTGTGCAATAAAAGTACAGCAGTTATCATGGGTGACTTTAATCTGCATATAGATTGGGCGAACTAAACTGGTAGCAATACGGTGGAGGAGGATTTCCTGGAGTGTATAAGGGATGGTTTTCTAGACCAATAGGTTGAGGAACCAACTAGACAGCTGACCATCCTAGACTGTGTTGTGTATGGAGAAAGAGTCAGACTGAACACTGTGAGCTCAAAGAGTGACCTTAGTCTTTTATTGCAGGTCTCCAGAGTGTCTCTCCAACCTGTGAAGCCTCCTTAAATAAATGTGCTCCCAAGTGATTATGGGATCCCTTGGGACTCCATGGGATGAGCTCTCTGGTGGCTGTACAGATTAAATGCAAGGTTACATATATAACACTATGCCCCCCGCCCCCCCCAAAGTCAATAGTTTAACTATTTACAATGTGAGTCAATCTGGGGCCCTTCTTACCCTGGTTGATCGTCTCGGTGTGAAAGCTGGTGTTGTTGAATCATTTGTTGGGCCTTTGCTGGGCTGCTGTGCAGCTGGCCTTGCTGGGCTGCCTGGTGGGTTGGGCCCTGCTGGGCTGCTGTGGATGATGGGTTCTGCTTCGTGGTCAACCGTAGAGCCGGTTGCCACTGGTGTGTATTTTGGAGGATCAAAAAAGGTAGGGTCCAAGGTGGGTTGCTCAGGATAGTCCTTAAATCTGAGTTTGATTTGGTCCAAGTATTTCCGGTGAATGAGTCCATTTGAAAGTTTGACCTGAAACACTCTGCTCCCCTCTTTGGCCACGAGTGTGCCGGGAAGCCACTTGGGATCTTGTCCATAATTTAATACAAATACAGGATCATTGACTTCAATCTCGTGTGACACATTTGCGCTATCATGGTATGTACTTTGTTGAAGCCGCCTGCTCTCTACCTGTTCATGTAGATCAGGGTGAACTAACGAGAGCCTTGTCTTAAGTGCTCTTTTCATGAACAATTCAGCAGATGGGATCCTATTGAGTGAGTGGGGTCTCGTGCGGTAGCTAAGCAGGACTCAGGATAGGCGAGTCTGCAGTGAGCCTTCAGTTACCCTCTTCATGCCTTGCTTGATGGTTTGCACTGCTCTCTCTGCCTGACCATTGGACGCTGGTTTAAACAGGGCCGATGTGACATGTTTGATCCCGTTGCGGGTCATGAATTCTTTGAACACAGCACTGGTAAAACATGGCCCGTTGACGCTCACTAGGACATCGGGTAGGCCGTGTGCGGCAAACATGGCCCGCAGGCTTTCAGTAGTACAACCACAAGGAACATTTTACCCAAGAACGGGCCTGCATAGTCGACGTGTACCCGAGATCACGGTTTGGAGGGCCAAGACCATAAACTTAGCGGCGCCTCCCTGGGTACATTGCTTAACTGCGGGCATGTATTACATCTGTGAACGTAGGACTCTAAGTCCGCATTGATACCAAGCCACCACACATGGGATCTGGCTATCGCTTTCATCATTACGATGCCTGGGTGGGTACACTGGAGGTCATTGATGAAGGTGTCTCTGCCCTACTTGGGGACCACTACTGGATTGCCCCACAGAAGACAGTCTGCCTGTATAGACATTTCATCTTTGCGTCGCTGGAACGGCTTTATCTCTTCCTGCATTTCCACTGGGACACTGAACCAGCCCTCGTGAAGCACACAGCTTTTGACTAGAGATAATAAGGGGTCCTGGCTTGTCCAGGTTTTGATCTGCCAGGCAGTGATGGGTGATTGCTCACTCTCAAATGCTTCCATAACCATGGCTAGATCTGCGGGCTGCGCCATTTTCACCCCCGTGGTGGGCAATGGCAGCCTACTGAGAGCATCGCCGCAGTTTTCTGTGCCTGGCCTGTGACGGATGGCGTAGTTGTATGCGGACAACGTGAGCGGCCATCTCTGGATGCGGGCCGATGCGTTGGTATTTATCCCTTTACTCTCAGAGAACAGGGATATAAGTGGCTTATGGTCAGTTTCCAATTCGAATTTTAGCCCAAACAGATATTGATGCATTTTCTTCACCCCATAAACACACGCTAACGCTTCTTTCTCAATCATGGTGTAGGCTCTCTCCGCCTTAGACAGACTCCTGGATGTATAAGCAGCCGGTTGCAGTTTCCCGAAATCATTAGCTTATTGCAATACACACCCGATGCCATATGTCGACGGATCACATGCTAGTACCAAATGCTTACATGGATCATACAACACAAGCAATTTGTTTGAGCATAACAATTTTCTCGCTTTTACAAAGGCATTTTCTTGGCTTTTGCCCCAAACCCATTAGTCCCCTTTTTGTAGTAAGATATGCAGTGGTTCTAACAGTGTGCTGAGACCTGGTATGAAGTTACTAAAGTAATTCAGGAGTCCCAGAAACGACCACAGCTCTGTCACGTTCTGTGGCCTCGGTGCGTTCTCGATTGCCTCGTCTTCGCGTTGGTGGGCCTGATGCCGTCCGCCGCAGTCCTCCTTCCCAGGAACTCCACTTCAGGTATCAGGTTGAGTCGACTAAGAACCTCCTCCAGGTGTTGCAGATGTTCGACTGTGTTCTGACCTGTAACCAAGATGTTGTCCTGGAAGATCACAGTGTGAGGGATTGACTTCAGTAAGCTTTCCATGTTTCTCTGGAATATCGCCGCCGCCAATCGGATTTCAAACGGGCATCTGGTATAAACAAAAAGACCTTTGTGCGTGTTGATGCAGGTGAGGGCCTTTGATGATTCCTCCTGTTCCTGCATCATGTAGGCTGAAGTCAGATCCAGCTTCGTGAATGTCTTTCCTCCCGCCAGCATTGCAAAGAGGTCGTTGACCCTTGGTAGTGAGTATTGATCCTGCAGGGAGAAACGATTGATAGTTACTTTGTAATCGCCACAGAATCTGACGGTGCCGTCTTCCTTGAGGACTGGGACAATAGGACTGGCCCACTCGTTGAACTCGATCGGGGAAATGATGCCCTCTCTTTGCAACCGGTCTAGCTCAATCTCTACCCTTTCTCTCATCATGTACGGTACTATTCTCGCCTTGTGATGGATGGGTCGCACCCCCGGAATTAGGTGAATCTGCACTTTTGCTCCTTGGAATTTCCCGATGCCTGGTTCGAACAGCGAAGGAAATTAAGACCTAGGCACACGAAATGTCATCAGCGGGCGATAGCACTCGGACATCATCCCAGTTCCAGCGTATCTTTCCCAGCCAGCTCCTGCCGAGCAGCGTGGGACCATCGCCCAGTACCACCCAGAGTGGTAGCTTGTGCACCGCTCCATTGTAGGAGACCTTTACGTTAGCACTGTCGATTACAGGTATCAGTTCTTAGTTTCGTGCGAACTGGAGTTAAGACTGGCTTTAAGGCCTTGTTGCACCACAACCTTTCGAAAGTCTTTTTGCCCATGATGGACTGGCTTGCGCCCATGTCCAGCTCCATTGACACAGGGAGTCCATTTAGTTCAACATGCAGCATTATCGGGGGACAATTCGTGGTGAATGTGTGCACCCCATGTACCTCTGCCTCCTCGATCTGAGGCTCTGCTTTGTCATGATCCTCTGTGGATCTGTCCTCCTCTGTAACATGGTGGTTTGTAGGTTTAACAGGCTTAGCAGCTTGCCTGCACACTCGTTGGAGGTGTCCATTGTTCCACCCACCTTGCAAACGTACTCTTTGAATCGACATGAATGGAAATGATGATCACCTCCACAGCGACAACAAGGTGTTAATGGCCTTGCATTCATCACCCTTGATGGTGGACTCTGAGACATCTGCGGACGTGAAGCTGCAGGTATGTGTGACCTGCATTGTACATTATGATTCGAAAACAACATCACTTTGTTCACAGTACTTGTAACAGCACTTGTGTGCTGAGAGATTTGCTTCGTATTGTCACTGGTGGCAATGAATGCCTGGGCTATCGCTATGGCATTACTCAAGGTTGGGGTCTCTGCAGTCAAAAGTTTGCAAAGTATCACTTCATGGCCAATGCCAAGTACGAAAAAGTCTCTGAGCATATGCTCCAAATGTTCTTCAAATTCGCAATGTCCTGCAAGGTGTCTTAGCTCGGCGACATAACTTGCCACTTCCTGGCCTTCAGACCTTTTGTAGGTATAGAACCGGTACCTCGCCATCAGAATGCTTTCCTTCGGGTTCAAATGCTCTTGAACCAGTGTGCACAAATCGTCGTACAATTTCTCCGTGGGTTTTGCTGGAGTGAGGAGATTCTTCATGAGGCCATACGTTGGTGCCCCACAGACAGTGAGGAGGATCACCCTTCGTTTGGAACGCTCTCTTCCCCATCTAACTCATTGGCCACGAAGTATTGGTTGAGTCGCTCCACAAAAGTTTCCCAATCATCTCTCTCTGAGAATTTCTCCAGGATGCCCACTGTTCTCTGCATCTTTGGGTTCGCTATCTGTATCTCGTTGCCAGTTGTTGTGTATGGAGAAAGAGTCAGACTGAACACTGTGAGCTCAAAGTAAAGTGTGACTGTAGTCTTTTATTGCAGGTCTCCAGAGTGCCTCTCCAACCTGTGAAGCCTCCTTAAATACCTGTGCTCCCAAGGGATTATGGGATCCCTTGGGACTCCAGGGGATGAGCCCTCTAGTGGCTGTACAGAGTAAATGCAAGGTTACATATATAACAAACTGGGTGTTGTGTAACGAGAGAGGATTAATTAGCAATCTTGTTGTGCGAGGCCCCTTGGGAAAGAGTGACCATAACATGGTAGAATTAAGGTAACTTCGATGGTATGAAACGGGGATTGGCTAGGATAGACTGGCGAATGATACTTAAAGAGTTGATGGTGGATAAGCAATGACAGACATTTAAAGATCACATGGATGGATTACAACTATTGTACATCCTTGTCTGGCGTAAAAATAAAATCGGAAAGGTGGCTCAACCGTGGCTGAAAAGGGAAATTAGGGATAGTGTTAAATCCAAGGAAGAGGCATTTAAATTGGTCAGAAAAAGCAGCTGAGGACTAGGAGAAATTTAGAATTCAGCAGAGGAGGACAAAGGGTTTAATTAGGAGGGGGAAAATAGAGTATGCGAGTAAGCTTGCGGGGAACATAAAAACTGACTGCAAAAGCTGCTATAGATATGTGAAGAGAAAAAGATTAGTGAAGACTAATGTAGGTCCCTTGCAGTCAGAATCAGGTGAATCCATAATGGGGAACAAGGAAATGTTCTGTCTTCATTAATGAAGACACGAATAACCTCCCAAAAATACTAGGGGACCGAGGGTCTAGCGAGTAGGAGGAACTGGGGGAAATCCTTATTAGCCAGGAAATGGTGTTTGGGAAACTGATGGGACTGAAGGCAGATAAATCCCCAGGGCCTGATAGTCTGCATCCCAGAGTATTAAGGAAGTGGCCCTAGAAATAGTAGATGCATTGGTGGTCATTTTCCAACATTCCATGGACTCTGGTTCAGTTCCTATGGATTGGAGGGTAGCTAATGTAACCCCACTTTTTAAAAAAGGAGGGAGAGAGAAAACAGGGAATTATAGACCGGTTAGCCTGATATCGGTGGTGGGGAAAATGCTGGAATCAATTATTAAAGATCAGGGCATAGTGTGCAGCAGTCACCTGACGAATGCAGATATGTGTTGCATGTTGAGAAATGGTGCACATATCCCCAGTTGTAGCCTGGAACGCTCCAGATGCATAGAATGAAAGTGCAGCTGTAACCTTCACTTCAACTGACAAAGCAGTCCTCCTGACATTTCTAGGTTGCAGGTCTGCTTTTACTAACTCACAGATCTCAGTTACAACTTCTTTTCGTAAACACAGCCTTCTGACACAGTCTGCAACACTCAGGTGCAGGTACGAATGCCTGTCTCGATATACCCGACGTGGGTAAGGCCTCCTGCCCATTACCCTGCATGCTCTGAGGTTCCTCATGCGATGGCGTTGAATCAATTGACTTCTCCGCAGCACCATCATGCAGAAGGCTTGCACAAGGTATAGCATTGTTGGTAATGCCCCCATGATTAAATTCTACCTTTGCAAGAAGTTCAAAACGGCAGGCAGGACAAGATTCTTTGTTCTCTCTCCCCAAGGTCGACACCCTAGTATGGACCACATCCAGGTCTGAGCAGGCGCAATGATCGGGAACCCCCCACCCCCCCCCCAACCGGGCTTCATTTGATGCGTAGTGTAGGCTTCTCATGCCTTCCATTTGCCTTCCACAACCCCCCCACCCCGGGCTTCTTTTCAAGCCAAGCCTCTGTGTCTGGGCGAGGGACTGATTCTGCCAGCCGACGTTCCAACCCCCGAGCCCGGTTTGTAGACGTTCGGTGGTGGCGTGTCAATTTTTTAAAAATCAAAACTTAAAGAATTCCATTAAACTTCTATTTACTGCATTTTAAGTTTCAAAAATGTTAGTTTGATTATGGATATTTGTGTGTTCTTGACTCCCTCCAAAACTTCGCATAAAAAGAATGGCGTCTTTCTGTGCTGATTTTTTAATGTGCGCTGATTTCTCTTAAGTGCTCAGAAAGTTTTTCGGGAGTGATCACATACGCCGTCCTACGAGAAATTTAAATTGGCCAAACTTCCATAATTGTGAAAAACTGGCGCAGACATCGAGTTATATGACGCAAGATAAAACTAACCTAAAAAAATCGTAACTAACTGAGTTACGCTGGCGCACAAACATTGGGAAAACTTGGATTGTTTCATTTAGACCAGAAAAAGCAGCGTGCGGCTAAAAAACGGCGCAAATCCCTGGGCAAAATTGAGCACTGTTTTAAATGTTTATACTGTGTGCTACTAGTTATTAAAAAGTATTTTGTATAGCAGAAGTTAGATAAAGTTTAAAAGAGTTACCACGATCGGTTAGTTGTGACCCATGTTAGGTGAATCTGGCTAGATGTGGAAGTTTATGAAAAAAGATTTGAACAGTTAGGACTTTTCTCATTGGAGCCGAGAAGGTTGAAAGATGATTTGATAGAAGTCCACAAGATTATGAAGGCTTATGAGAAGATAAATAGTACTAAATGATTTTAATTAGTTGGTGAAATGGTTACACGAAGGCACATATTTAAGATAATCACAAAAGAATATGTGTAGGTTAGAATGTTGTAGCTACAAAAGAGGGATAGAGGTTGGTTAGAATGTTGTATTTTCTGCCACAAACTATTGCATCAGAAAGTGGGATTAGACTGACTCACTGACATAGACTTTATGGGTCAAATGTCCTGTTTTGAAGCTGTAATTTTCTATAATTCTGTGAAAGACTAGACTATTTCCCACTGAGAGGTGAGAGATTAATGACCAAATCAACCTGTAACATTCTTGCGGAACCTATTTAATTATTAAAGACCTAGACGGAGGTTGTTTATCCACTCTCGCAGTGAAGGAATAGTATGTGGTGTAGCAACTGAAGAAGAAAATGGGATACATGAATAAAATACGCTTGAAAGAACAAAACATGTTTAGAGAAGTGTATTTTGGTGCCCATAAGTGAGCCATATTTTTTAGAAATAGGAATCAATTTCCATCAGCTACACAATAACAAAATACTAATGTTTTCCACAAGCTGATTTGCAATAGTTAGGTGACTCAAAACTTAATACATTTTTAGCTGAATGTTACGATCATGGATCATCACAAATACAGAATGTTTGTGAAGAGTTTGGCATTGTTTGTGAGTATCTTAGCACTGTTCTTAAAGTTCAAAGGTTCTGGATGTAATAACAGACTGATTCTACATCCCATTCTGAACAAAACACGTACATATTTGCTGCAGTTAAAACCATAGTCAAGTCATTATCCCAATACAAATTGATAAAAGTCAACATTATACCACCAATCACCTTAGCACAGTGGCAGGACAGAGATTCAAGCCCATGATTCCCCAGATATTCAGCTTTGCATGTTACACATGAAGCCCTAAGTGGAAGCAAAGTGCTTCAGCACAAGGTAGGAGGGGAAAATAGAAGCGATGTATTTGCACATCCCAGCATCTGGTCCAAGAGAATCAACAGCAGATATCAAACAGCATGTTTCTATCCATACTGTGCCACATGATGGTGTTTAGTGTTAGAGGAATACAAAATAAAAATGAAAGAAGGAAATATTTGTTTATTCATAACTTGTGTATGTTTATGAATGTAATTACTCAGGATCTGTGAGCTAAGACTTTCAGCTTTAAACTATTGCTTCCATTAAACTTGAAATGTGATTTAATGTCAGTTTGTAACGTGGCTATACTAATTATATGAAACTAAAAGCAGTTCTAAATTAAAATATGCACTGGATAACTTTTTTTTAAATATTGCATTTTTTGGTTTATTTTAGAACTGTAATGCAACATCAGAATGAATGGGTTGGATTTGAGGAAAGGAAACTATGCTTACCTGTATTTTTTGTTTAATGTAAGATTTCATAACTCGGTGACTGCTTGGATTTTAAAAGCATGTACATGCCTATGCTCACCACAATGATAATGACCAGCACAACAGGAACTACAATACGTGATGCAACATCTGAAACTCCTGAGAAGAAGAAAAAATCTAGATTACTATAGATAAGACAAACCAATATTTATTAGCAAATCTATTTTGTATCTGAGGTATAATATTTTAGTATGAAAATTTAACAAGCTTTCCAATAATCCACTTGCTAAACAGATGGTCTGAAAAATATTTCTTATATATAGGAAACAAAGTCTCGCATTCTCTCATAGCCTTTGTATATTGCAGAAACATTTCAGGAAGTAGTTCTGTACATCTGAATTGAGGGTAAAGCTGCCCCATTTACTGACAGAATGCTTTGAGGATAGGTGAGGCAGCAAAACAATGTGGCTCCTCCCTGCACAAGTACTGAAACAGTTTCGCTGTTACTCACTTGCACAGACCTTCTCTACTACTGGAAAAACAAAAGTAAAAAGTTGTAAACCACACATACGCAATTGCTTCAGGAAAAATTTTAAAACCATTTGTATTTCCTGGAATAACTGCACTGATGGTTGGACAAGGTGTTGGGGTTGTGGGAAGCCTTCAGCACTCAGATGGGTGGAGCCTCTGTTCAGTTTCAGAGCTGTTTCTGTGTATAATGGTGCTGATACCATCAACAGGACACTGATATCCAGAGACAGCAGAGGTTATTATATTAAAAGAGCAAATCCTCCTTTGGTTTCAGTAATTCGTATTTCATTTACTGTAAGATATTTGCTTCCAATGGCAAATGTGCTGAGGAAAGCTCGGTTTCACTCCCAATTCCTTGCTGTACTGATAGTGACATGTTTTTGAAATCACTTGCTTGAATGTAACCTTCCTAGTCAATGAAGTGTCTCTAGAAAATTTAAATGGCTTTAAAATCTTTTACAAATGTGTGTGTGTGCTGCTTGTGCAGCAGACTTTAAAACATTTTTAAAAAACTTATTGTACAGCAGCACAAGCTAACACTGCTATCATGTTTCTGATTGTGGAATAGTTGAGCCTTGTAATGCAGTTTTGCACATTGCTAATCTATACACACTTTCTCCTCACATGGTCAGAAGGTTAGTCATGATCGTGGCTTAGAAATAACCTGAAACCATAATTGTTTCAAGTTGATGCGAATGCTTTGAGATTCGCCCTGCAATGTAACCGCAGTGAATTTAGGGCAAAGGAGCCAACACATATTGCAGAACCATTTGAATTAGGAACAATTATAAATTATAAATGGGATACAAGTCAGTGACTGAATTGCATCATTAATGGACTTTAGATCAGGGGTTCTCAACCTTTTTGCTTCTGAACAACCCCCCCCCCCCATCAACCCCCGAGCCTTGTGGTATAAAAATTCCACGCCCCTACAATACAAGTAACTTTTCTGTATAAAAATTAGTTATACAAGTAAACATATTTATTTGTTATTTTTGTTTTACTTACTTAATGTGACTTATTAGGAAGTGAAATTCCAATCATCCCCCCCCTTTAATCAATAACTGGAAATTAGATGCAATTTTATTTTTCCACCACCGTCAATCAAAGACAAAGTAACACAGGATATGACCTGAACCAAGCCCTGAACCTCAGCATTACCGGCACCCACTGGAGTGAGTGGGTGTAAAGAGTAAGCTCTCCTTTGGTGACTCTATAGTTACTCCTGGTTATTTATTATTCACTGGCTGCTGACCTTACTGAATGAATTGAGGAAATCCTCTATCTTCTTGATGCTGCTGGTGATAACCTCAATGTACTCCCTCTCTCTCTCTCTCTCTGCATCGAATCGCCCTGACCCACCATGTCTGAACCACAACGACATCCCCGACCCTATATCTAATCACTCCGCTGATTGGCTTTGCATCGGCCGTCCAAATCGCCAATAAAGCCACATCTAACCCAAAAGTGCGAGTTAGGCAAAGATTATTGGTCAGCAGGGCGGTGGATTGAGACAACAGATTAAATAAAAGTTTCTTTTGGTTAAACATGAAGGAGAGCTCAGATTTTGGAACAAAATAATAATCTGATTGGTTAATTAGTATCGTACAGCACAGAAGGAGGCCATTTAGCCTATTGTGCCTGTGCTAGCTCTTTGACAGAGTTACCCAATTAATCCCATTCCCTTGCTCTTTCTCCACAGCCCTGCAATTCCTTTTTCCCTTTCAAGTATTTTAAGGACATTTAAAAAGGAAACTATGATAAAGGCATAAAAAGTACAGCATTTATAAACACCTTCCACTTTTCGTCTTGTGTATCCTTCGGCAAACGAACATTTTCAGAAATTTCCAACCAACAACATGACCCTAAAATAAATATATTCAGGGTCTCACCCAGCTCATGTTATCTAAAATGTACTGTCCATTTAAAAAGTGAGCGGAGATAAAATTCACTTTATAAAAGTAGTCCAAAAGAAACCCACCCACACAACTGAAAGTATCAGATTGAATCATCCAACTGTGGATGGAAGATTATTTCTGGAGCGATTGGTTCATCCCCTGCAGGTTTTTCCACTGCAGACAAGTGCTGTGCTTTCTTTAAATTCATTCTGCGATCACATGGTACCCATCAGAAACACGAGTTCACTCTCGCCATCGCTGAGCTGTCGGCTTTCTGTTTCCCTGGTCCTTCTCCGTAGTTCTCTCTCTCCTTTTGCAAATCTACACAGAAGCAGCTCTGTCTGTCTTTTCGTCGTTCGTCAATTGACAATAGGTTAGATCTGGATTTCGATTGGTTTCATTGACGAAACAACGAGAAATATGATTGGTTTAACTTGGGTTAATGTTATTTTGACGAATCCCTTGAAAACCCCCACCCCCATTTCAGAACACCTGCTTTAGGTGACTTCGATAATCAGGTGGCAAGAAACTATGGGCTAGATTTGACACTTTTATGCAGATCACCCAAAAATGGGTGTAAAATGGCGGTAAAAATGGGTTTTCAGATCGTCGGCTTGTCGCCCATTCTTAAAGCCCCAAGCCTCCATTTTTGAAATTGGTCATTACCGCAAGCGATATGAAATGGGCATTAGCGTTAAACCTCTCTAACCTTCTGCCGTAAAGTGTCGCCATCCTTAGCAAAGACATGGCAATGCTCGATTCCTGCAATTCAAGAGGTCAAGGCTCATTATGACATGCACATAAGAGGAGACAGAGAGGGAGCTGAGAGGGAACGAAGGCATGTGTGGGTGTGGTGTGGCTGCTTTGGGAGGAAGGAGGGAGAGTTTCAAGCTTTATAGAAAATTGGGAAAAAAAATTAGCTGTTACCAGCCAGATATTTTCCCGAATTTGGTGCCTATAATGGAGGGAGAGGAGGAGGCAACACAGCACGCTGTGGAGACTGACGCTGGTGAGAGCAGTGAGCTGGGAAAGGAGCATATTGGAGGACGCAAAAGAGCAAGGAGGCTCTCAGATGAGGCAACTGCCTCCCTCCTGCAGGAGGTCGAGTCATGCTGGGGTGATTTGACAAAGGGAGGGCGTGGGAAGCCCACCCCAAAGGCCTACCAGAAGATATGGGCCGAGATAGCAGAGGTGGTCTCATCGGCGACCAACGAAGTGCATGAGGGCAATCAATGCCGCAAGCGATGGAATGACCTTGTCGGATCTGCAAGAGTAAGTATTACATATATTTACATGTACTTATGTATTTATATAATTTGATTTCTATGAGTCATGAGTGACTATCATCAGATGTGAGGTGTTTCACTTTTACCGGGAATGTTGTACTCAAAGTCTGTGGTCATGGTGGACGTCTTAGGTAAAGAATGATAATTATCATAATAATCATGATTACATCTGTCGGTTATGTGTTTTATCAGTCTCTGTGACAATACCTAGCAATGAAATCACGGAATGATCTCATGCCATGTCGTCCTGTCACCTTTTACAGAAGAAGCTATTGACGATTAGGTCTGTGCAGAGGCGAACGGGTGGGGGGCCACTAGTCCCCAGCGACATCACTGAGATGGAGGAGTGGGTGCTCGCAATTGTGGGGAGCAATCCCTGGATGGCCACGTAAGCAGCTGCAGACCCTGAAGTGAGTAAAGTATACATCATTGCGTGACCTAAAGTCAAATAATGCCACACCCACTCATATCCGAACAATCATATATGATAGATGGTTTCTAAAATTGTCCTATAAATAATGCTGGCCTAATGAAAATTATTGCAATGCACAATGTGTTGATGGTCATGAAATGTGATGTCTGTGATGATTTTGATAACGGTGGTGCTATTGTCATGCATATGCTGTGTGTATCGCTGTACTCACCTTGTGATCCTAGCACCCCCTTCTCCTCTAATAACCTCATTTGTGTTTTGCAGCTCAGCCAGCAGGACATCCCAAGGCAAGACTCGGCAGACGATCCTACATCTGCTGCTGAGGAGATCCGATTCTCGTCTGTCAATCCGCTGGGTCTGTTCTCTACGGATGAGAACGCCGACTTTGAGGAACCTGCATCGCAAGGCTCCAGAAAGCATTCCACTCCATGGCCATCTAGTGCTCCTCCGGCCATTCCTGCCTCCACTCTGGCAGTATCAGACCCAAGCACCTCGCCACAGGGCACCCCATTTGTCCCCAGGAAGGCGCCGATCCCGCGGAAGTTTCATGGACACGGCAGGTCTGGTCCATGAGCGCCACATGAGAGCAGAGAGATGGTTAAGTTGTCCACGAGAACTGTAGATGTAGGTGACTGTTATAGAGAGAGATTTTCCAACAGAGCAAAGGCGCTTGTAGCATAATGCATAATGTTAGAATTAAATGTGTGTGTGTAAAATGTATGAAGATGGCTGCTCGTGATTCAGCAAAGCCTCAAGGGATTTCAGCTAGCCGAAAGAGACTGCATTCCTGGTTACTGATAACTGCTGTTTCTCACACAGGAATACACATAAAAAAATGAGTTTCTGCAGATGTCCCTAATCAACTGGCTTTCAGGCCTCAGACAAGATGTCCTGGCTCATGTTAGAACAATACGACTCTGTAACAAGATTGAGATAAGGAGACTGCCCAAAGACGGCACCAAAGGACAGTAAGATAAGGGGGGTCCCAGACCATGTCACAAGACCATGAATAACTCTCATAAACACATGAGGCAATCACGCAGCCATTTATTGAGACCAATGGTCTATTTGAATCTATATGTAATATATAATCAATATGACTGGATAGTGTCCGACCGAAATGGGCTGATCTAACTGTAGTAAACTGTTGTAAAACATATAAAAATCCATGAAACCCTTTGTTCGGCGGAGAGAAGTGCCTGGATGCACCAGTGGCTTCATCTCCCCGCTGGCGTAATAAACTGTTTTGATGTATGGACCGACCCTGAGTGATGAGTGATTCTTGGGGGGTACATTCGCGCTAACAATGGCGTCACAAACAGGATATTGCTGAGGCTGTTGGGACACCCCTGGAGAATCCGGGTGAGTATAAGTCCGAGTATAAAAATACATAGCGGGGTGCTGGAGGCGAACGCACAGATTGATCGACACGGATGGATGGTCCAGTATCTCACACACCTAGCCTGAGCCTGAATTAAGAGGACTTAGTCCCACGTGACGGCCAGGATCAAGTAGGCATAGAGAACCCTCCCCCCAAGACCATAGGATCGAGAGACCGAGCGACACCTCCCAGACCCAGTAAGGGAATTTGGCAGTAGATCCCGGGGGGAAGGGACCACTAGGTATCCAGATGCCGACCTGTATCCAACCTGTAAGGAGGGTCGGACCAACAGGCAAAACGGTGGTAGGTAGTCGTAAGGAGATGTAGGGCACTGCGGGAATTGCTTAAATGCGTTTTAAGAATTGTATAAGTTTGTGGAATAGCAGACTTGTGACCTGACAGTAGCTAGAAACGGTCTACTACAAGTCACTCCAGACAATAAAAAGGCAGACCTCTGAGAGTTAGATGGTCTACTACAAGTCACGCCAGACAATAAAAAGGCGGACCTCTGAGAGTTAGATTCCTAACGAGCTACCCCACTCCAATATCTGCGAGTTAGAAACAGCCTACAACAAGCCACGCTGGTGAAGGCGGACTGCTGAGAGTGAGGTGGTCTACTACAAGTCACGCTGGTGAAGGCAGACCTCTGAGAGTTAGATCTCTAACCATCCCCAATACTAAATACCAAACATGGCCAATATAACAACAGAACTCGAGCGGGGACCCGAAGAGTCCCTTACTCGCCACCTGGTGGAGAAACAAAAGAAAGTAATAGAAAAGGCCTGGGTTCTGATTCTTCGAGCCCACGTAAAATTAACAGAGAAAGTAAATCAATCATGTATTAATCTATCATCATGTATTCATTTAGTTTTTAAAAACTCTGATAGTGACTATCTTAAGTGATGTATGGATCCAAAAATAGAGCCGGCCAAACAATAAGCTTTGTTGAATGACGAGAGACTTTTGTGAATGTTTGTCTTTGAGTGAGAGTGCTTGTGTAATTTTTGACTGTGGAATGAATTTTTTACGTGTCTGAAAGCCTGTTTGGAAAAGTGGTGGAGCTGTCTGTTTGTTTTAGCTCCACCCACTTTTTCAAACAGAGTGAAAGTTTTTTTTTAACCCTTTGCAGTGTTGTCCTGTATGTAGGAGGTTTTAAGAAAGTGTGAACCTAGAATTGAATTACATTTTAAGTTAGAAACGCAGGTGTGGATTTATTTGGATGATAAGTTACGGAGCTAGGAAATGCACAAAGGATAGGTTTGTTGAGCAAAAGATAAAAAATACATGGTCCCGGTAGTTTTAAAAAAAAATGTATTTGACACGTTCACTTACTTGTCGAAAGAAAACCTGCAATCGTTGATTACATTGGGTTGAAAGACATAAATTTAGTCTAGGAATGAGATAAAGAATGCCTTTTTAAAAATAAGCCTGCATGGGTCTCTCGAGGCTGCAGCCTGGGGAAGTACGTTCCCATTTTCCTTTGTGTAAAACCTTGACACGAAAGCTTCTAGCTCAGTAAAAAGTGTTTTAAATAAAAGATTGGAATTACAAAATTTGAATTGGGATTTTGAGATATTAAGAGAAGACACAGCAAAATACTGAGATAGATTCAAATTTAAAAAAAAATTAAATTAAATCTGATCTCTTAAAGAAAGAGAGAAATAAAACTAAAAGGTTTGGAAACAATCTAGAAATATCTTCAGGGATCAGGTCAAACTCCTGGGCAAGTGGTGAGCTATCTGCGAAGGTGTAAAAGGGACTTTTGGGAAAAAAAAGTTAAAACGGCAAGCTTTAGCAGTTTAGAAAAAGGAACATTGTAACGGCCTTGAAACTGGAACATTTGAGATAACGAAAAACAGCTCTCAAAGCCTATGTGCTAGACTCTGTTCAAGGTATGGAAAAAAAAGATAAAGGCGCAACCTTGAAAGAAAACAAATTGAAAAAAAAAGTGTCTTTGAATGTCTGATGATTTTAAAGTAACAAATTTACGGAGACACGAGCCCTCTGTGTAAAATAATTTGAAGAAAGGAGATCTGAAAAAAAAAGACGTAACGTACTAAATACTAGGCTGTGAAAAAGATATTGGTTTAATTGGAAAAAAAAAATTGAAAGAGGTAAAAGACATTCTCCATTGATAACGATTTTAAATTACGAGAAAGTTTCACGGCAGTTTGAAAAGATTTCCAAAACAGATGTTGTTTATCAAGAAAAGTCCTGAACAGTCTGAACAAACAGGAGGGTTTTGAAAATAACGACGAGAAAATATCTAAGCTGTGCGAACTCAGCACAGAAAAAAAAACTGGGAATTAGAAAATCTTACTGAATTTTAAAATTCTTATAGAAAATGGAACTGGCATGGAAGTTTAGATTTTGTGCCGAGAGAGAAACAAAACACAAGAGTTGCCCAGTGAACGGGACCGTAAAAAAACCCGAAATGTTGGAATGTATACAGCTTGTGTAAAAATTGGATTTCAGTAAACAAAATAGCTATTAAAAATGTGTGGTCTCGTTTTAAATCAAATAAAAAACAATCTTTGGCAAGTACTTGAATTAGAAGTTTAGGAAAGATTGGAGTTTAATCTAAAATGCTGTCTATCCTGATGTGAAGATTTTTATTATGACGGCTTTACTAATGATTTCTACGGTTTTAACGGCTTCCTAATTTCTAAGCAAGTTTTGAAGGCACAAAAACTTGGAAAAAAAAAATTCGGATGATTACGCGAAGTGACGTAATGACATCAGGCCTTCTTACAAACCTGTAAAGGAGTTAATCCTTTCCATTGACAGCTGTTTTATACTGGACATTATTAATTTGGATTTCTTAATAGAATAAAGAAGACTCACCTGACAGATAGAGGAAATTGTGGGATAGTCAGGATAAAAAATAAAATAGAACTAGTCTATGTAATAATACTTGCCTGAACAAATAAAGAAATAGATACTCAAACAAAACAAATTCAAGAGTTAAAAGCTAAAATAAATAAGCTGGAAGAGATTTAAAAAATGGAACCAGACGGATAGTGCAGTGCGCAGCCATAGCACCATCACCTGTGGCAACAGAGCCAATGTACCCCACGGTGGGGAGTGCACAAACCCAACCTAACCCTTACCTCCGATTTCACAGAGTGACCTCGACATGCATGGATAAAAGATGAGTAGACCAGAACCTAACACCTGGTGACGACCAGGATCTGTTTAAAATTTGGAGATAAAACACTCACCGAGATGGGACCGCAGCGGCTACTTCGACTCTGGAGACTCAGGATACTGGGAACCTTAAGGCCCACGCAAGCACTGGATAATACAGATGGACTACGAGAGATATAGCACATGCAGGAAAGACACACTTACCCGAACTATGGGATCTTGTTTAATTTAACTGATGGAATATGTATCCCAGCAGCCAAGGACTGGAGCAAGGACAGAACTTATTTTAACACATAATGTTAAGCATGTAATTGTGCCTGTTCTGATCAATATTTCAGGCATACAAATGCTGGAGTATTGTACAGAACAGACAAGGAAGATGTATAGTGTATCAAGTAAGGTTGTAATGCAGCAGGCTGCCGATGCCATGGGTGCCACTAGGTTCTGAGGACAAGAGCAGGTGCATAGGCATAAGAGGGGAATAATTAATGACGCTGCTACCGGCTTTAATACCGGGACCTCCATAGTAAACTCACTGGATATACAAGGGCTGAATGAAAAGGTGGAACAACTTAAAGAGGTAATAAGGGAACTGTTAGAGCAGGCAGAGCAGAATCAAAAAGACCAAGCCGACTTAGCATGGAGATACAGTTAGATGGAATTTCAGTAATCGATACACATGCCAAAACAATTGTCTAATTGACAGAAAAAAGGAAGATGCCAGAAAGCTCCGACAAGGGCAACCCTGTCACGCTTATGGTTTGTGGATGGTGGGACAGATACGACACAACCTCGATCAGATCCAAAGGGGAGAGGTACCAGATTGGATAGACAGCTCACATCTGGCTCAGCTAGCCAAGCTGAAGGGAACACTGGATAACTGCACTCTAAAGGGACTAACCAGAGTATACCCAGCGATCCCAACTGCCAAATGGGCACAGCGGCGGGAGTGGGGATTGTCTTGATGATCCCTACAGTCACACGAGACTCAGGTCCATTTCCCCTTTATCAACTGGAGAATATTGGGGTTGCACACGACAATGCCTCCCTCTGTTACTATTTAACCACAGACTCCGCTATCCGTAGAGATAACACGCTATACGACGTCTCCCTGACAGGGTGCAAACAGAGGGGGCGAAATCATGGTGTGCCTCCACCCGGTGGGACAGGGAGCATCAGATGAGTGTGGTTTTAATCGAACTGATGGATGCGTTCTGAAAATAATACCTGCCTCTACACATTTTGCCCAGGCCGGGTACGGAGGCAAAGGGAGATACTTTGTCCCCACCACAGAACGCTCATATCAGTATAACGGCTTGCAATGCCAGAGCCCGCAACCAAACTTCTGTTTTACACCCCTACGACCCGTTACCATAGGGCAAGCCCGCATTATCCAAGTTAGACGATGAGGTACCGAGATCATTAATGCCACCGATCGGCTCCATGATCACCTGCAAGACTATGACGAGCCAGAACAGGCCCCTATTCTCCATTTAGCGGAAGTATTAAGGGAACTAAAACTTAGAGTTGGCCGGTCTGTTAAGCTCTACCACCAACTGCAGACAAAGATTGAGATACTGGAGAAAGACACCCACGCAGGGCTGCAGGATGAGAGTTGGTGGAGGAGGGTTTGGAACTGGGTTATGAATATCAACATCCACCCTTGGATTCAAATTATATCACATATACTGGTCGGAATACAGCTAGTCCTAGTGTTAGCATGGGGAGTCATGGCTTGCTGGTCCTGCAGATATTATGCACAACAACGGAGGTTTAACACCAGAGCTCAGATAAGCAAGGAAGTTCACGTAACAGACGAAAGGGGCGATTCGAACTATATTAATTTGATCTAAAACAACTGGGACTCCTGAAATCGCATGACTGGCCAGCACGTCGAAGCAGGGAGTACCGGATGATACAAAAACATAAAATAACATAATATAAATTAGTGTCGGTTTCAGGGGGCTAGGACTAGCCCCTTTACCGAAAGAGGTATTGTTATAGAGAGAGATTTTCCAATAGAGAAATAGCGCCTGCAGCATAATGCATAATGTTAGAATTAAATGTGTGTGTGTAAAATGTATGAAGATGGTTGCTCGTGATTCAGCAAAGCCTCAAGGGATTTCAGCTAGCCGAAAGAGACTGCATTCCTGGTTACTGATAACTGCTGTTTCTCACACAGGAATATACATAAAAAAACGAGTTTCTGCAGATGTCCCTAATCAACTGGCTTTCAGGCCTCAGACAAGATGTCCTGGCTCATATTAGAACAATACGACTCTGTAAGAGGATTGAGATAAGGAGACTGCCCAAAGACGGCACCCAAGGACAGTAAAATAGGGGAGGGCCCGGACCATGTCACAAGACCATGAATAATTCTTAGTAACACATGAGGCAATCACGCAACCACCTAATGTTTAGAGACCACTTCTATTGGTCTACTTGAATTTATATGTAATCTATAATCGATATGATTGGATAGTGTCCGGCCAAAATGGGCTGATGTAACTGTAGTAAACTGTTGTAAAACATATAAAAATACATTTGGTCGGCAGAGAGAGGTGTCTGGATGCACCAGTGGCTTCATCTCCCCGCCGGCGTAATAAACCGTTTTGATGTATGGACCGACCCTGAGTGACGAGTGATTCTTGGAGGGTACATTCGCGCTAACAGTGACCAGATCCTCAATGCATTGGGAGGCATATCCTGACAGCTGGCCACCATCTCTGGCACCATGACTGAGTACGTTCCGCGGATGGCGGAGGCCCTGGAGGCAATAGCCAGGAACACTGCTGGCTCAGGCCTCCCAGTGGCCCAGGAGCACGGCACTCCACCCCCAGGTTCCGCACCACCACTGCCAACGACAGATGAGAGGCAGGACCAAGATCCTGCTTCTGGATCCGAGAATGTTCCCAACTCGGCACCCCCCACTCCCGTACCCGTACAACCACCGCTTCTGCCTTCATGCTCCCCAATGAGGCACTGCCTGAGGAGCTCCTCGGCCAGGCAGTGTGGAGCAAGGAGGGGAAGGGGTAGAGGTGGGGAGAAGAAGGGGAGGGGGGAAGGAAAGTGAGGTGCATGTCCGCAGATGATGGCTTTGTTATATCTCCATCTGGGTGTATGCAATTTGTTGTAATGTACGGGGGGAGGGGGCCATCCTCCTGCTTTGCATTTATATTCTGTGTTGCTGGACATGTTGACCATTTGATTGATGTCAATGGTGGATAAAGTGGGGTGGGGGTGTTTTTTTTTTGCCCATGATACTTATGATTTCAGACCAATGGTCGTATAAAATATATTTTATTGAACATAACCTTGTTGCGCATTGTCTCAGATAGCTGGACCATTACACACTGGTGATTCCTTAACATGAAAGGGTTAAATAAAACTTAACTTCAATCAACGTAAACTTTAACTGGCACCAAGGTGATGCCCACCATTGATGTCTGAACTGCACACACACAGCAGTGTGTCAGCGTTGTAACTCACAGCAATGTTCTTTCAGGCAAATCATTCGGTTATGAGCTCCTGACATAAGAGTCTTGCAGCTATGTAGCCACCACGGGCCCTTTCCTATGGTGTGGAGGAGGGCGTGGGCATGGTTGAATAGTCAGCCTGATTGTCTGGCCCGAGGTCAGCGTCCAGCCCCTCGTCCTCCTCTTCCTCTCTCTCCTGAGGTGGACCATCAGTCCCTTCTGGCAATTCTTGTCCCCTCCTGATAGCCAGGTTGTGTAGCATGGAGCACACGACCACAAATTGAGCTACTTGCTCAGGGTTATATTGTAACTCCCCTCCTGAGTGCTCCAGGCATCTCAAGCACTGCTTAAGCACAGTTATTGTTTTCTGGACCACATTGCGTGTGGCTCTGTGGCTCTCGTTATATCGCTTCTCGGCGTCGGTGTGGGTGTCATGCAGAGGGGTCATCAGCCAGGTGGCTAGGCCATATCGGTTGTCACCAAGCATCCAACATTTTCCTTGTGGCTGACTCTTAAACATGTCAGAGACAGTGCTCTCACACAGGATGTGAGCCTCATCGAAGCTGCCCGGACATTTGGCATTCACTGCCATTATTATCTGGTTGTGGTCGACAACTAGTTGGACCTTCAGGGAGTGAAATTGTTTTCTGTTGCAAAAAAGCTCTAGGTCCTGAGAAAGTGCCCACATGGCAATGTGAGTACACTGTATTGCTCCCTGCACCTTGGGGAACTTAGCAATGCTGTAGAATGCTCCAGCCCTATCAGTCTGAGCCTCCGTGGTCATGGGGAAGCTGATAAAGTCCATCCTACACGTGTATGGGGCCTCCGTGACCTGTTTTAGCAGTGATATATGGCATGGTGAGACAGAGGATAAATGTCGACCGCGGAGGCCTGAAAGGAACCAGATGCGTAGAACGACAGTGCCGCGGTGACCTTGACTTCAACGGACAGTAATGTTCTGAAGGTGATGGTTCGCTGCAGATCTGCCCTTATGAGCTGGTATACTTCAGTGATCACCACTTTGTGGAAGCACAGTATCTGAAGGCAGATGTTCTCGGACACATCGAGGTAAGACCTCTTCTCCCTGTAAGTGCGGGGTGTGTATGGTCTGGACCTCCTCCTCATTCTGGCATGTCTTAGATTGGGCACATAATGATGCGCATTAGACGTTGTACCATTTGCACTCTGCAGCATCAGCGTAGTGATCGATGCAGGCTGAGAAATGGCTCGCCCCATGCCAATAAAAGTATAATACCGATTGATCAGAAGCAATAATTTCAACACCAAAAGACATCTACAGTGAAACCCAATCGTCCACAGTCTGAAAAGATGTCTGCTGAAATGGTCACTTCACCTGAGAAGAACTCCAGAGTCAATAAAAACTCCTCTGAGGTTGAAGCAGCCTTTTCAATGAAGCGACCTGCGATTTTAAAAATGGCGTCCACACCACTGTGATTAGTTCAGAACAGTTCCACTTTTACAGAGCGGTGTTTTGGGCGAACGATATTGTGGGCGAGATGTGTGCGAGGTGGTGAAAGTGACGCTGGGCGTTAGTTTCGGCAAATTTGATCTTTACGACCAAAAAAAGTGGGCTGTCGGTGTTATTGAAGCTCAGCGTTAAGCACGTGCTGAAAGTAACGCTGGGCGATATTATGGGCATTGGTTTCGCCCATTCTGATGATTCCGCCCAAAAAAGTGGGTGGGCGGTATTATTTTTTCCTAGTGTTACGTACATGCCAAAAGTAATGCTTGGTGATAAGTGTCTGAAAAATGGGCGTCAGTTTCCATTTTGTGGCTAAATGGGCGATATGTGGGCGTTACACCTCAATTCAGTGGTAAAATGGACGTTAAGTGGGCGTTATGTATGCAAAAATAATGGAAACTCTAGCCATGTAAGTGAAATGGAAATATTTCTTAAGAGAAGTGATTAACAGCACCATCTCAAAGAAACATTTCCAAAAGCGATTGAAAGTGACTTCTGATTTGGAGAAGGTGCTGGAAGAGACTGAAACAAACAAACAAAAATAAACACTCTTGGGCATTGTAATAAAATGAGCGTATTGCTCAGAGGCCAGGAAGATTGTGCAGCTTTTGACTCCACTCGATTACCACTGCAGCAGGATTCACCACCTCAAACAC
Source organism: Pristiophorus japonicus (assembly GCF_044704955.1). Classification (NCBI taxonomy): domain Eukaryota; kingdom Metazoa; phylum Chordata; class Chondrichthyes; family Pristiophoridae; genus Pristiophorus; species Pristiophorus japonicus. Next base: position 130,910,232 of record NC_091986.1, on the reverse strand, counting down.
AGCCCCTAAACAGCATATTTACATTATTTACGTTAGTAGAGAACTGTGTAAAGTATTTTACTTTTTAGATAGTTTTGATGATTTCAATAGCTCTTTTCATCAGATCATACCATCATAGAATGAAGATTTTATTGCTGGTAACTTTGATCTCTAATTAGGACACATTGCAGCCAGTCTTTGTTTTAGCCTGAAGCACAATGAAGTTTTAGATGCCTATACTGAAGTCCAACAATTGTGTAGGATCAGTGTGTAACACAAATCTTGAAGCAACAGTTGATATGAGGTACCCATGGAACTTCCCACAACCTCCCTCAGTCTCAGTGAAAAGCAGTGTATTCATCAAGACAAAAACTTCCTAATTTCTGTACTCCCTGTCGCACACAGCAATCTACAACTATACGGTCATTCTGCAACAAAATGGCTAAAGCAAGTCCATTAAGAGTAATAACATTCAGATGAAAATTCATCTCAAGAAGTCAAATCATCTGAATTGATGCATTACCCTTCTGGCTAAATGAATAAATTTCCTTTTGTTTATTTTTCAGCATTACTGCGATCAATTACAACACCTTTATAGAGTTGGACCTCTTTTTGTTCCTTTAGATGTAAAAATAAATCATGGAATGATTGGCATTGCTGTTCATTTTATCCTAAATCAGGAAGAACTTACCTGCTGGCTTGATGAAAATAAATCTTTCTTGAGCCATTTCTTCACTTAAGACAACACATACAAAATCTATTTCAAAATCCTTTTTCGTAACTTCTAAAAAACACAGGTCAACTTCAATATAAGATTCTTCTGTTTCTCTTCTTTCACTAGTAATTCAAAGAAACATGAGTAAGAAAGAGTTAAAACACATACTGCAGTTTTTAGACAGCAAAGCATTCAAAGCTTTAAGGCATCATACTAACGGATTCAGCTCAATACTCATATTGAACAGTATAATTTTCAACAACGTCTGGGAGTCTCACTATTGAGAAAATTGATTGCTCACTGATCTGACTAATTAACCTGCAGTATAATGACATCAAGACTATTACCTCCAACAAGATTATTCACTAACATTTTTATCAAGGAGCATGATCCTGAGCAATGTCTTGAATATGTAACATTAGTAGAACTCCATTACAATGTTTAGGGGGAGAAATTGGGACACTTTGCATCTCCTATTAGCGCCACCCGGGCACAGCGAGAACAGCGTCTCCTGCTAAATTGGGCGGGGGTTTTGAGGCGGCGCTAACACGTAGCGCCCCGGTCAGCTGCACCTGGCGATGCTGATGTCATCACCGTGCGCAGTATCCCATTACCGCCCGGGAAGATAAATTGGCCCTCATCCCCTGTTTTACCACCTGGCGCAGACAATGACAGCTCCAGCAGTCGAGTTTCTTCGGAAGTCAGCTGGAGGCGTGCTATTTAAAGGCGCCAGCATCAGGTAAAGTTTTAGTCAGCCAATAATAGTTGTTACTTACTTCCACATCGGCAGACAGGCATTTTGACAGATTTCATCAATTTTCAGTTGATGGAGTGTTCTGCCTGTTAAAGATTCGTGACTTTCATTGAGGGCAGATTTGAAAGTCCAACATTTATATTGTTTCATGGGGGCTGTGTTGGCACTGGACCTCGCACTTCAGCGTCACCGTCGAAGGTAACTTAGATAGAGAGATAGATAGAGAGAAAGGCAGCAAAATGTGGCCAGAGGGTGGTGGGCCAACAGAGCTCTCAACAGGAGACCTTACCTTTCGAGGGTATTCAGCAACAGTTCTCTGATATCAATTTCACAGAGGAACAAAGTGTTTGAAGGCTGTGCTTCAGCAAGGATGTGGTCACAGAGCTCTGCCACCTCCTGCAACCAGGCCTCGAGCCACAGACCAGTGTGATGATGGTTGTCTCAGTGGCAGTCAAGGTCACTATCATGCTCAATTTCTACGCCAGCGAATCCTTCCAGTGTGCAACAGGAGACATCTCCAACATCTTCCAGTTTGCAGTTCATTGCTGCATCCACGAGGTCACAGATTTTCTCTACAGAAGGAGAAGGGACTACATTTCCTACCCTGTTGTGTCCTTACACACTACAGCAAATCAACACGAGGCACATACTGGAGACAAGGTCACTCTGTGACCTGTATCTTTATTCACAGGACCAAGAAGTGATGACCCTGCATGTGGGACCTCCCTTTATATACCAGGATGACCAGGTGAGGAGTGTCTCCCACAAGTTCACCCCCTGTGGTCAAGGTGTGCATTTCTCAGGTGTATACAGTGTACAGTGTTGTTACATAAAGGTTACAGTTATGTGAGGGTTACAAACATTGAAAGCCCGTTTCTGACAGTCCCCCCAAAACCAGTTACAACCCTTATGCAGGGGCACGTGTAGCGGCTCCAACAATGTACTTAAGTTCAGCAGAAAGTTCCCGAAATAGTTCAATAGTCCCAGAAATGAACGCAACTCCAATGTGTTGCCAGGCCTGGGCGTGCGACGGATCGCCTCCGTTTTAGATTCGGTAGGCCGGATCCCGTCTGCGGCAACCCTCCTGCCCATAAACTCGACCTCTGGGGCCAAAAACACACACTTCGACTTCTTTAGTCGTAGGCCTACCCGGTCCAGTCGGCATAGCACCTCCTCCAGGTTGTGGAGGTGTTCCTCGGGTGTCTCGAACGTGATAAGGATGTCGTCCTGAAATACGATTGTTTCAGGATTTGAGCAAGCTTTCCATGTTCCTCTGAAAGATAGCGGCTGCTGAACGAATACCAAATGGACACCTGTTGTAGACAAATAGCCCCTTGTGTGTGGTGATGGTGGTCAGTAGCTTGGATTCTTTGGTCAGTTCCTGAGTCACGTAGGCTGAAGTGAGGTCCAATTTGGTGAACAGCTTGCCGCCTGCCAGCGTGGCAAAAAGATCCTCCGCTCTCGGAAGCGGGTATTGGTCCTGAAGGGACACTCGGTTGATGGTGGCCTTGTAGTTGCCGCACATCCTGACCGAGCCACCAAGCCATCCTGTTTTTAGGACAGGGACGATGGGACTTGCCCAGTCGCTGAATTCAACGGGCGAAATTATGCCCTCTCTTAGCAACCTGTCCAACTCACTCTCAATTTTCTCCCGCATCACATACGGCACAGCTCTGGCTTTGTGGTGCACTGGTGTGGCATCCGAGGTGATGCGTATCACTACTTTGGTGCCTTTGAAAGTCCCGATGCCAGGTTGAAATAATGACTCGAATTTTTGTAGGACCTGTGAGCATGAACTTCGCTCCACAGATGAAATGGCGTGCACATCCCCCCATTTCTAGTTCATCTCGGCTAGCCAGCTCCTCCCCAAAAGCGCGAGACCATTTCCCAGGACAATCCAGAGTGGCAGCCGGTTCTGAGATCCATTATGTGTGACCACCAACATTGCACTGCCTAGCACTGGGATGATCTCTTTGGTGCACGTCTGTAATTGCGTGTCAATGCGTTCTAGTTTGGGTCTGCTAGCTCTGAGTGGCCACAGTTTCTCGAATTGTTGGACACTCACGAGTGACTGGCTGGCTCCTATGTCCAGCTCCATGCGTACCGGGATGCCGTTTAACAGTACTCTCATCATCATAGGTGGCGTTCTTGTGTATGAGCTGTGGATGTTTGCCACCTGAATCCGCTGAACTTCACAGTCCATTGCTGTGTCCCAGGTATACCCCTGCCTTGCAGACCCCTCTTGTGGTTCATCCATTTCGTAAACCAGCCTCGCTGCGGACTTCCTGCACATCCTGCCTAAATGTCCACGAAAGTTACATTTTCTGCAGATGAATTGTTGAAGCCGGCAGGTCTTCGCAGCATGTTTGCCCCCGCACTTCCAGCATGAGCTGAGATTGTTGTGAACAAAAGAGCTGGTACCAGGCATTCCTCTCTGATTGTCTCTTTGATTACTCTTGAGCAGTCTGTTTGTGGGTGTCAATGGTCCCATCCCAGGACGTATTGTCCCTTGTGATGCTGTAAATGTCCATTCAACCTGCCATTGTCTCTGTTGAGGACCCACCCTAGAGTCTATTACTGCCTGGTTGGTGTCGAATTGCCCTTGCCTGCCTGCGGGGTTCTGAGTCGCGTTTACCATGTTAACTCCCTGCTCCATCGCCATGTTGGGAGCAGAGTTGCGCGCGTATATGAGCTTGGTTTCCTCCTCCCCACCATGAAGGTTTGAGTCAACAACGCCGCTGCTTCCAAGGTCAAGTCCTTGGTCTCAATTAGCTTCCTAAAAATCCCAGCATGACCAATGCCCTCAATGAAGAAATCCCGTAACATCTCTCCCCTGCAGGTGTCTGTGAACTTACAGAGGCTGGCCAAGCGCCGAAGGTCCGCAACGAAGTATGCTCTGCCCTTCCCGACGTCGGTGCGTATAGAATCGGTGTCGGGCCATGTGTATACTACTCGCCGGTTTGAGGTGCTCACCGATCAGTTTGCTGAGCTCCTCGAAGGTCTTGTCCGCCGGCTTCTCAGGTGTGAGCAGGTCTTTCATCAGTGCATACGTCTTCGGTCCACAGCTGGTCAGTAGATGCACCCTCCACTTGTCAGCCGCTGCCGCTCCCAGCCAGTCCTTCGTGACAAAGCTCTGCTGGAGCCTCTCAACGAAATCGTCCCAGTCCTCACCAACACAGTACCATTCCTCCGTGCTACCAGTGGCCATTCTCTTGAGTCATTGATTCCCATTTCTCGTCGCCAAATGTTGTATCCTTACACACTACAGCAAATCAACACAAGGCACATACTGGAGACACGGTCACTCTGTGACCTGTACCTTTATTCACAGGACCAAGAAGTGATGACCCTGTGTGGGACCTCCCTTTATATACCAGGATGACCAGGTGAGGAGTGTCTCCCACAAGTTCACCCCCTGTGGTCAAGGTGTGCATTTCTCAGGTGTATACAGTGTACAGTGTTGTTACATAAAGGTTACAGTTAAGTGAGGGTTACAAACATGACATACCCCATCACCAGAGAGAAGCTGCTGGAGCGTTTGTGTGGTTTTGCCAGGATAGCGGGCTTCCCCATGGTGCAGGGCACCATTGATTGCACCCACGTCTCTTTGCGGACACCGCATAACAATCCTGAGGTATTCCGTAACCACAAAGTCTACCATTCACTGAATATGCAGCTGGTGTGCGACCACACTCAGCGAATCCTCACCGTCAATGTCTGCTATCCTGGCAGCAGCCATGATGCATTCATCCTGCGCCAGACCGGTGTGCCAGCTCTCTTCCAGCCACTGCATCAAGCTCGCAGCTGGTTGTTTGGAGACGAGGGCTATCTGCTCTCCACCTGGCTCATGACTTCCCTCCACAACCTCAACACTCTGCCCAGCACTCTCATAATGAGAGCATTGTTGCCACCAAGAACATCATTGAGCAGACCATCGGAGTGCTCAAGCAACGGTTCCACTGTCTTGACCGCTTGGGAGCAGTCCTCCAGTACTTGGCTGAGCAGGTGTCCCCTTGCGTCGTCATCTGCTATATGCTGCACAAGTTGGCCATCAAGAGGCACAGCCACTGCCACCAGGCATAGCTCCACCACCTCAGGAGGAGGAGGAGCAGGAGGAGGAGGAGGAGCAGGAGCAGGGGGAGGAGGATGAGGAGAAAGAGGAGCAGGAGAAGGATGCAAGAGCAGCAACAGCAGAGATGGAGGAGGCAGCCATTCAATGAGACTTCGGTTCCAATGAATTCTAGCTCACTTCCCGGTTGCTCTGCACATCCCCATCAGCACATCAATTTCCCCTTCCATACCACAGCCCCAAAACTTAAATGAAAGACAGTACCAAATATGCAACATTCCAATTAAAGTTCATCTCATAACATTCACCACAATTATAAACAAATACATTTACCAATCACCCTTTTGCAATACATTATATCCCCTCTTAACCCTGGCGTTACCTATTCTAGAGTTCCTTCGTAGTGTGTCCCCAGTGGCTGCAGCAGGACTGGTGGAAGGCTGCTGAGATTCAGGGCGAGAGACTACAGATGGCCTTGCAGGATGCCCTCGACCAGCAGTGGGCCTGGAAGGCCCGGCTGTAGACTGTCCACCTCAGGCTGTGTGGCGGCAGTCTGGGCTGGCTGAATGACCGGCAGCGACAAGTGCAATGGCAGAGTGGCAGTGGTGAGATCAGGAATGCTGTCAGCCTGAGAGAGCACAACAGGTTCCTACTCCACTGACCCACTGCCATTCCCCTGAGGCAGCACCTCAGCATTCCTCCCAAACTGCTGAAGCACAGATTGATGACCTGCTGCAACACCGTGAGATCCCCGTCGACTGTGGTGGACCCAACGACAATGTCAGCAGTCAGAGCTCATGTGGCATCCAGCTGGGACTGCATGAGAGCAATCTAAGACTCGATGCCACCAACCATTGTCTGCATTACAGCATTATGACATTCTGTTGCTTCCACCTGTGCTGCAATGGAAGCTGCCACATCGCCCATGGCATGCGTCATGAGGTCTAGGTCCCCAGTCTTTCTGGGAGTCAACCATCCTCTGCAGACTGGAAATGATGAGCTCCATGGTGTGCGCAGAGCTCTGTGCAATGTTGGAGGTGGACTTATCCACACTCCTTACCATTGCCGAGAGGCACTCGGGCACCCTTGCCATTGCACCTATCATCTCTGAGTGCATGGCCATCACCCTTGTTGTAAACACCTCCCCCATCGACGTCCTCATCTGAGTCCTGTACAGGAGAACTTGCACGCAAACTTTCCCTCCAGGGAGCTGTCTCCCGAGCTACGCCATCCCCTTGGCCTTGCTGCAGCCCACTCGTCCCCGGTGCATCACCCAGTGCAGACCGCTCTACTAAGCTAACCTCTAATGAACGCATAGGTGCCAGTCTCTGAGCTGGTGCCTGCGGGTGAGAGATGCAATGATGTGTGCTCCTCCTCTTCTCCCTTGTCATTATAATTGGAGGGCTCAGATACAGGCTGGTTATCTGCTTGCTGATTATCTGAAAGCATAAACGGCACAGGTTAGGGCAAGGGGACAGGAATGGAGCAAGGAAGGCAGACAGTATCAGGAGCTGGAAAGTGATAAAGCCTTCTGGTGTGATGGGGAAGTGGCATGAGAAAAGAAGAGGGCATAAAGATACTGTTGTTGCCCCCAATGGCTCGATGTCACTGACGGCCACGCCGCCCACCACTTGTTGCCCAATGAACCGCAGCACTCACTCCTCCAAGTTGGACAGCTGCTAGAGTTGAGGTTCACCTCCTCCAGTCCTCTGCTGCTCCATCCGATTATGTGCCATCTTGGCCTGCAAAAGAAATGAATTTGTGTGAGTAAGAGTCCAGCTATGTGTCTGGGAGATATGCCTGCTGCCGTTGAATAGCTGTGAATGAAGGCAAGACATGAGATGAGGATATGAATCTGAGTAGCTGCACATGTTTGGTGGGGGAGTGGTGGTTTGCTCAGTGTGCACAGACAGAGGTTCAGAGGCTGGTATGTAAGAGGTGTGGAAGCATGTACTCACCTTGACCACCCGACTGAGGTCGTTGAATTTCTTCTGGCACTGTGTGAGGATTCGTTGAACTACAGTGCTAGCGGACACCTCCTCTGCCACTTCCCTCCACATGGCCCTGAAGGCATGGGGCAATGGCTTCCTTCCAGTTGGCTGGAAGAGCGCTTCCCTCCTTTGTTCATCTGCCCCCACCAATGCCTCCAATGCTACATTATTGAAACAATGAGCTCTCTCCCTTACAGCTGGATTAGCAGCCATCATACCAAAAAGTTGTTCCAGTACCTCTCAGGTCTCCTTCAGATGCAGCACTGGTAAAAATGAGCAGGTGCAGCTTGATATAGCCTCCCCTTTAAGAGTTGGAATGAGCCAGTGCAAAGTATTGAAGGGTGATTGCTGACTGCAAGTCACCTGAAATTTGGTAGCGCTCTGGTGTTAACGTCCCTGCAGCACCCCACTGAGGTCATTAGCGGTTGATTTACCACCCCCTTCCTTCCTGGGGCGCTAACGCCCAATTTAGAAGTTAAGAATCCTTTTTGCCTGGCGCTAAATTTTCAGGATTTAAAAAGATAGGCACGCAGCACTACCAAATCTCTCTCCCTTCGTTTTTAACTGCAGATGCACTGTGACGGAAAGAAAGAAAGCAATACAGTGATAAATTAGAGATAACAATGAATTAATGTCTCTAATTTATTGTGGTATTGCTTTCTTTCTGTCACAGTGCACCTGCAGTTAAAAACTAAGTTATTATTTTTTATCTCACGAATACAAATCAACAATTGCAATAGATGCCCCCTGCATCTTCCAATCAGTACCTTTGAGAGCCCCTCTTGTACCATGCAAAAATGTACCACTGTACCGAGAGGCATCTACCACCATATCACATGTTAACTCATTGTTAAAGATGGTAGGTAGAACATTCAGGTGTGTCTATCAAGAACAGTATATAATCCATGAAATGGAGCACCACAATACTTTCGGAAATGCTGGAACCAGACACTCAAAGCCCATCCCTGGCAATCTCATCAGTGAGGAAGACATTAAATAGGATGGGTTGCAGTAGGCACTGTTGCCTCCCTCCACTTTTGAGAGCGAGAGATTCAGTGAGTCTATCATCCACCCTTACACAGAATGTGATGTTAGAGAATGCAGCCAAGGTGAAATCCAAAATTAGCCTTTAAGTTCCCATAACTTCCTGCTTCTCAATGAAGGCTACATGACGGAATACATTGAAAGCCTCATCAAAATTTATGGAAAGCAATCTAAGTGAGTTCATCCTGAGCATTACAATGCTCTGCAATCTAGAATAATTACACAATCTGCCCTACATAATCTTCATGAGAGTGGAATCCAGGCTGTTCTTATCTGATTACTCTGTAGGCATCTAGAGCATCCCATATAAATATTGTGACAACCCAAAGAACAACCTAAAGAGTTATTGATATCAGCAATAATTTCTTGATAGTTTTCAGGCTTATTATGATTCCCCTTCACTTGGATAGACACTACAGTATATGTATGCCTCAAACAGGGCTGTACTGGCCAGTCTCAGAAGCACAACTCCAAGGGAAGCCAGTGGTACCAGGAACTGTAAATAATGATCACATGAGGAGCTGTAAGTAACGAACACAGCTCAAAAAACAATCTCTGAAGAATCGGTATTTTTCTTTTTGGACCCTTCTTCCTTCTCGTGAAAAAGGTTTTTATTTGAAGGAAAGAAGAGATAGGAGGATATGACAAATCGTGAAATATTTAAATTTTCACAAACTGAGCACACATGCTGATTTGACACTTGACCTGCCATTTTGGACGTCGCCTTTTCAAGATACCATTATTTTTTGAAGCACATTATCACTCAGCCAAGTCACCATTTATCAAATGTAAACCTGAATAGAATTTCAACAGGCTGTTCAATCACCATCAAGCCCAATCCTGTCTTGTCTAACATCTGTGTACATGAAGTTCCAACAGGAGTTACTAAATAAGATTCTGGTTGATTTCCCCCTCCCAAAGAAGCACTGAAGCCAATTGTAGCACCCCTATTGTTGCCCCAGGTATGCTAACTCACTATAGACTCAACATTAAATATTCCTTGTCTATATGTCTCAGCTACCTTCTGCCTTTACCAGCTGAACCATTTTTAATATTTAAAAAAAAAATAATGCTCGTCAAAGTGAAGGATATTAGTTTTATTTATTCTTGGCATACATTTATTGCTCATCTCTACTTGCCCTGAAAAGGCAGTGATGGGCTTTCTCCTGAACTGCTATAGTCTTTGTGGTGATGATGCTCCCAAAATGTTTTTTGTAAGGGAATTCCAGGATAATGACCCAGTGGCAATCAAAGAACAATGATATACATCCAAATCAGGATGGTATGAGACAGGAGAGGAATGTGGAAGTGATAGTGTTCCCACAACATTGCTGCACTTCTCAGTGGTAGAGGTTACAGGGGAGGTAAATATTGTTGAAGTAGCCTTGGTGAATTACAGTGCATCCTGTTGATCATACATATTGCAGCCACGGTACACCAGTGATAAAGGAGCTGCATATTGAACCTGGCGATTGGTACCAAACAAGCAAACTGGTTGATCTTGGATGGTTTTGAGCTTCTTGAATGTTTCTGCTGCTGCACCCATCTAGGTGAGTGGTAAGTATTCCATCACACTCCTGATTTGAACTTTTTAGATAGTGGTTAGGCTTTGAAGGGTCAGGAGGTGAACCACTCGTTGTAGAGTAACCAAACTCTGTTCTGCTCTTGTTCCCATAGCATTTGGTGGTACCCAAACTCAGCAACAATAATCAGGTTTGGTGAGGCTGTGTCACTTAATGGCACTACAAATTTATCCTCCATCACTTTACTGACGATTGGCAGGAGGCTGATAAATGGCCCAGTTAAAGCTAACTTATTTTTGTGCATTTTTTAAATTCTATTGGTTCCAGAAAGACCAGCATTTATTGCCCATCCATAATTGCCCATGAGAAGGTGGTGATGAGTTTGATGAGCTGCTTTCTTAAACCGCTGCAGTCCATGTGGTGAAGTTACTCCCGCAGTGCTGTTAGGGAGGGAGTTCTGGGATTTTGACCCAGCAATGATGAAGGAACGATGATATATTTCCAAGTCAGGATGGTGTGTGACTTAAAGGGGAACTTGGAAATGATGATGTTCCCATGCACCTGCTGTCCTTTTCCTTTTAGGTGGTAGAGGTCGCAGGTTTGGGAGGTGCTGCCAAAGAAGTGTTGGCAAGTTGCTGCAATGCATCTTGTAGATGGTACACACTGCAGCCACAGTGCGCTGGTGGTGTAGGGAATGAATGTTTAAGGTGGTGGATGGGCTGCCAATCAAGCAGGCTGCTTTGTCCTAGATGGTTTTGAGTTTCTCGAGTGTTATTAGAGCTGCACTCATCTAGGCAAGTGGAAAGTATTCCATCACACTCTTGACTTGTGCCTTGTTGATGGTGCAAAGGCTTTGGGGTGTCAGGGGGTGAGACACTCGCTGCAGAATATCCTGCCTCTGACCTGCCCTTGTAGCTACAGTATTTATGTGGCTGGTCCAGTTAAGTTTCTGGTCAATGATGATACCTACGAAGTCGATTTGGCGATGGTAATGCCATTGAAGGTCAAGGGGCGGGTGGTTAGATTCACTCTTGTTGGAGAGAGTCATTGCCTGGCACTTGTGTGGCGCAAATCTTACTTGCCACTTTTCAGCCCAAGTCTGAATGTCGTCCATGTCTTGCTCCATGCGGGCATGGACTGCTTCATTATCTGGGGCGTTGCGAATGGAATTGAATACTATCATCGATGAACATCCCCATTTCTGACCTTATGATGGCGGGAAAATCATTGAAGAAGCAGCTGAAGATGGTTGGGCCTAGGGCACTGTCCTGATGAAGTCCTGCAGCGATGTTCTGTGGCTGAAATGATTGACCTCCAACAATCACAACCATCTTCCTTTGTGCTTGGTATGACTCCAGTCAGTGGAGAATGTTCACATTGACTTCAATTTTAGTCAGGCTCCATGATGCCACACTCAGTCAAATGCTACCTTTATGTCAAGGGAAATCACTCTCACCTCACCTCTGGAATTCAGCTCTTTTGTCCACATTTGGACCAAAGCTGTAATGAGGTCTGGAACCAAGTGGTCTTGGCAGAACGCAAAATAAGCATCGGAGAGAAGGTTACTGCTGAGTAAGTGCCGCTTGATCGCACTATCAACGACGCCTTTCATCACTTTGCTGATGATTGAGAGTAGCCTGCTTTTTGTGGACAGGACATACCTGGGCAGTTTTCCACATTGTCAGATAGATGCCAGTGTTGTAGCTGTACTGGAACAGCTTGGCTATAGGCGCGGCTAGTTCTGGAGCTCAAATCTTCAGCATGACAGCCGGGATGTTGTCAGGGCTCGTAGCCTTTGCTATATCTAGTGCACTCAGCTGCTTCTTGATATCACGTGGAGTGAATTGAATTGGATGAAGACTGGCTTCTGTGATGGTGGGGACCTCAGGAGGAGGCCGATAAGAATCATTCACTCGGCACTTCTGGCTGAAGATGGTTGCAAATGCTTCTCCCTTGTCTTTTGCACACACGTGCTGGGCTCTGCCATCTTTGAGGATGGTGATATTCATGGTTCCTCCTCCTCCTGTTAGTTGTTTAATTGTCCTACACCATTTATGACTGGATGTGGCAGGACTGCAGAACTTTAATCTGATCCATTGATTGTGGGATCGCTTAGCTCTGTTTATAGCATGCTGCTTCCGCTGTTTAACATGCATATAGTCTGTGTTGCAGCTTCCCCAGGTTGACACCTCATTTTTAGGTTCGCCTGGTGCTGCTCCTGGTATGGCCTTCTGCACTCCTCATAGTATGTGCCCTGGTAAATGTAGAGTGAGGGATATGGTGGGCCATGAGGATACAGATTGTGGTGGAATACAACTCTGCTGCTGATGGCCCACGGTGCCTCATGGATACCCAGTTTTCAGCTGCTAGATCTGTTCTGAATCTATCCTATTTAGCACAGTGGCAGTGCCACACAACACGATGGAGGGTGACCTCAGTGTGAAGATGGATCTTCGTCTCCACAAGGACTGTGTGGTGGTCACTGCTACCAATGCTGCCATGGACAGATGCATTTGTGACAGGTAGATTGGTGAGGACGAGGTCAAGTCTATTTTTCCCTCATGTTGGTTCTCTCACCATCTGCGGCAGGCCCAGTCTGGCAGCTATGTCCTTCAGGACTAGGCCATCCCGGTCAGTAGTGGTGCTACCGAGCCACTCTTGATGATGGACATTGAGGTCCCCCATCCAGAGTACATGCTTTTCCTTGCTACCCTCAGTGCTTCTTCCAAGTGATGTTCAACATGGAGGAGTACTGATTCATCAGCTGAGGGAGGCGGGTAGGTGGTAATCAGCAGGAGGTTTCCTTGCATGTGTTTGACCTGAAGCCATGAGAATTCATGGGGTCTGGAGTCAATGTTGAGTGGCAATCTTCCACATTACTGGGTAGATGCCAGTGTCTTAGCTGTACCTCGGGAGGAGACAGAGTAGGATTATCCATTTGGCAATTTTCGCTGAGGAGACTTGCAATAATGATAGGCTTGTCCCTTGTACTCATTTGTTAGGTTCTATGTTTTGAGTATGAGAATGGAGCCTCCTCCTCCTCTATGATGCCTGGTTGTGAATCAACATTCTCAACTGGAGCTGGTACAGCTGCAGAGTTTAGCTTTCATCCATTCGTTGCAGAATGATTAATCTCTTTCTATAGCCATTCTACTTTTGATACTTAGCATTCAAGGGAATTCCTGGCACACCATTCTACACACCCCATTTAGAAGAGCCATAGGGTCCGAATTTCATCAACTCACTGCCCGCTGCCGCCGACAATGCTCTTGCAGATCTGCCCAATGCCACTTTCTAGATGGCCTGGAGTGCGCGGGAGGGGAGAGCCACCGGGAACCGCCCGCTGACATCAGCAGACGGCCAAGTGGCACAACTGACCTCCCGCCCACTGAGCGCCCGTATTGATGCGGGCGTGAGTCGTCGCCAGAACGTGGGTGGACCTCTGTGAGGAGGCTGGTCTGTCCCCGACGGTAAGTATGAAGAACCTAAAAAAAGGTTATTGAACATTCTTTTTTAATTTTCCACAGCAACTTACCTGCATGGATTCCCCTGAAGGTCTTCCGATAGTTTTTTTATTCTTTACTGATGATTTTTTTTTTCCACCCTCCGTAGGCCCGACTCCATCCTCGGCGGCACTTGGGCGGCAAGCGCCTCTGCCGCCAAAAATGAGACCTCCCGCCCGCTGCCGCCCAGATTGGCGGCGGTGCGTCGTCTATTTGCCACCCGCCGACCTTCGCGGGACCTCGCTGATGAATATCCCACCCAAAGTACCGTTGTACCTCGATGACCATCGGCGGCACTTGGGTAGACGGAGGCCTTGATGAAAATCCGCCCCATAGAATCTTACAGCACAGAAGGAGGCCATTTGGCCCGTCATGCCTGTGCTGGCGGAAGGAGCTGTCCAATTTAGTTCCATATCCCAGCTTTTCCCCCATAACCCTGCAAATTATCCTCTTGAAATTTCTGATGGAATCTGCTTCCACCATCCTTTCAGGTAGTGCGTTACAGATCTATACAACCCTCTGTGTGAAAGTTCTCCTCATTTCCCCTCTACTTCTTTTGCCAATTATTTTAAATCTATGACCTCTGGTTACTGACCCACATACCAGAGGAAACAGTTTCTCCCTTCTAGCTCTATTTAAACCCATATAATTGCTAATAACTTTATTAGTTTTCCCCTTAACCTTTTCTGTTCTGAGGAGAACAATTTCAGCTTCTCCAATCTCTCTACATAACCGAAGTCCCTCATCTCTGGTTTCATCCTGGTAACCCTCCTCTGTACCCTCTCCAAGATGTTGACATCCTTCCTAAAGTGTGGTGCCCAGAATTGTACTCCAGCTGAGGCCTCACTGATTTGTAAAGGTTCCGCATGACTGCCTTTTTTTTGCATTCAATGCCTCTATTTACAAAGCCAAGTATCCCATATGCATTCTTAACTACCTTAACAACTTGCCCTACCACCTTCAAAAATTTACAACCCGCAGGTTCCTCTGCTCTTGCATCCCCCTCAAATTAGTACCGTTTAGATCATACTGCCTCTCCATGCTGTTCCTCCCAAATTGCATCAATTCACACATATTCACATTAAATCGCATCTGTCACATGTCTGCCCATTTCACCAGTCTGTCTATGTCCTCCTGACTTCTGTTACTATCCTCCTCACTATTTACTACGTTGGCAAATTTTGTATCATCCGCAAATTTTGTAATTGTACTCCTTACACCCAAGTCCAGATCATTTATATACCACAAGAAAAGCAATGGTCCCTAGAGTACCCCACTGCAACCTCTCTCCAGTCAGAAAAACATCAGTTCATCATTACTCTCTACCTCTTAACCCTTAGCCGCTTACATACCCAAGTTACCATCGTTCCTTTAATCCCATGTACTTCTATTTTCTGAATAAGTCTGTTATGTGATACTTTGCCAAATGTCTTTTGAAAGTCTTTGTATACTGACCACACTTGATCAGCTCCACTGGGCAGGCCACATTGTCCGCATGCCAGACACGAGACTTCCAAAGCAAGCGCTCTACTCGGAACTCCTTCACGGCAAATGAGCCAAAGGTGGGAAGAGGAAACGTTACAAGGGCACTCTCAAAGCCTCCCTGATAAAGTGCAACATCCCCACTGACACCTGGGAGCCCCTGGCCAAAGACTGCTCTAAGTGGAGGAAGTGCATCCGGGAGGGCGCTGAGCACCTCAAGTCTCATCGCCGAGAGCATGCAGAAATCAAGCGCAGGCAGCGGAAAGAGCATGCGGCAAACCTGTCCCACCCATCCTTCCCTCAATGACTATCTATCCCACCTGTGACAGGGACTGTGGTTTTCGTATTGGACTGTTCAGCCACCTAAGGACTCATTAAGAGTGGAAACAAGTCTTCCTCGATTCCGAGGGATTGCTTATGATGATGATACATCTATTGCACTACCTTCAACAATCTTCTCTATCACTTCATCAAAGAACTCAATCAGGTTAGTCAGACAAAATTTGCCTTCAACAAATCCGTGCTGGCCGTCCTTTACTAACCCATGCTTTTTCAAGTGAGAATTAATTTTGTCCTCGAGAATGGTCTCTAATATTTTTCTCACCACTGATAGTAGACTGACTGGTCTATAGCTACCAGATTTATCTCTCTCCCGTTTGTTGAATAGGGTTGTAACATTTGCAATCCTCTAGTCCTCTGGCACCATACCCATATTCAAGTAGGATTGAAAGATTGTGGTCAGAGCTTCTGTTATCTCCACTCTTTCACCCCTCAGCAACCTTTGCTGGGTGACTTGTTAACTTTGAGTGATGCCACCCTACTTAGCACCTCCTTTCTATCTAGTTTTATCCTATCTATTATCTCTACTCCCTGCTTAACTTCATCCTCTTCTTTTGTGAAGACAGATGCGAAGTACTCATTCAGTACCTCTGCCTCCACAGGAAAATTTCCTTCATTGAACTTACTTGGCCCCACTATTCCTTTGATTATCCCTTTGCTTTTTATATGTTTATAAAAGATTTTGGGGTTCCCTTTTATGTTACCTGCTAATCTTTTCTCATATTCTCTATCTGCCCTTTTTGTATGCCTTTTCAATTTCCCTCTGCACATTCTGCATTCTGCCTGGTTTTCTATTGTATTCTGCACCTGATATTTGCTGTAAATCTCCCTTTTCTGTTTTATTTTAATCTCTATGTCCTTTGTCATCCAGGGAGCTGTAGCTTCGGATGCCCTATCTTTCCTCTTTATGGGAATACACTTGGTTTGTACCCAAAATACCTCTGCCTTGCAGCCCTGCCATTGCTCATTTACTCTTTTCTTAGCCAATCTTTGATTCCAGTCCACCTGTGCTAGATCCCTTCTCAAATCACTGAAATTGGCTCTCTTCCAGTTGGGTATTTTCACTGTTGATTTTTCTTTGTCCCTTTTCGTAACCACTTTAAACCTAATTATATTATGATCACTATTCCCCAGTTGCTCTCCCACTGAAACACACTCCACTTGCCCTACTTCATTCCCTAGAATTAAATCCAGCACTGCTTTCTTCCTTGTAGGGCTAGAAAAATACTGATTAAGAAAGTTTTCCTATACACATTTTAGGAATTCTTTACAAAAGCAAAATATTGCGGATGCTGAAATCTGAAATAAAAACAGAAAATGCTGGAAATCGTTAACATTTCAGGTCGATGACCCTTTGCCAGTTCTGACAAAGGGTCCTCGACCTGAAATGTTAACTGTTTTTCTCTCCACAGATGCTGCCTGACCCGCTGAGATTTCCAGCATTTTCTGTTTTTATTAGGAATTCTTTACCCTCCTTTCCAGGGTTGGTCTCCTGGCTTGATGGTAATCAAGGCATTGGGCATGTGCCAGGGCATGTAGTTACAGATTATGATCACATATAATTCCACTGATGGTCCACAGTGTTTCATGGATGCACAGTTTGGGGCTGCTATATCTGTCCCACTTAGCACAACAGGATATCCTCACTGTTGAGTTCAGAGTTTGCCTTCACAAGGATTGTGCAATAGTCACTTCTATCAATGCTATCATGGACAGACATATCTGTGGCAGCTAGACTGGAGAGGACAAAGTCAAGTAGGTGCGTTGGTTCCCTCAAGTGATTTCAACATGGAGAAATACCAATTCCTCAGTGGAGGGAAATGTAATTCTTTCCATTTCAGGCACCTAGAGTCAGCATCAAGAACTCCCAGTTTAGATATATACTAAGCAGATGCCAAGCAAAGTTACCTCTACACTGCCCACACCTCACACAAGCACACCCTACTGCACCCATATGGCATTTTGTCCATTTCCACCAAAGTCATCCTGTGACTTTTCTGAGTGACACTGCCAATTAGTACTAAATTATAGCTGTTTAGTTACTTTAATTAGCAAAATAATTTAATTTGGGTTTTATTGACACAATCAAAATTTCTGTCTCCTGCAATAGATGTGATTAAGCTGCTTACTTCTAATCAATGACGTTGTTCTCGGGGATTGAATACTTCTCTTTACGAAAGCCCTGTAATCCCCCTCTCATACGGATTCTGGTTGTTCAATGGAAAATTGCTTGCTCAGGAAACAATGGCATTCGTCATCTATGGACGACTGATGTCCCAGTGAAAGCCTGAAATTATCCTGAAGCATAGAAGTTCTTGGCAGTTATAACTTTGGCTGCCACCAACCGTGCCATTCCTGTGGAACAATTTGGCTACAGGTTTTGTTGGACATGTACATATAACATCCCTTGTAAATCATCACAGGCACTGCTGACATCTACAAGTGTGTTCACCGCTGCCTGTAGAGGCTGGTGTGGGAGTACTAAAAGTTGGGTGCAGAGTGCCCTTGGTACATTTTGGCATGACATCCATCCATTAGTTCATAGATATAAAGGGATTCCCATGGGGAAACCAAATATGACACTGCTGTCAAAAACGTTAACTGACAATAGAAAAACAAAAAGAGAAAAATAGTTGAGAAATGGCTTGATAATTTAGCAATTTTCTTGCTGGGCTCTTAAATCTCCTAGGTACAACTCAGCAGCTCACAACCTTGGGTACCCAATTTATATGGATGAGTAATAGAAACTGGCAGAAATTATAGAAAATAGTGTGCATGACATGATGCTATTTTGGCATCATTTATATACATCGGTTTACAGATGCTTTCTTGATCCATTACAATTTTTAAGCAAAATTAGACAGGACAAAAATGGACAGATAAGAAACAGATATCTGCCCAATTTTTCGATTGGTAATGCTCACTTTACAGAACATCGGGGAATACTGATCTTAAAATCTAACCTCAAATATTTCAGATTATGCTCCAGTGTGGGTATCCCAGCCAACAGTACACATCATCAATTTGCTTTAAGGTACTCGGTCATCTGGTAAACCACATTTTAATTATTTTATGTGTTATGAGTTGGATTAGTGTTTTGGAGTTTTCCTTATTTTACATTAGGGATTGGGTGAAAATTCAAAGAACTTTCTTTTCTGAATGGCAATTTATTTGGATTTGATGTCACAGAAGCTTGTTTTGGTTGGATAGGGATCTGAGGTTACTTTCAGACACCAATGTACTTTCCATCTAACACTTACACTGAAAAGATAAATTATCAGCCTTGTACAAAATTCTGCAGTTATTGGCTACACTAATTAAGCTTTCACGTATAAAGCTGTGAATACTTGTAATTCAGTGGACATGAAATGTTTATCCTCCTGACCTCTTGTGCCCATACCTCTTTCGCCATCACATGCTAGATAACAGTTATGTTATCCATTTTGTAATGATGTGCCATATAAAAGCAGTTATTGTTGTAACTTTATTTGTGTCTCGATTTTATTTACAATACTATTGTTTCCTACATCAGAATATTGACTACACATTAAAAATATTTAATTGGCTGTAATGCACTTTGGGATGTCCTGAAGTCATGAAAGGTGCTATGTAAATGCAAGTCTTTATTTTCTTTTAGACACACTGAAGTTTTCTCTCTTGTTTCTTCCAAAATGCAAACATGTTGTTTCTTCTTCCCAAACCTTCACTGTGCAGTGGGTTTTGATTTCAAAACAGTCTCCTTATCCAATTCATTCTTCCTCAGGACCTCAAAATTGTGGAACTCCTCATTCAGTCTTGTTGTTCTCCAGTAACCTTAAGGCTTTTAAAGACACATGCTTGGCAACATCTAATCACTACTGCCTGATTGATCTCATCACATCTTTTAGTCTTTCCAACATTGGAGGTGCTCTGTACTATGGAACTTGGTTTCCCAATTTAAGATGTCTGTAGCTTTTTTGAAATTAACATGACACTTTAACATTGTGTATGTCCTCTTCTTAGACAGTACCCAGGAGTCGAGGATGACTTGCTTCCACACTAAAATGAGTTCTAAGGTAACTGATGAGACAATGCAGTGTGTATGTATGGGAACTGTGAGAAGTCAGA
Organism: Pristiophorus japonicus; assembly: GCF_044704955.1. Classification (NCBI taxonomy): domain Eukaryota; kingdom Metazoa; phylum Chordata; class Chondrichthyes; family Pristiophoridae; genus Pristiophorus; species Pristiophorus japonicus. The sequence continues at coordinate 130,890,726 of NC_091986.1, read as the reverse complement.
ATACAATTATTACACTCTTACTTGTGTTAGATCTGAAAATGGTAAGGATGGCAACCCAATGACTATAGACACACATTCAATTGCCCAGGTACTCTGCACAAAGACTTCCAATCAATAATTAAACATAAATAAATAGGACTGCATTCTAATGAGTTTCACATGGCTACCAAAAATAAATGAATAAATATTGAGCTTGTGTCATAATACAGCCATTGCTGAAAAAAACAGTATGTTTCCTGTTCCAAATGATGACCAGAAGACCCACAAACAGCAAAAATACCTTAGAATTTTCAAAAGTTTAATTACAATAAAAACTATTGTTGTTTAGTAATTCTTAATAGGTTGAAGAATACATACGTTCGAACTTCTGTAACTCTACTGCTGTTGCTATAGTCTTCAATGTAACTCTGATTGGCTAGCCAGTACACCAATATTTCAACTGTTGTATGAAGTTCAGCCAATACTCTGCAAGTTATCTTCAGTTTTGAACCTGTAAAATTAAATGCACATTTCAAAGAAATCTGGAAAGAAACAAAATAACATTGGAATAAATTCCAGCTCCATTTTAGTGCACCAAAGTAAATGTTTAAAAACATTTGTTCTTTCAAGAGAATCAGGGGCTATAGTGGGTACCCCATGTACTCATTGGAGTTCAGAAGAATGAGAGGTGATCTTATTGAGGCATATAAGATAATGAGGGGACTCGATAAGGCAGAGAGGATATTTCCACTCATGGGGGAATCTAGAACTAAGGGGCATAGTTTTAGAATAAGGGGTCGCCCATTTAAAACTGAGATGAGGAGGAATTTCTTCTCTCAGAGGGTTGTAAATCTGTGGAATTCTCTGCCCCAGAGAGCGATGGAGGCTGGGTCCTTGAATATATTTAAGGCGGAGATAGACAGATTTTTGAGCGATAAGGGAGCAAAGAGTTATGGGGAGCGGGCAGGGAAGTGGAGTTGAACCCATGATCAGTTCAGCCATGCTCTTATTGAATGGCGGAGCAGGCTCGAGGGGCCAAATAGCCTACTCCTGCTCCTATTTCTTATGTTCTTATGTGATCTCCATTGGCTGATATAACAGTTACAGGGTAATTGATAATCTTAAACTCTGATCCAAGAGCACCTTTCAAAACTGTGAAATTTGGAAAAGATAGTGGGAAATTTTAAACTGCTGGACGTGTGAGTTTGGGTATGGGTGGGCAGTTAAAAGCGGCAAAAATGTCAGTCCGTTGGGAAGCCAGCCACCTACCTCCATGATTGACTGGAACGCATTTGACTGGAGCACGTTAAGCTGCTTGTGCGCAAACCCCATCAGTAGAGATGGGTTGCCTATTAACAGTCTAATCACTCAATTGGAGCCATGTTACAACACACTTTTACATGTAACAGCGCATCGACAGTTTTCCCTGCAGCGAGGGGGCAAGCAGGGGGATGGGAGTGGAAGGGTGGAAGCCAGCAGGGGGGTGGGGGGGGGGGTGAAAGGGTGGAGGCCAGCAGGGGGTGGGGGGTGAAAGGGTGGAGGCTAGCAGGGTGTGTGGGGGGGGGGGGTTGAAAGGGTGGAGGCCAGCAGGGGGGTGGGGGGGGGTGAAAGGGTGGAGGCCAGCAGGGAGTGGGGGGAGTGAAAGGGTGGAGGCCAGCAGGGAGGTGGGGGGGTGAAAGGGTGGAAGCCAGCAGGTGGGTGGGGGGTGAAAGGGTGGAAGCCAGCAGGGGAGTGGGGGGTGAAAGGTTGGAGGCCAGCAGGGAGTGGGGGGGGTGAAAGGGTGGAGGCCAGCAGGGGGTGGGGGGGGGGGGTGAAAGAGTGGAGGCCAGCAGGGTGTGGGGGGGGGGGGGGTGAAAGGGTGGAGGCCAGCAGGAGGTGGGGGGGGTGAAAGGGTGGAGGCCAGCAGAGAGGCGGGCAGCAGGGAGGGGGTGCGGTGAGGGGGGAGCGGCAGGAGGGTGCGCCTGGGACAGGAGGCTAGCGGGGGAGGGTGTCAACAGAGAGGGGAGCTCAGCAGAGTGTGGGGGGGGGGGTAGCAGAAAGGGAGGCGGGTCAGCAGAGAGGGAGGGTCAGAATGGTGAGGGGGTCAGCAGAAAGGGGAGGTCAGCATGGTGGGGGCGTCAGCAGAGAGAGGGTCAGCAGAGGGGGGGGTCAGCAGAGAGGGAGGGTCAGCATGGTGGGGGGGTCAGCAGAAAGGGGAGCATGGTGGGAGGGTCAGCAGAGAGGGGGGGTCAGCAGAGAGGGGAGGTCAGCATGGTGGGTGGGTCAGCAGAGAGGGGGGGTTCAGCATGGTGGGGGGGTCAGCATGGTGGGGTGGTCAGCAGAAAGTGGAGGTCAGCAGAGAGGGGAGGTCAGCAGAGAGGGGGTCAGCAAAGTGGGGATGAGCAGAGAGGGGGAGTCAGCAAATGGGGGGTCAGTATGGTGATGGGTCAGCAGAGAGGGGGAGTCAGCAGAGAGGCAGTGCAACCCCAGCGGTTGAGCATCGGTAGAGGTCGGCTGCTCAGATTCCTGCTCTGATTGCTGAGACACTCTTGGCTGACAACTTTTGGGTTCTGGAGTCCATGAGGCCCATGCAAAGACTGCTTCACCTGCACTTGTGCTGGGGCAGAGTGGGCCATCAGCAGACGAGGCAGTATATCAGGCGCTGACTGGGAAGGGGGCAATGGGTGAGAACTGGAAGTGCTTTGAGTGGAGTCCCCACTTCATGTCCCCTTTCACCATCATTCTTATCATAGCCCTGTCGCATTTCACTGCTACCACTGGATTGGAGAGCACTTTGGTGCAGATCAATGCAGTGCTGTAAGGCCAAGGCAAAGTTGTCTGTCATTCTACTTAAGGTCGAAGACATGTTGGCATACAGAGTCTACACGGCTGTGGTCAAGATTGGAGCATTTGATGTTCCACAGAGCTGGCCACCTTATCCATGCAAGAACACATCCTTGCAATGCACTGCAACATCAATCCACTCATGCTTGAGGTGGACTCCTCCATTCTCTCTGTTGTTGAGGTCAGTGTGCTTGAAAGACCTATCAGTGCATTGCACATTGTCTGCTGCTGTTCAATAATTCTCCTTTTCATCGACAGCCCCCGAGTTACAGCAGCTGTGTCCAGCTGAGCAGAGTTTGGAGAGGGCTGTGCGCTCCGACACGGACTCTCCACTGCTGTCCCTGCCACCACAATCTGCTCTTGTTCATTTGTGAAGTGTGAGTCACCAAGTGAAAATCCAACTCTCTGTCTTACTGGTCCCACTGAAGTGTGAACATCTGACCTGGTGCATGGTATGCATGAGTCCTGTGATGGTGCACCCTCAGAAGAATTCAGATCCTCTGAGGAATCGTCATCCACGACCTCCACCATCTCCTCTGCACTTATGAACTGGGAAATGTGTGGAGGCCCAACTCCAGTTCTCTACCTCATTTTATGTGTTCTCTTCTCCTGCAACAAGGGAAAGAACAGACCCATTAGTGACTGTAATGGCATGTGTTCACCTGATAGATGCAGTGCATTTGTTGAAACTGACCATTAGGGAGAGGCACAAAATTGTATAATATTGAGGGAGTGGTGGATGGATAGATGGGGATTGTGAGGAAGTGCATAGAAAGAGAAAGATGGGTGGGCATGCAGGGTAAGTGGATGTGAGGAGTGATGTGATGGAGTAGGCTTGTCAAGGCTGAGTGAGGGGATGGGATGATGTACACTGCAGGACATAGGTGAATGTGCAACTGTACTCACCTTTCCTAATCTGGTTAGGTCATTAAAGCGCTACTTGCATTCAATCCATGACACTACACTCCTGCTGCTCACCTCCTTGGCCACCTCCAGCCATGCCTTCTTGGTGTCAGCAGCAAATTTCTTCCTCCCATTACTGGGGAGGATTATCTTTCTGTGGCTCCTCACAGCCCCCAGCTGAACATCATGCTGGGCATCATTGAAGCCTTTGTCCATCTGGCATCTATTCTGAAACTTCCTCTTCTGTTATTTCAAACTCCAAGCTCTTCCAAATTGCATCTTCGGATTGGCCCCTTAAATACTGGAGTTGAGATCGTGTCATGCAGGTCCTCATCACACCCACTGATGCGCATTGAATGGCAAACATGGAAGTAAAATGCTGATGAGCTGGTTAAATTAAAAATCACTGACAGACGCACTAAACTTTCTTCCAGATTTCCCCATGCAATATCAAACCACTCCGCTCCCAATACTTCTCCGAGTAAATGGCGAGCCAGTAACTCTATGGTACAGGAAGACATGAAAACAAACAGAGACTCATTCACATTTTGGCAAAGAATGGCTGATAGTGGAAGCTGCCTGAAATATAAAACCACTACTAACTAAATAAAAGCAGAAGTGTGGCATGATAATCCTAGGCTTGTTATCTCAGACACAGCATGTAATAGGGTGGAGATCTCAAAGGAGACATGGTCTGCTTCTGGAAACTGCATTTTCACCATGAACAAGAGAACAGCGAGAGCAGCGTGGGTATAAGGAGCAGCAGAGGCGCGAGAGCAGTGAGAGCACAGCAAAATCACAGCGAGAGCGGGAAGACAGCACAAAAAAGCAACAAAAAAAGTCATGAAGTGACGTCACAGGGCCACAGGTAGGTGATTAGTTGGTGAGTATTACTGTTGTGTTTTCTTCGTTCTAAGTTAGGGCAGAGGGGTATACTAATACTTTAGTTAATAAACTAATAAATAGAGGCATGGCAGAGCAGCTCAGTCCCATGGAATTAACATCCTGTGCCATGTGGGAAGTCCTGGATGCTTCTCGTGGCCTGGACGACCATGTGTGCAGGAACTGTCACCAGCTAGAGCAGCTAATGCTCCGGGTTTCAGACCTTGAGATGTGGCTGACGTTACTGCAGCATGTCCACGAGGCTGTGAGTTTCGTGGATAGCACGCTTCAGGATGTGGTCAACCCACAGCTTATGATTTTCAGGCAGAGAGAGAGTGGGTGACCGCCAAATAGACAAGGAGGAGCAAGCAGGTACGACAGGAGTCCCCAGAGTGCATCTTGCTTGCTAACCAGTTTTCAGTTCAGGATATTGGTGGTTCCTCTGGGGGTGTGCAGCCAGAGCCAAGTCCATGGGACCATGGGTGGCTCAGCTGTACGGGGGTGGGGGGAAGGAAGAAGAGTGGAAGAGCAATAGTGGTAGTGGATTCAATAGTATGGGGAACAGACAGACGTTTTTGCAGCCGCAGACGTGACTCCAGGATGGTATGTTGCATCCCTGGTGCCAGGGTCAAGGATGTCACTGAAAGGCTACAGGACATTCTGAGGTGGGGGAATGTAATATATGTATGCCTGGGTTTACCTGCCACCAGGGGGAGCGACCGTCGGAGGTCATTAGGCCACTGACACACACGTGCAGCCCTTGTCTATAAAGAAAGCTTCCATCTTTAATCCTCATTTTGAGAGCTAATAAAGTGGAGTCAGGTCGCAACTGATTGAGTTCGCGGTACTAAGCCTATTGAGTTATTGCATACGCAACATTTGGTGATGAGGCACAATACGAACTTTCACACACACAAAAAAAATGAGCACCATTGGAATCCTGGAGCGATTCGTGGAGGGAGAGGACTGGGAGGATTTTACAGATCGCCTCGACCAGTACTTCGTTGCCAACACGATGGATGAAGACGCTGAGGCAGTTAGGCGCAGGGCGGTTTTCCTCACGGTTTGTGGTCCAAAAATCTATGGCCTCAAAGAATCTGCTCTCACCTGCACGTCCAACGGAAAAGACCTATGAGGAATTGTGTGCTCTAATTCAGGACATTCTCAAACCTAAAGAAGGCATTATTATCTCGAGATATCGCTTTTACAAGCATGTTCGTTCTGAGGGCCAGGACGTGGCGGAATTTGTTGCCGACCTGAGACGTCTCGCTGGGCCATGTAAGTTTGGTACCGCGTTGGAAGACATGCTGCGTGACGTCTTTGTAATAGACATAAACCACGAAGTGATCCTGCGGAAGCTGCTGGCTGTGGAGATGCTGGATCTGAGCAGGGCCATCATGATTGCCTAGGCTTGTCTGACCACGGTCGATAGTACAAAGCAGATATCCTCGCAGAGTCAGAACTCCACGGCAAGTACCGTACACCAGATTGTTTCGTCGGTTTACAGAGCTGCACCTGGCAGAGCCTATCCAACTGTGTTTGCGAAACCTGTAGCTGCTCGAAGTCCGCCATTGGGCACGAATCCGATTTCACCCTGTTGGCATTGTGGGGGCAATCATCAACCTCATCAGTGCCGTTTCAGACAGTATATTTGTAGAGGCTGTGCGAAAATGGGGCACCTTCAGCGGATGTGTCGTAGCTCAGCAAGCGTGCTGCAACAAATAATGTGGATGATGATGACCGATCCGGAGCGGATATGGCAATGCAACCTGAGATAACCGAGGAGGAAGTGTAGAGTGTACATTCGTTCCTGACAAAGAGCCAACCGATAATGATTGAAGTAAAATTGAACGGCGTGCCGGTATCTATGGAATTAGACACAGATGCAAGTCAGTAAATTATGAGCCAGAGGCCTTTCGAAAAGCTGTGAGACACCGAGGCCATGAAATCCAAGCTGAGTCCAGTAAATGCAAAATTGCGTACCCCTACACCAGAGAGCTCATAACAATGATTGGCAGTGCAGCAGTCAAGGTGTTGTACGATGGGGTGGTTCATGATCTATCGCTGTGGATCGGTCCAGGCAATGTTCCAACGCTGTTCGACAGGAGTTGGCTCTAAAAAATAAAGTGGAACTGGAACGATATTAAAGCTTTGTCATCGGTGGATGCCGCTTCATGTGCTCAAGAGCTGAGCAAATTTCCCTCACTGTTTGAACCGGGCATCGGCAACTTCACATGAACCTGGACTCAGATGCAAGACCCATCCATCACAAAGCCCGAGCGATCCCGTACATGATGAGGGAGAAGGTCGAAATCGAACTGGACAGACTCCAACGTGAAGGAGTCATATCACCGGTCGAATTTAACGAATGGGCCAGTCCTATTGTTCCTGTGCTGAAGAGTGATGGCACTGTCAGGATTTGTGGAGACTACAAGGTTACGATCAATCGAGTTTCGAAATAGGATCAGTACCCGTTACCTGATGACCTGTTTGTAATGCTAGCCGGGGGAAAGTCATTCACCAAATTGGATCTGACGTCGGCCTATATGACACAGGAGCTTGTCGAATCATTGAAGAAACTTACGTGCATCAATACGCATAAAGGGCTGTTCATTTACAACAGGTGTCCTTTCGGAATTCGCTCGGCCGCAGCCATATTTCAGAGAAACATGGAGAGTTTACTGAAGTCCGTCCCTAGAACTGTGGTGTCCCAAGACGACATTCTGGTCACAGGTCGTGACACTGCCGAACACCGACACAACCTGGAAGAGGTTCTACATTGTCTGGACAAATTGGGGCTCAGGCTGAAATGTTCAAAGTACGTCTTTATGGCACTGGAAGTCGAATTCCTGGGAATTCCTGCATCAGGCATACGGACTCAAAAACAGAGGCCATCAAAAATGCACCCGGACCCCAGAATGTGATGGAGCTGTGTTCATTCCTTGGTCTTCTCAACTACTTCGGTATTTGCTTACCTAAATTGAGCACATTATTAGAGCCACTGCACATGCTGCTTAGAAAAGGCGACAATTGGGTTTGGGGTGTATCTCAAGACAGGGCCTTCGAGAAGGCTAGAAATCTTCTTTGTTCCAACAAATTGCTGGGACATTATGACCCATGCAAGCGTTTAGTATTGGCCTGTGATGCTTCATCACATGGGATTGGTTGCGTGCTCCAACAATCCAATGAGTCGGGCAAACTACAACCCGTTGCGTCCGCGTCAAGAAGCATGTCTAAAGCAGAAAGAGCCTATGGCATGGTAGGGAAAGAAGTTTTAGCCTGCGTATAAGGAGTTAATAAGATGCACCAGTATCTGTTTAGGCTTCGTTTCGAGCTTGAAACCGATCACAAGCCGCTCATATCTTTGTTTTCAGAGCATAGAGGTATCAATACCAATGCGTCGTCCCGCATCCAGAGGTGGACACTGACATTATCTGCCTATGATTATGTCATTCACCTTAGACCTGGCACCGAGAATTGTGCCGGTGCATTGAGCCGTTTACTGTTGCCCACGCCAGAGGTGGAAACGCCACAGCCCGCAGACCTACTGTTGGTCATGGATGCCTTTGAGAGTGAAGGGTCGCCTGTCATTGCTCAACAAGTTAGGACCTGGATCAGCCAGGATCCGATCTGCTTGGTTGTAAAACGTTGTGTCCTTAGTGGTGATTGGTTGGCTATTCCCAGGGAAGTGTGTGATAAGACCAAACCTTAAAACCGTCGCAAAGATGAATTATCCATTCAATCTGATTGTTTGCTGTGGGATAATTGTGTTGTTATGCCCAAGAAAGGCAGGGAGAGATTTGTACGGGATTTACACAGTACCCATCCCGATATTGTGATGATGAAGATCATTGCCAGGTCTCACATTTGGTGGCCTGACAATGACTCTGATTTGGAGTCATGTGTGCATCAGTGCAACACTTGCATGCAGTTAAGCAATGCACCAGTGGAATCTCCGCTAAGTCTGTGGTCGTGACCATCCAAACCATGGTCGAGGATCCACATCAACTATGCGGGTCCTTTTCTGGGCAAAATGTTTTTGGTGGTGGTGGATGCGTATTCCAAATGGATAGAATGTGTAATCATGTCATCCAGCACATCCACAGCCACCATTGAGAGCCTTCATGCCATGTTCACCACTCATGGTCTGCCCGGCATCACTGTGAGCGACAAAGGATCGTGCTTCACGAGTTTGGAGTTTCAAGAGTTAATGAAACTCAATGGTATCAAACACGTAAGGTCAGCACCAATCAAACCCGCGTCCAATGGTCAAGCGGAGCGGGCCGTCCAAATTATCAAGCAGAGCCTGAAACGCGTAACTCACAATTCTTTGCAGACTCGCTTGTCACGCATATTGCTTAGTTACAGGACGAGACCCCAGACGCTTACCAGGGTTCCCGCTGCTGAACTGTTGATGAAGAGAGGTCTCAAGACCAGGCTCTCGCTTGTCCACCCTGACCTTAATGATCACATCGAAAACAGACGTCAACATCAGCAGTGGTATCATGTTCGCATTGCCGTGTCACGTGACATTTCTATTAATGATCCTGTATATGTGCTAAATTTTGGTCAAAGGCACCAAGTGGGTCACTGGCACTGTTACGGCCAAGAAAGATAACAGGGTGCTTAGTGTCAGGCTCACTAATGGGCAAACATGCAGGAGGCACATTGATCAGATGAAATTGTGGCACACAGACGAACCGGAACAGCTTGAAGAAGACACCATCAATGACCAACCGATTCATATTCAGCCATCAGAAAACCCTGCTGTTGTCAATGAATCTGGAACTTCAATTCCCAACATGGACACCGCCACTCCCATTAGATCGGCTACCCAGCCTCAAGTCATGAATGACTGGGAGAGCTCACCCAGATCTAGAATTGAACTGAGATGATCAACTAGGGAGCGGAAAGGCCCGGACCATCTCAATTTGTAAATAGGACTGATACCAAGATCTTGGGGGGAATGATGTAATGTATGTGTGCCTGGGTTTACCTGCCACCAGGGGGAGTGACCATTGGAGGTCATTGGGCCACAGACACATACGTGCAGCCCTTGTATATAAAGAAAACTTCCCTCTTTAATCCTCACTTTGAGAGCTAATAAAGTAGAGTCAGGTCACACCTGATTGAGTTCACGATACTAAGTTTATTGAGTTATTGCATACACAACAGAGAAGGGTGAACAGCAAGAGGTCATGGTTCATATTGGTACCAATAATATAGGCAGAAAGAGGGATGAGGTCCTGCAGGCAGATTTTAGGAAACTAGGAAAGAAAAAGGGTGGGACTAACAAATCGAGAGCACCCTGGATGTCAAGGGACATACAGGATAGGATAAAGAAAAAAGGGAAGCTTATGACAGATACCAAGGGCTCAATACAGCAGGAATTCTAGAGGAGTATAGAAGGTGCAGAGGTGCAGCTAAAAAGTAAATTAGGAAAGCAAAGATAGAGCATGAAAAAATGTTGGCAAGTAAAATCAAGGAAAACACAAAGATGTTTTATAAATACATTAAGAGTAAGAGGATAACTAAAGAAAGAGTAGGGCCTATTAAAGACCATAAAGGTAACCTGTGTGTGGAGGAGGAAGTCGTGGCTATGGTACTTAATAAATTCTTTGCATCTGTTTTCACAAAAGAGAGGGGAGATGCAGACATTACAATCAAGGAGGAATGTAAAAATATTGGATGAAATAAAAATAGTGAGAGAGGAAGTATTAAGGGGCTTAGCAGCTTTGGAAGTGGATAAATCCCCAGGCCTGGATAAAATGTATCCCAGGCTGTTAAGAGAAGCAAAAGAGGAAATAGCAGAGGCTCTGACCATCTTTTCCAATCCGCTCTGGCTACAGGTGTGGTGCCTGAGGACTGGAGGACTGCTAACTTTGTACCATTGTTTAAAAAGGGAGAAAGGGATAGACCGAGTAATTTCAGGCCAGTCAGCCTAACCTCAGTGGTGGGAAAATTATTGGACAAAATTCTGAGGGACAGGATAAACCTTCATTTAAAAAGACATGGATTAATCAACGACAGTTAGCACGGTTTTGTTTAGGGAAGGTCGTGTCTGACTAACTTAATTGAATTTTTCGAGGAGGTAAACAGGAGTGTCGATGAGGGTAGTGCATTTGATGTAGTGTATATGGATTTTAACAAGGCTTTTGATAAGGTCCCACATGGCAGACTGGTCATGAAAGTAAAAGCCCATGGAATCCAGGGCAAAGTGGCTCCAAGTGGCAATGTTGGATCCAAAATTGACTTAGAGGCAGGAACCAAAGGGTAATGTTTGCTGGGCGTTTTTGTGACCAGAAGGCTGAACAGTGGCAAATGGAATTCAATCCGAAGAAGTGTGAGATAATGGATTTGGGGAGGGCTAACAAGGCAAGGAATACACATTAAATGGTAGGACACCGAAAAGTGTAGAGGAACAAAGGGAACATGGTGTGCATGTCCACAGATCCCTGAAGGTAGCAGGCCAGGTAGATAAGGTGGTTAAGAAGGCATACAGAAAACTTGAATTCTATGCCTCGGCTAATAAAGGCAAGAGCAGGGAGGTCATGCTTGAACTGTATAAAACACTAGTTCGGCCACAGCTAGAGTATTGCGCGTAGTTCTGGTCACCAGCTTACAGGAAGGATGTGATTGCACTAGAGAGGGTACAGAGGAGATTTATGAGGATGTTGCCTGGACTGGAGAATTTTGGTTATGAGGAAAGATTGAATAGGTTGGTGTTGTTTTCTTTAGAAGAGGAGGCTGAGGGGAGACCTTCTTGAGGTGTATAAAATTATGAAGGGCGTAGATAGAGTGGATAGGAAGGAACTATTTTCCTTAGCAGAGGGGTCAACAACCGAGGAGAATAGATTTAAAGTAATTGGTCGGAGGTTTAGAGGGGATTTGAGGGGACATTTTTTCACCCAGAGGGTGGTGTATGTCTGGAACTCTGCCTGAAAGGGTGGTAGAGGCAGAGACCCTCACCACATTTTAAAATTGCTTGGATGTGCACTTGAAGTGTCATAACCCACAGGGCTATGGATCAAGAGCTGGAAAGTGGGATTAAGCTGGATAGCTCTTTGTTGGCTAGCACGGACACGATTGGTCGAAATTACCTCCTTCCGTGCTGTAAATTTCTATGATTCTATGATTAAAAATCAGGACCTCAAAGGTAGTAATCTCTTAATTACTCCCAGTGCCACATGCTAGTGAGTACAGAAATGGGAGGATAGAGCAGATAAATGCGTGGCTGGAGAGATGGAGCCAGAGGGAGGGCTATTATAGCTATTACTGAGGCATTGGGACCGTTTCTGGGGGAGGTGGGACCTGTACAAGCTAGATGGGTTGCACCTCAACTGGGCCAGGACCTCGCGGGGGGTGGGGGCTTCCTAGTACTGTTAGGGAAGGCTTAAACTAACTTGGCAGGGTGATGAGAACCTGAGATTAGATTCAGAAGGGAGAGAAGCAAAGCTGGAAATGGAAGGCAGAAAATTAGTTAGTGAGTTTGGAAGGCAGAGGAAACAAAGGCTATAAAATAGACAACAGAGGAGTTTGGCAGTGCTAAATGGTATACACTTCAATGCAAGGAGTCTAGGGAATAAGATGAGCTGAGGGCACAGATAGACACGTGTGAGTATGATATTATAGCTATTACTGAGACATAGCTGAAAAGGCAAGAATAAAAACATAAGAACATAAGAAATAGGAGCAGGAATAGGCCATATGGCCCCTTGAGCCTGCTCCGCCATTTAATACGATCATGGCTGATCCGATCATGGACTCAGGTCCACTTCCCTGCCCACTCCTGATAACCACTTATTGGTTAATGGCAGCTCAACATTCCTGGTTACAGGGTTTTCAGACGAGATAGAGAGAGGGGTAAAAAAGGAGGGGGATCACAATATTGGGCCTGAAATTCCGGCCTCTCCGGGTCCGTATCGAATACGTACGGACCCGGCGAGACCCTGCAAAAGCTGTTTTTTGGTGCATGCACCGAAAACCTGACAGATCTTCCGCATCCCCACAGCCAGGACATTCGCATGAGCAAGATTAAAAGCAATTGCATAGCCTACTTTTACCAGCGTAAGAGTTTTAAAACATATAAAAAACATATAAAAGTAAAATTTAAAAACACATTTTTATGTTAAAAACCCTGTCGACTAAGGTAAGTTTATTTGAAACCCTAATTACAATACTTAAAAAAAATATTTTTTTTTCTAAAACATTTCATTATCTTTAATTTCAAATAATGTTGAATATATGAAAAGTTTTTAAAACATTTTTATCTTGTGTTTGGGTATTTGGTGGGGGGTGGAGTGGGGGGAGTTCTCATTGATAGTAATAGGAACTCAGAGTTACGGAGCTCCTATTACTATGAATGAGAATACTTTACCTTGATTGGGTGTCCAGGCCCACGTGACTCCAGCTCCAGCTTCAGTTACGTACTTACAAGACGTGAACGCACTCTGATGCACATGAAGAAGAGGCCTAAAATTGGAATTGCTGATGGGCACCCGAGCAAAAGGTAGGTGCGCATCTTTTTTCTTCTTTTGAGGCAACCGCCCACGGGAAGCCCAGAACCAGGATTTCAGGCCCATTGATTAAAGAAACAATTACAGCTGCAGGAGGGATGATCTATTAGAAGAATCATCAAATTAGGCCATATGGGTTGATCTGAAGAACAAAAAAGGGGCAATCACACTGCTGGGTCTGTACTATAGAGCACCAAACAGTTAGAAGGAGATAGAAGAGAAGGAATTCGAAAGCAAAAAAGCAGAAAGTGAATTTGGAAGACAGAGGAAACAGGGGCTGCAAAATAGACAACAAGGGAGTTTGGCCGTGCTCAATGGTATATACTTCAATACAAGGAGTATAGGGAATAAGGCAGATGAGCTGAGAGCACAGATAGACACTTGGGAATATGATATTATAGTTATTACTGAGACATGGCTGAAAGAAGGGCAGGTATGGCAAATCAGCATTCCAGGTTACCCGGTTTTCGGACGGGATAGAGAGAAGGGTAAAAAAGGGAGAGGGGTCGCAGTATTAATTAAAGAAACAATTACAGCTGTGTGGAGGGATGATATATGTTAGAGGGGTCATCAAATGAGGCCATATGGGTTGAATTGAAAAACAAAAAAGGGACGATCACACTGCTGGGAGTGTACTGTAGACCCACAAACAGTCAGCGGGAGACAGAAGAGCAAATATGTAGGCAAATTTCTGAGAAATGCAAAAACAATAGGGCAGTAATCGTCGGGGATTTCAACTACCCTAATATTAACTGGGATAGAATTAGTGTGAAAGCTATAGAGCGAACAGAATTCTTAAAATGCTTTCAGGAGAACTTTTTTAACCAGCACATAGCAAGCCCAACAAGAGAGGGCGACGGGGTTCTGGACTTAGTTTTAGGGAATGAAGCTGGGCAGGTGGAAGGGGTATCAGTGGAGAGCATTTTGGTGGTAGTGATAATTCAGTTAGATTTAGGGCAGTTATGGAAAAGGACAAAGATAGACCGGGAAAAAAAATTCTCAATTGGAGAAAAATCAATTTTACTAAGCTGAAATGTGATTTAGCCAAAATGGACTGGAAACAGCTACTTGAAGATAAATCTGTGTCAGAGCAGTGGGAGGCATTTAAGGAGGAGATAGTGAGGGTTCAGAGCAAGTGTGTTCCCTTAAAGAATGGATTCATCAAGGACAGTCAACATGGATTTGTTAAGGGAAGGTCGTTCTGACTAACTTGATTGAATTTTTTAAAGAGGTAAGAAGGAAGTTGGTGAGGGTAATGCATTTGATGTAGTGTATATGGATTTTAGCAAGGCTATTGAAAAGGTTCCACATGACAGACTGGTCACCGAAAGTAAAAGCACATGGGATCCAAGGCAAAGTGGCAAGTTTGTCCCACAATTGGCTCAGAGGCAAGAAGCAAAGTATAATGGTCGATGGGTGTTCTTGTGACTGGAAGGCTGTTTCCAGTGGGGTTCCGCAGGACTCAGTACTAGGTTCCTTGCTTTTTGTGGTATATATCAATAACTTAGAATTGAATGTAGGGGGTGTAAAGTCCTGTCCCTGCAGTACAAACTCACACGAGGCACATGCTGAAGTCAAGGACACTTAGGACCTGCACCTTTATTACACAGCTCTCGAATGCCACACTTGCCTGAGGCCTGTCTTTATATACCTGTCTGGGACAGGTATCCAGTGTCTCCTGCAAGTGCACCCCTGGTGCTAAGGTAAGCTTGTGGTTACAGGTCATCTCTAGTTACAGTCATGTATAGCATGGTAAGATACAGTTATGTACAGTACTGTGAGATACATAACATCACCCTCCCCCAAGGTCTTATTGTCTTTATAGGTTCAGTCTCTCAGGTGGTCAACCCTCTCTCGCATGGAGCATCTTAGTTGTGGTTCAGTTGTTTGCCTTGGTGCCTGTTTTTCTTTCGGTGTGATTGCTGGAATCTCGCCTGGGCTGTCTGTTTCGTTTAATATGATTGTTGGTGTCTCGCCTGGGCTGTCTGTTGGGATTGCCCTTTCCTCAGGTTGTTCACTCTGTCTGTCCACCAGGTGTGGTGTGAGTTTCACATTGTAGTCTGCCTCTGGTTCAGCAGTGTTATTGGTGAATCTGCTTTTGATTTGGTCTACATGCCTCCGGCAGGTTTGGCCATTGTCCATTTGTACCACCAGTAGCCTGTTTCCTTCCTTGCCTGTTACTGTCCCTGCAAGCCATTTGGGACCCCTGCCATAGTTTAGCACAAACACTTTGTCCCCTATCTCATTCCCCTTCCCCCTCGAATTTCTGTCATGGTACTCAGTTAGCTTACGGTGCTTTGCCTCAACGATTTCATGCATGTCTGGGAGGATTAATGAGAGCCTTGCCTTTAAGATCCGTTTCATCAATAGTTGCACGTGGGGAACTCCAGTCAATGAATGCGGACGAGATCTGTATGCAAGCAGCAGTCGCGACAGGCAGCCCTGCAGCGTGGGACCTTGGATTTTGAGCATGCCTTGTTTAATGATCTGCACTGCTCGCTCCTTCTGGCCGTTGGAGGCAGACTTGAACGGTGCCGTCTTAACGTGATTTATGCCATGGTCACTTATAAAATCTTGGAATTCTGCGCTGGTGAAGCACGGACCATTATCACTGACCAATATGTCAGGAATGCCGTGCGTTGCGAACATGATTCCAAGGCTCTCCACAGTGGTGGAGGTGGTGCTCGAGTTTAAAATTGTGCATTCGATCCACTTTGAAAATGCATCTACAACTACGAGGAACATTTTGCCCATGAATGGGCCTGCATAGTCTACGTGCACCCGCGACCACGGTTTGGTGGGCCAGGGCCAGGGGCTCAGGGGGGCCTCCCTGGGGGCATTGCTGAGTTGGGCACAAATGGTGCACCGACGGACACAGAGCTCCAAGTCTGTGTCAATGCCAGGCCACCAGACATGAGA
Source organism: Pristiophorus japonicus (assembly GCF_044704955.1). Classification (NCBI taxonomy): domain Eukaryota; kingdom Metazoa; phylum Chordata; class Chondrichthyes; family Pristiophoridae; genus Pristiophorus; species Pristiophorus japonicus. Next base: position 130,874,704 of record NC_091986.1, on the reverse strand, counting down.
TCTGGCTATGGCCTTCATGAGAACGGTCCCCGGGTGCTCGCGGTGGAGCTCCCGGACAAATGCCTCTCTGCCTCGCAGAGGCATAACTACTCGGCTGCCCCACATCAGGCAGTTGGCTTGCAGTAACAGCTCATGCATGCACCTATGGAAAGGTTTGATCTCCTCGGGGCAAGCATCGCGATCCTCTGCCCAGTCACCAGTTAAGACACATCTTTTTACTAGGGATAACGTGGGGTCACTGGTCGTCCAGGCTCTGATTTGGCGAGCCGTCATGGGCGAACCTGTGGACTCAATGGCATTGATTGTCATGACTATCTCACAGTTCATCAGACCCTTCCATGGTCGCCAGGGTTAGCCTACTAAGTGCGTCGGCACAGTTGTCTGTGCCTGGTCTGTGCCTTATGGTGTAGTCGTAAGACGTCAGCATGAGTGCCCACCGTTGAATGTGCGCCGAGGCGTTGGCGTTTATTGCCTTGCTCTCGGATAGCAGGGACATGAGGGGCTTGTGGTCAGTTTCTAACGCGAACTTGGCCCCGAAAAGGTATTGGTGCATCTTTTTGACACCGTACACGCATGCGAGCGCCTCCTTCTCCACCATTCCGTAACCGCGTTCCGCCCGCGAAAGTGACCTGGAGGCATAAGCTATGGGTTGTAATTTACCCGCACCAGTGACATGTTGTAAAACGCACCCGACCCCGTACGCTGATGCATCACGTGTGAGAACTAGCTTTTTACCTGGATCAAAGAAAGCCAAAACACTGTTGGAACATAGAAGGTTGCGTACCTTATTGAAGGCGCGTTCCTGGGCGTCCCCCCAAAACCAATCGCACCCCTTTCTGAGTAGCACATGGAGAGGCTCCAGCAGCGTGCTTAAGTTCTGCATAAAGTTCCCAAAGTAATTGAGTAGCCCGAGAAAGGCGCGCGGTTCCAAGACATTCCGGGGCCTGGGTGCCAGGCGAATTGCTTCAGTTTTGGACTCTGTTGGGCGGATTCCATCAGCGGCAATCCTTCTGCCCAAAAATTCAACCTCGGGCGCGAGAAATAGGCACTTGGATTTCTTAACTCTTAGGCCTACCCGATCCAACCACTTTAGTACTTCCTCCAAATTGCGGAGATGGGAGTCGGTGTCCCTGCCCGTGATAAGTATGTTGTCTTGAAATACAACCGTCCCCGGAATGGCCTTGAGCAGACTCTCCATGTTGCGCTGAAATATAGCAGCTGCCGACCTGATGCCGAATGGGCATTGATTGTACATGAAAAGCCCTCGATGTGTGTTGATGGTGGTGAGTAGCTTGCACTCCTCGGTCAATTCTTGCGTCATATACGCAGATGTGAGATCTAACTTTGAGAAAAGTTTTCCTCTAGCCAATGTGGCAAATAGGTCCTCCGCTCTGGGCAGCGGGTATTGATTTTGTAGGGAGACTCTGTTTATGGTAGATTTGTAATCCCCACAGATTCGTACGGATCCATCAGGCTTCATGACTGGGACGATGGGACTTGCCCAGTCGCTAAATTCCACGAGTGAGATAATGTCTTCCCGCAGAAGCCTGTCCAGTTCATGTTCAATCTTTTCCCTCATCACATAGGGCACAGCTCTAGCCTTGTGATGGACCGGTCTAGCATCCTGTGTGATGTAGATTTTGACTTTAGCCCCTTTGAAGGTGCCCACACCTGGCTGAAAGAGATGTTCAAATCGACTTAGAACTGTTGAGCAGGAGGTCTGTTCCTCTGACGACATGGCATGAACATCATCCCATTTCCAGTTTAGTTTTGCCAGCCAGCTTCTCCCCAGCAGTGCTGGGAGATCACCGGGGACAATCCACAGGGGAAATTGGTTCACTGTCCCTTTGTGTGTGACTAAGAGCATGGCGCTGCCAAGGATTGGCACAATTTCTTTGGTATAGGTCCTTAGTTTGGTGTCGATCCTTGTGAGTTTTGGTCTGTCTCTTTCGTGCGGCCACAGCTGTTCAAATTGTTGAGCGCTCATGAGAGATTGACTCGCTCCCGTATCCAGCTCCATGTTGACGGGTATCCTGTTGAGTAGGACCCTCATCATTATTGGAGGCGTCTTGTTGTAAGAGCAGTGGCCATTGATTGTGTTGACCCGCTGTACCTTGGTGTCGCGGGTACTGTCCCCACTGTCTCCTGGTCCACTTTCCGACCCTTCTGATTCGTACACCAGCCGAGCTGCCATTTTTCTGCACATGCGGGCCAGATGCCCTGTATAGTCGCAGTTTCTGAAAACAGCATGCTGAAATCGACACCCCCTTGATGAGTGCCTTCCCCCACATCTCCAGCTCAGACCGCTTCCATTGTTTCCAAAGGATGAGCTGCGTCTGGCTGATCTATCTTGAGCTTCTCTCAGTTTGTAGTTGATTGCTCGCATTGTGGGTTGATGAGGTGTGAACGGCCGTTCCTGTGGCCCTTGATGGCTTCTGGCACCACTGCCTGCTGTTGAGGGCCTGCTCTCCTGCCTTTGTCTGTGTGTGGGGGTAGCGGCTTGTTTCACGCTGTGAACCCCTTGTTCCGATGTTTCGTTAGTTGTCGTACCCGCAGTGTAGATCAACCTCGTTTCTTCTTCTCCTGTCAAGAATGTCTGTGCAACCAGTGCTGCTGCATCTAGGGTCAAGTTCTTGGTCTCTATGAGCTTTCGGAATATGCCTGCATGGCCTATTCCTTCAATAAAAAAGTCTCTCAGTACTTCTCTCCTTAGTTCATCGGAGAACTCACATAAGCTAGCCAACCTCCGAAGTTCCGCCATGAAGTCGGGTATGCTCTGGCCCACACAGCGTCTGTAGTTGTAGAACCTGTGTCCGGCCATGTGTAGGCTGCTCGCTGGCTTCAGGTGGTCTTTTACCAGTGTGCTCAACTATTCAAACGACTTGCTTGCTGGTTTCTCGGGTGCCAGCAGGTCCTTCATTAAGGCGTATGTTTTCGAGCCACAGCTGGTCAAGAGATGGGCTCTTCTCTTGTCTGCCTTATCGTCGCCTAACCAGTCTTTGGTTACGAAGCTTTGCTGGAGCCTTTCTATAAAGTCCTCCCACTTATCTCTAGCATTGCATTTTTCATCTGATCCGTTGGTCATCATTCTGTGGATTCTGTAATCCCGTAACTCGTCGCCACTGTAAAGTCCTGTCCCTGCACTACAAATTCACACGAGGCACATACTGAAGTCAAGGTCACTCAGGACCTGCACCTTTATTACACAGCTCTCGAATGCCACACTTGCTTGAGACCTGTCCTTATATACATGTCTGGGACAGGTATCCAGTGTCTCCTGCAAGTGCACCCCTGGTGGTAAGGTAAGCTTGTGGTTCAGGTCATCTCTAGTTACAGTCATGTATAGCATGGTAAGATACAGTTATGTACAGTGGTGTGAGATACATGACAGGGGTTATGATTAAAAAGTTTGCAGATGATACAAAAATTGGCCATGTGGTTGATAATGAATAAGAAAGCTGTAGACTGCAGGAAGATATCAATGGATTGGTCAGATGGGCAGAACAGTGGCAAATGGAATTCAATCCAGAGAAGTGTGAGGTAATGTATTTGTGGATGACTAACAAGGCAGAGGAATACACAATAAATGGTAGGACACTGAGAAGTGTAAAGAAAGAGAGGGGCCTTGGAGTGCATGTCCACAGATCCCTGTAGGTAGCAGGACAGGTAGATAAGGTGGTTAAGAAGACATATGGGATACTTGTCTTTATTAGCCAAGGTATAGAATATAAGTGCAAGGAGGTTATGCTTGAAATGTATAAAACACTAGATAGGTCACAGCTGGAGTACTACACACAGTTCTGGTCACCACATTACAGGAAAGATGTGATTGCACAAGAGAGGGTACAGAGGAAATTTACGAGGTATTGCCTGGACTGGAGAATTTTAGCTATGAGGAAAGATTGGATAGGCTGGGGTTGTTTTCTTTGGAACAGAGGAGGCTGAGAGGAGACCTAATTGAGCTGCATAAAATATGAGGGGCCTAGATAGAGTGGATAGGAAGGACTTATTTCCCTTAGCAGAGGGGTCAATAACCAGTGGGCATAGATTTAAAGTAATTGGTAGGAGGTTTAGAGTGGATTTGAGGAGAATATTTTTCACTCAGAGAGTGATGGGGGTCTGGAAATCACTGCCTGCAAGACTGGTAGTGGTAGAAACCCTCATAGCATTTAAAAAGTACTTGGATATGCATGTGAAATGCAGTAACCAACAAGGCTACGGACCAAGTGCTGGAAAGTGGAATTCGGCTGGATAGCTCTTTGTTGGCTGGCACGGACACGATAGGCCAAATGGCCTTCTGCAGTGTTGTAAATTTCTATGATTCTATGATTCTATGAAAGGTTGTGGGAGAAAGACCAAACTGAAGTAGATGAGCACAAGCCATTTCTGGTTCTCCACCTGAGGTGATCCAGTTGGTGGAGGAGCTTAGAAGAATGCTGTAGAATTGCATCTGATTTTCTCTTCCTCAAAGGAAGTCACTAATGTTTGTTTTGCAATGCCCCAGACACACACAGGTAAAACTCAAAACAGACCATATGGGGAACAGTATATGGTACTTGTATCAATGCATTATTATCTGCATCAATGAAAACACACATTAGAGGTCAGCTTAGTCACTGACAGGCCTGTGCATTTTTATGACTACCTACACTGCCATTACAAGGTGCTTTTCTGTTGACCAGTTATTTCCCTCCTGTCCAGGGAAGCAACCCCCATGTGTTTCTGGCCCCAATTTGCATATCATAAGATAGGTACAAAAGGAAGTAATTCAGCACATTGAAGCTCATTCATTCACCCCTTCCACAACCAACATACATTGGCTGCAGTGTGTGCTATCTACAAGTTACACTGCAGCACCTCAGCAAACCCCCAACCTCCACCATCTAGAAGGACAAGGGCAGCAGGTGCATGTAAACATCATTACCTCTGTTATGTATATAAACATTGTAACTGTGTAAGACTTGCCACCAGAGGGCGCAACTGTTGGAGGCCCAAGGGTCACCTGCACACCTCCTGCAAGGGAGTATAAAAGGTTGTCTGCCATGCTGCTTAGGCACTCTGGAGTTGTATTAAAGACACTAAGGTCACATCAGTTTTAGCTCACAGTACTCAGCCTTGTGGTATTCTTCCATACTTAACAATTGGCGATGAGTAACAGATTACGAACTTTCACGCGGTCATGACTGCCGTTGATATTTTAGAGAGGTGATGATTGGGAAGCCTTCATTGAGCGTCTTGACCAGTACTTCGTAGCCAATGAGCTGGATGGGGACGTTACAGCGATCAAGTGCAGGGCGATTCTCCTCGCCGTGTGTGGGCCCACAATATACGGCCTCATCAAGAATCTGCTAGCACCAGAGAAACCAACAGAGAAGACATATACAGAGCTGTGTACGCTGGTTCTGGAACACCTCAAGCTGAAGGAGAGTGTTTAATGAGTGTGCCAGGTATCGCTTCTACACGCACCACCGCTCTGAGGGCCTGGACGTGGAGAGTTATGTCGCCGACCTGAAACGCCTTGCGGGAACTTATGAATTTGCTGGATTTCTGGGGGAACTGCTGCGGGCATTTTTTGTGCTTAGCATCGGCCACGAGGTCATTCTTCTCAACCTGCTGTCCACCAAATCCCAAGACTTGAGCAAGGCCATCACAATAGCCCAGGCATTCATATCCACGAGCGATAATACCAGACAGATATCTTCCCAGCATCGAAGCTCAATGGCAAGTACTGTGCATAAAATAACATCGCTAGCAGGCAGAACTGCATATGGCAGGGCCTACACATCTGCAGCTGCAAGGATGACTCAGAATCTGCCATCGGGTGTGAATGCAAATCAATTAGCACCATGTTGGCGCTGCGGAGGTAATCATCGAGCCCATCAATGTCGATTCAAGAATTACGTGTGCAAAGGCTGCGAAACAATGGGGCACCTCCAGCGAATGTGCAAGAGTGCAATGACTCACCACGTGACATAATCGGCAGAGGATGATCGATCCGGCGCAGATCACGCAGAACAAGCAAGAGAGGCAACTCAACCTGAAGTAGAAGTGTATGGGGTACAAACCTTCACCACCAAAAGCCCTCCTATTATGCTGAAAGTCAAATTAAACGGTATTCCGGTATCAATGGAGTTGGACACGGCGGCGAGTCAGTCAATTATGAGCCAGAAGGCTTTTGAGAAACTGTGCGGCAACAAGGCATAAAGGCCCAAACTGAGCCCGATTTAGACAAAGCTGCGCACCTACACCAAAGAGCTTATACCAGTCATTGGCAGTGCGGCAGTTAAGGTATCGTACAATGGAGCTGTGCATGATTTATCACTGTGAATTGTACCAGGCGATGGCCCAACGCTATTCGATAGAAGCTGGCTGGGAAAGATTCATAAGAACATAAGAACATAAGAATTATGAACAGGAGTAGGCCATCTAGCCCCTCGAGCCTGCTCCGCCATTCAATAAGATCATGGCTGATCTGGCCGTGGACTCAGCTCCACTTACCCGCCCTCTCCCCGTAACCCTTAATTCCCTTATTGGTTAAAAATCTATCTATCTGTGACTTGAATACATTCAATGAGCTAGCCTCAACTGCTTCCTTGGGGAGAGAATTCCACAGATTCACAACCCTCTGTGAGAAGAAATTCCTTCTCAACTCGGTTTTAAATTGGCTCCCCCGTATTTTGAGGCTGTGCCCCCTAGTTCTAGTCTCCCCTACCAGTGGAAACATCCTCTCTGCCTCTATCTTGTCTATCCCTTTCATTATTTTAAATGTTTCTATAAGATCACCCCTCATCCTTCTGAACTCCAACGAGTAAAGACCCAATCTACTTAATCTATCATCATAAGGTAACCCCCTCATCTCCGGAATCAGCCTAGTGAATCGTCTCTGTACCCCCTCCAAAGCCAGTATATCCTTCCTTAAATAAGGTGACCAAAACTGCACACAGTACTCCAGGTGCGGCCTTACCAATACCTTATACAGTTGCAGCAGGACCTCCCTGCTTTTGTACTCCATCCCTCTCGCAATGAAGGCCAACATTTCATTCGCCTTCCTGATTACCTGCTGCACCTGCAAACTAACTTTTTGGGATTCATGCACAAGGACCCCCGGGTCCCTCTGCACCTCAGCATGTTGTAATTTCTCCCCATTCAAATAATATTCCCTTTTACTGTTTTTTTTCCCCAAGGTGGATGACCTCACACTTTCCGACATTGTATTCCATCTGCCAAACCTTCGCCCATTCGCTTAACCTATCCAAATCTCTTTGCAGCCTCTCTGTGTCCTCTACACAATCCGCTTTCCCACTAATCTTTGTGTCATCTGCAAATTTTGTTACACTACACTGTGTCCCCTCTTCCAGGTCATCTATGTATATTGTAAACAGTTGTGGTCCCAGCACCGATCCCGGTGGCATGCCACTAACCACCGATTTCCAACCCAAAAAGGACCCATTTATCCCGACTCTCTGTTTTCTGTTCGCCAGCCAATTCTCTATCCATGCTAATACATTTCCTCTGACTCCGTGTACCTCTATCTTCTGCAGTAACCTTTTATGTGGCACCTTATCAAATGTCGTTTGGAAATCTAAATACACCACATCCATCGGTACACCTCTATCCACCATGCTCGTTATATCCTCAAAGAATTCAAGTAAATTAGTTAAACATGATTTCCCCTTCATGAATCCATGCTGCGTCTGCTTGATTGCACTATTCCTATCTTGATGTCCCGCTATTTCTTCCTTAATAATAGTTTCAAGCATTTTCCCCACTACAGATGTTAAACTAACCGGCCTATAGTTACCTGCCTTTTGTCTGCCCCCCTTTTTAAACAGAGGCGTTACATTAGCTGCTTTCCAATCCGCTGGTACCTCCCCAGAGTCCAGATTATTTTGGTAGATTATAACAAATGCATCTGCTATAACTTCCGCCATCTCTTTTAATACCCTGGGATGCATTTCATCAGGACCAGGGGACTTGTCTACCTTGAGTCCCATTAGCCTGTCCAGCACTAGTGATAGTGATTGTCTCAAGGTCCTCCCTTCCCACATTCCCGTGACCAGCAATTTTTGGCATGGTGGAACTGGGACGACATCAAAGCACTATCTTCAGTGGATGATGCCTCGTGCGCCCAAATGCTGAGCAAGTTTCCGTCGCTATTTGAACCGGCATCGGCAACCTCACAGGCGCCAAGATGCAGGTCCATCTAGTCCCCGATGCAAGGCCCATTCATCACAAGGCTCGAGCGGTTCCATATATGATGAGGGAAAAAGTCGAGATCGAACTGGACAGACTTCAATGAGAGGGAATCGTATCACCAATCGGGTTCAATGAGTGGGCCAGTCCGATTGTTCCGGTGTTGAAAAGCGATGGCACAATCAGAATCTGCGGAGACTACAAGGTAACAGTTAACAGAGTCTCGTTACAGGACCAGTGCCCGCTACCCAAGGTGGATGACCTGTTCGCAACGTCAGCAGGAAGGAAGTCATTCACCAAGTTGGACCTAAGCTCCACCTACATGACACAGGAGCTGGCTGAATCATCGAAAAGGTTGACATGCATCAACACACACAAAGGACTGTTTATATAGCACAGGTGTCCTTTTGGGATTCGCTCGGCTGCTGCCAGCTTCCAGAGGAACATGGAGAGTCTGCTGAAATCGGTTCCGCGCACTGTTGTGTTTCAAGACGACATTCTGATCACCGGTCGTGACACCACCGAACACCTGCACAACCTGGAAGAGGTTCTAAGTCGACTATACAGAGTGGGACTCAGGCTGAAACACTCCAAGTGTGTTTTCCTGGCGCCAGAGGTTAAATTTTTGGGGAGAAAGATTGCAGCAGACGGCATCAGACCCATGGACTCAAAGACAGAGGCCATCAAGAACGCACCCAGACCACAGAATGTGAGGGAGCTGCGTTCGTTCCTCGGACTCCTCAACAATTTTGGTAACTTTCTACCTGGGTTAAGCACTTTGCTGGAACCATTGCACATGTTGCTACATAAGGGTGACGACTGGGTTTGGGGTAAATCTCAAGAGACAGCCTTTGAGAAGGCCAGAAACCTACTTTATTCAAATAAGTTACTTGTACTGTGTGACCTGTGAAAACGATTAGTGCTAGCTTGTGATGCATCTTCATACGGGGTTGACTGTGTGTTACAGCAAACCAATGTATCGGGCAAACTTCAACCGGTTGCATATGCGTCTAGAAATCTGTCTAAGGCTGAAAGAGCCTACAGTATGGTCGAGAAAGAGGCGTTCGCATGTGTATATGGGGTTAAGAAAATGCATCAATACATATTTGGACTTCGGTTTGAGCTTGAAACCGACCACAAACCGCTCATTTCGCTGTTTTCAGAAAGCAAAGGTATAAACACCAATGCTTCGTCCCGCATCCAAAGATGGGCACTAACATTGTCCGCCTAAGACTATGTTATCCGCCACAGACCAGGCACGGAGAACTGTGCTGATGCCCTCAGTCGGCTACCATTGCCTATTTTTGGTGGAAATGGCGCAGCCCGCAGACTTGCTTCTGGTCATGGATGCTTTTGAGAGCGAGGGGTCACCCGTCACTGCTCGCCAGATCAGGACCTGGACCAGCCAGGATCCTGTGCTATCACTTGTAAAAAGTTGCGTCCTCAATGGGAGCTGGTCGGCCGTTCCCGGGGAAATGCAAGATGAAATTAAGCCGTTTCACCAACACAAAGATGAAATGTCCATCCAGTCGGATTGTCTCTTATGGGGTAATCGCGTGGTTTTGCCAAAAAAAGACAGGGAAACATTTACACGCGGCCTACACAATACCCACCCAGGCACAGTCATGATGAAGGCTATAGCCAGGTCGCATGTTTGGTGGCCCGGCATTGACTCGGATTTAGAGTCATGCGTACACCAGTGCAACACGTGCTTACAACTGAGCAATGCACCAAGGGAGGCTCAATTGAGTCTGTGGTCATGGCCCTCCAAACCGTGGTCCAAGATCCACGTAGATTTTGCTGGCCCCTTTCTCAGAAAGATGTTTTTTGTTGTCGTGGATGCCTACTCTAAATGGATTGAATGCGTGATCATGTCATCCAGCACATCCACTGCCACCATTGAAAGCCTCCGGGCTATGTTCGCCATCCATGGCTTGCCCGATGTCCTTGACAGTGACAATGGGCCGTGTTTCACCAGCTCGGAATTCAACGAGTTTATGATCCGCAATGGCATCAAACATGTCAGGTCTGCCCCGTTTAAGCCGCATCCAATGGTCAAACAGAACGGGCAGTCCAAACTATCAAGCAGAGCTTGAAACGCGTGACGGAAGGCTCCTTGCAGACCCGCTTATCTCAGGGTCTGCTCAGCTCCCGGACGCAATCCCACTCGCTCACTGGGGTTCTCCCTGCAGAATTGTTAATGAAGAGAGCACTCAAAACCAGGCTCGCCCTCGTCCACCCGGATCTAAATGATCATGTGGAAACGCGGCGTCACCGGCAAAACATGTACCACGATCGCACGGCTGTATCGTGTGACATTGATTTTAACGACCCTGTGTTTGTCCTGAATTATGGTCATGGTCCTAAATGGGTCGCTGGCACTGTCTTGGCCAAGGAGAGGAATAGAGTGTTTATAGTCAAACTATTGAATGGACAAACATGCAGAAAGCATTTGGATCAGACCTAACTGCAGTTCACCGACAACCAGGAACAATCTGAAGAGGACATCACCATCATCCATCCACCAACACAACACCCAACCAGCAATCGATCTCGCTGTCACTCAAGAGGATGAACCCACCATTCCCAACAGTCCTACCAGACCAGCCACGCCACAGTGCAGCAATGGTCCGACCAATTCACCCATGCCAGAGTTTGAACTCAGACCAGGGAGCGTAGGGCCCTGGATCATCTCAACTTGTAAATAATTTGTATCAAAGACTTTAGGGCGGGGGGGGCGGGGAAGTGATGTTATGTATGTAAACATTGTAACTGTGTAAGACTTGCCACCAGGGGGCGCAACTGTTAGAGGCCCAGGGTCACCTGCACACCTCATGCAAGGGAGTATTAAAGGTTGTCTACCATGCTGCTTAGACACTCTGGAGTTGTATTAAAGAGATTACGGTCACATCTGTTTTAGTTCACAGTACTCAGTCTTGTGGAGTTCTTCCATACTTAATAACCTCGACATCACACACCACAGTTTCTTGGATATATATGGCTCGGTGGGTCAAAAAGCCTGGAACTTCCTATCTAACAGTATTGTGGCAGAAGGATTGAAGCAGGCCTACCACCACCTTCTCATGGACAGCTCGGGATGGGCAATGACCACCATCCTTGGCTTCTACTTACCAGCCAGTGCTTCAATGGTATTATTGCATGGATATAAAATCTGGGGGATACGTTCTGTGAAGTGAAGTTTAAAAAAAAGGAAAGTTATAAAAGTGTCAGTAATATATTAATATGGTTTAGTAAATATTCAGAATTTATAAGAATTTAATGCTACTAAACAACTTTCAGATGAAAGAATCCTGTTACAAGCCTGCGTGAAATATATTTTTACTGATCAAAGATTTATTTAAAATTAAATCTAAGCAAGAAAATGTGAAGAACAGAAGACCAACCAGGACTTTGAATTTATTCCTTCCAATTTGCACTGCAATAGACTCTTCTCAACGTAACTATACAGAACATTCCAAATGTCATCCTATCAAGCTATACAAAGTTAATATAATGTTTTTGAGCAATGATTACATTCCTTGGAGATGCATGTGTCTTGATTTAACTGTAAGTACCGAAACAAAGCAAAATTATCAATCAAGCGAATCATGCATTGAAAGGACATTTGACTTTAAATCATACAATTTATTCTAATTTTTACTTTATGACTGATAAGGCTACATCTGAAATAATATGTGCAGTCTGAGGCACCCTACCTTCAATATGACACTGATGTGCTAGGGAGGGCAAGGATGATTTTGAGACTAAAAGTTCTTAGTTATGAACACAGTTTCAATTGTTTTCATTAGAGGAAAGAAGATTGAGAAATGATAAGGGGAGAGGAATAGTTAGTTACAAACAGGTTTTATCATTGTTACTCCAAGCAGAGAACAAATAGGCATGAGGATAAATTAACATTCTCAAGCGCGGCTTGAGAACAGCTAAAATCTTTTGCTCCGCAGAGTAATGGTTATGTATATTAGACTTTCAGCTAAAGCATTTCAAGCCATGTCATTTCATATTCACTTTAAAAAAAAGAATTGGATCAATGTCTAGATAGAAAGATGATTGAGAGCTTTGCAGTTAAGTAAAAATGTGATCAAATTCTCTATCAAACTTGATGGTTCTGAAGGTGGTGGAACCATGGAAATACTGTGCAGAACTTTCCAATTTAGAATACCATAAGCCAGCACGAGTTGCCACATTCTGGAGAGGTGGGGAGAATATTAGAGGATGAAAAATCATCAAAATACAATTTTCAGTTCTTTGAAATAATCTTGTGAAATTTTGTTCATGTAATTTGAGCCATTCATTCATTGTTAAAAAGCTTAGTTCAAGCATCACCTAGTGGCTTCTGTTACCCATTGTAACCAATAGGTGCAGCAAGTGCAGGTTTTGATTTCTAAATATTGTTATTGTTAGTTCTTAATTCTGTATTTCTGAAGGAAATCATGTGACATCATTCTGAATTAGGTAATGGTCTATTATTATTGATTTGACCAGAAGACAACATTTTAGCGGAAAAACCTGTTATCATACAAAGTTCCTTCCTTCTTCTCAAATTTTATCCAGCTCCTAACTGCAATTAACATGGGGTCATGCACAATCCATTAAATGCAAAATATTAGCAGAATGCAAGCATGTGGCCGAGGGGATGGCACAAGACATTGATATGTCTGGATAAAGGTAACTGGTATAGAAACATAGAAACATAGAAAATAGGTGCAGGAGCAGGCCATTCAGCTCTTCAAGCCTGCACCTCCATTCAATATGATCATGGCTGATCATGCAACCTCAGTACCCCACCCCTGCCTTCTCTCCATACCCGCTGATCCCTTTAGCCGTAAGTGCCACAGCTAACTCCCTTTTGAATATGTCCAACGAACTGAACTCAACAACTTTCTGTGGCAGAGAATTCCACAGGTTCATAACTCTTTGGGTGAAAAAGTTTCTCCTCATCTCGGTCCAATATGGCTTACCCCTTATCCTTAGACTGTCACTCCTGGTTCTGGACTTCGGGAACATTCTTCCTGCATTTAACCTGTCCAGTCTGTCAGAATTTTATAAGTTTCTATGAGATCCCCCCTCATTCTTTTAAATTTCAGTGAATATAAGCCTAGCCGATCCAGTCTTTCCTCATATGTCAGTCCTGCCATCTCAGGAATTAGTCTGGCGAACCTTCGCTGCACTCCCTCAATAGCAAGCACATCCTTCCTCAGATTAGGAGACCAAACTGCACACAATATTCAAGGTGTGATCTCACCAAGGCCCTGTACAACTGCAGTAAGACCTCCCTGCTCCTATACTCAAATCCCCTTGCTATGAAGGCCAGCATGCCATTTGCTTTCTTTACTGCCTGCCGTACCTGCATGCCTACCTTCAATGACTGATGTACCATGACATCCAAATCTCGTTGCACCTCCGCTTTTACTAATCTGTCACCATTCAGATAATAATCTGCCTTCCTATTTTTGCAACCAAAGTGGATAACCTCACATTTATCCACATTATACTGCATCTGCCATGCATTTGCCCATTCACCTAACCTGTCCAAGTCCCCCTGCAGCCTCTTAGCATCCTCCTCGCAGCTCGCCCTGCCACCCAGCTTAGTGTCATCTGCAAACTTGGAGATATTACATTCAATTCCTTCGTCTAAATCATTAATGTATATTGTAAATAGCTGGGGTCCCAGCACTGAACCCTGTGGCCCCCCACTAGTCACTGCCTGCCATTCTGAAAAGGACCCATTTATTCCTACTCTTTGCTTCCTGTCTGCCAACCAGTTCTCTATCCACGTCAATACATTACCCCCAATATCATGTGCTTTAATTTTGAACACTAATCTCTTGTGTGGAACCTTGTCAAAAGCTTTTTGAAAGTCCAAATACATCACGTCCACTGGTTCTCGTTTATCCACTTTACTAGTTACATCCTCAAAAAATTCTAGAAGATTTGTCAAGTATGAAATCCCTTTCATAAATCCATGCTGACTTGGACCGATCCTGTCACTGCTTTCCAAATGCACTGCTATTACATCTTTAATAATTGATTCCAGCATTTTCCCCACCACCGATGTCAGGCTAACCGGTCTATAATTCCCTGTTTTCTCTCTCCTTCCTTTTTTAAAAAGTGGGGTTACATTAGCTACCTTCCAATCCATAGGAACTGAACCAGAGTCCATGGAATGTTGCAAAATGACCACCAATGCATCTACTATTTCTAGGGCCACTTCCTTAAGTACTCTGGGATGCAGACTATCAGGCCCTGGGGATTTATCGGCCTTAAGTCCCTTCAATTTCCCTAAAATCATTTCCTGACTAATAAGGATTTCCCTCATTTCCTCCTTCTCACTAGACCCTCGGTCCCCTAGTATTTTCGGGAGTTTATTCGTGTCTTCCTTAGTGAAGACAGATCCAAAGTACTTGTTCAAATGGTCTGCCATTTCCTTGTTCCCTGTTATGAATTCACCTGATTTTGACTGCAAGGGACGTATATTACTCTTCACTAATCTTTTTCTCTTCACATATCTATAGAAGCTTTTTCAGTCAGTTTTTATGTTCCCTGCAAGCTTTCTCTCATACTCTATTTTCCCCCTCCTAATTAAGCCTAGTCATCCTCTGCTGAATTCTAAATTTCTCCCAGTCCTCAGATTTGCTGCTTTTTCTGGCCAATTTATATGCCTCTTCCTTGGATTTAACACTTTCCCTAATTTCCCTTGTTAGCCATGGTTGAGCCACCTTCCCTTTTTTATTCTTACGCCACACAGGAATCACACTGATAAAGATAAGCCTCACCATCAGATGGTGGAAAAATTCAATTTTTTCCCCAACCCTTTCCCTAAAATGAACACAAGAACATAAGAAATAGAAGCAGGAATAAGCCAATAAGCCATTCGGCCCTTCGAGTCTGCTCTGCCATTTAATAAAATCATGACTGATCTTCCATGTCAATTCCACTTTCCCGTCCTATCCCCATATCCCTTGATTCTCAAAAATCTATTGATCTCTGTCTTCAATGTACTCAATGACTGAGCATCCACAGCCCCCGGGATAGAGAATTGGAAAGATTTACAACTCCTTGAGTGAAGAAGTTTCTCCTCATCTCAGTCCTAAATGGCCAACCCCTTATTCTAAGATTGTGGCCCCTAGGTTTAGACTCCGCAGCCAGGAAAAACTGCCTCCCAGCATCTACCCTGTCAAGCACTCTAAGAATTATTTAGGTTTCAATTAGATCATCTATCATTCTTCTGAACTCTAGGGAATATAGGCTTAGTCTCATCAATCTCTCCTCAGAGGACAATCTCCTCATCGCAGGAATCACTCTGCTGAACCTTCATTGTACTCCCTCTAAGGGAAGTATATCCTTCCTTAGGTAAGGAAACCAATACTCCAGGTTTGGTCTCACCAAGGCATTATATAATTGCAGTAATATGCCATTTGCTTTCCTAATTGCTTACTGAACCTGTAATGTTAACTTTCTGTGATTCGTGTACAAAAACAACCAGATCCCTCTGAATATCAACATTTCCTAGTGTCTCACCTTTTAAAAATTATTCTACTTTTCTATTTTTCCGACCAACGTCACATTTCACCACATTATATTCCATCTGCCACATTCATGCCAACTCAATTAACCTGTTAATATCCCTTTGCAGCCTTTTATGTCTTCCTCACAGCTTAGTTTCCCACCTGGTTTTGTATGGTCAGCACACTTGGATACATTACATTCAGTTCCCTCATAAAATTCATTGATATAGATTGTAAATCGCTGAGGCCCAACCCTGCCATCCCGAAAATTACTCGTTTATTCCTACTCTCTGTTTTCTGTCCATTATCCAAGCCAAGTAATATGTGACATCCCTATTTTTCTTACCAAATGCAGTACCTCACATTTATCTGTGTTGAATTTCAGTTGCCAATTTTTGCCCATTCTGCAAGTTTATTAATGTCTTCTTGTAATTTGTTGTAGTCCTCCTCAGTATGAGCTATCCCCCCAATTTGACGTCATCCGCGAATTTAGAAATTGTGTTTTTGATTCTGAAGTCTAAGGGTTAAACTTTCACCTTCATTTTTGGCGGGTTTTCAGCGATTTTCTCAGCGGTACCGCTATTTTGCTAGAGAATCCACCCAGTGAAAGTTTCGCCCTTAGTTTTTTAATGGTAAGGCCCAAATTTCAAAACACCTGCCGGGACCAAAACGAAGACGTGCACCACTGAGAAAATCACCAGGGCGTAAGTTTGGCCTCAACGGAAGCCTGTCCAGATTGCCGAGGGAACTGCCCTGTGAAAGCTGCTTAAACAGGGCGGTAGGTGAGTACTCTGCAAAGAAGTAAATTAAAGGTTCTTTATTTTTTTTATTGTAAAAAACCAATTTGGTTTAAAAGTGTCTTGGGAATGTTTCTTAACTTTTTTTTCGTGAAAATGTTTTTTTTAAGTTTGTCCCCCTCCCGAGGCCCAACCACAGCCTCAGAGTAAATTTTTAAGAACCACCCATTTTATTTAGTTTACCCTTTAACTGCCGAGAAACCGCTGAGAATAATGGTGCAAGATCCATTTTCTCGCCGGCCGATTATTTTTAACTTATAAATGGAAATTTTCGCCAGCATTACTTACAAAATGTTAGCGGTTTTTTTGGGCAGGCAATCGGACGTTGAGGGGTTCTCGGAAAAGTCTAGCCCTAAATCGTTAATATAATTTGTGAACAACAGTGGTCCCAACACTGATCCTTGTGGAACACCAATTCCCACCTTCTGCCACTCAGAACTTTACCCCTACTCTCTGCTTTATGTCTTGAAGCCAGCTGGCTATCCATTTTGCTACTTGCCCCTGACTCTGTATTCCCTGACCTTATTCATTAGTCTATTATGTTGTGACTTATCAAAGGCCTTTTGAAAATCTAGATAAATGACATCTACTACATTACCCTTGTCTACTTTCTGTTACCTCTTCAAAAAATTCACTTAGGATGTTCAATCAAGACCTTCCCTTTTGAAATCCATGCTGACTATTATTATATTTTTCATTTCTAGATGTTCTATTTTCTCCTTTAGTTAGGATTCTATTGTTTTTCCTTCCACCGATGTTAAGCTGACTGGCCGATAGTTCCCTGGACATGTTCTATCTCCCTTCTTAAATATAAGCATTACATTAGCTATCCACAAATCCTCCCTTATTGAGCTATTTACATATTGGGTTAGAAAGGAGTCCTATACACAATTATCGGAACTCCAGTCCCTTATCCCCTTTACCTACCTCTTCTGTCCAATTAATATCGGGATAGTTGAAATCCCCCATGATTATTATTCTATGTTTTTTACTCATTTCCCAAATTTGTCTGCATATTTCTTCCTCCACCTCCCTTCCACTATTAGGTGGTCTGTAGACTACCCATATTAATGTGATTAACCCTGAATTATCTTTTATCTCTATCCACATGGATTTTGTTTCTGACTTGCTGATAGCTGCATCACTTTTTTTCTACTGCCATTATGTTATCCTTAATAAGTACAGCTACTCCACCTCCCCTTTTCCCCTCTCTATCTTTTCTAAATATGTTATACCCTGCAATGTTTATTCCTAGTCCTGATTTTTCTGTAGCCATGTCTCAGTAATCCCTACTATGTCTGCTTCCTCACAATGCATGATTGCCTCCAGCTCCCCTGTTTTATGACACTGTACAGACAGATTAACTCATTTTTAATAGCAGTTTCTCTCACTTTATTTTTAACCATTTTTTTAAACTCCTATTCTGTTCCCTGGCCATCAATGTCCTCCCTTTCCTATGCTCCCCTTTCCTGTTTTATTGATATTCAGACTTGTTTCTTCTCTTGTAATCCCCTCCCCATCTTACTGGTTTAATGCCTTTGCCACTTCCCTATTTACCCTTTCTGCTAGGTCACTTGTTTTGTTAATTTAGATAATTAAAGCTTCTGAGGCCGAACTTGCCCTTGGCTATAAGAGCCATAGCCGCCTGAAAGCAGCAGCCATGAGTCGATAAACACTCTCCGCTCGGGGGGCCGCCATTTTGTGAATTGCCCCGGGGGATTTTCCCGGCAGAGAATGTCTCCGCTCCATCTGTGTTGTCACCCCGTCGACCCATTACCGACCGGTGGTGACCCTGTTTCCAGACAGCATGTGAAATTGCCCCGCGGGAGCGGATCATCCACCGGTCGGTGCCACTGACAGCGTTTTCCGGCGGGAACCTTCTTGTGGCTGGGCGGCGCATCCGCCCTTAAAGGAGAGGGTGCACTGCCGCAGCTGCCATTTTATTTTAATTGTCGGCCGACTGCCATGGGGGCTACGGGTTCGGCCGGGCCTCCAACAGGCAGCCCGGCACCCCCTCTTGGGTGCCAGGCCGCTGGCCTGGCCGAAACCCTCCCCAGTGGCCCAGTTTTTGCCACTAAAGTGGCTGCAGAGTTCGCAGCGGCCCTCCCCATTAGCTGAAGGAGAAGGACGTTGTGATGCATCAGCATTACGTGGCATGTCCGTGTCGCGCTGACGTCATCAGCGATGCACTATCAGCGCGGCACTGATGACGTGGAGCGACGGCGCGGCTGCTCCGACCTGCCTGCACTTCCGCCCCGATGATGTGACCACTTCCGCCCCGTTCCAAAGTAAAACACAAAGACATGATTTTCTCCGGATTGGAGTAGACAGAACCCTTCAAAATTGGTAGGTGCCACCCATTTCGGCTGGAGGGCAATTTCGGCCCCTATGTATTGAATCAATGTAGCTTATATTTTTTAGTTTTTTAATTAATTACTTGAGTATATTTTAAGTTATAGGTCGATTACATTTTCACTTGCAAATTACCCCCACTGCTCCTCCTTGTGTTATAACGTCACTTTGCGATTTTTCTCCCATGCTGCTCAATAGACCACCCTTTTCTCCTGCTCTGCTCTCGCCCTTTATTCCCGCTCCACTCTGGGCCTCACCCTTTATTCCTGCTCCGCTCTGGGCCTCACCCCTTATTCCCGCTCTGGGCCTCGCCCTTTATTCCTGCTCTGCTCTGGGCCTCGCCCTTTATTCCTGCTCCACTCTGGGCCTCGCCCTTTATTCCCGCTCCGCTCTGGGCCTTGCCCTTTATTCCTGCTCTGCTCTGGGCCTCGCCCTTTATTCCTGCTCTGTTCTCGGTCTTTATTCCCGCTCCGCTCTGGGCCTTGCCCTTTATTCCTGCTCCACTCTGGGCCACGCCTTTATTCCTGCTCCGCTCTGGGCCTCGCCCTTTAATCCCGCTCTGTTCTCGGTCTTTATTCCCGCTCCGCTCTGGGCCTCGCCCTTTATTCCTGCTCCACTCTGGGCCACGCCCTTTAATCCCGCTCTGTTCTCGGTCTTTATTCCCGCTCCGCTCTGGGCCTCGCCCTTTATTCCTGCTCCGCTCTGGGCCTCACCCTTTATTCCTGCTCCGCTCTGGGCCTCGCCCTTTATTCCTGCTCCTCTCTGGGCCTCGCCCTTTATTCCTGCTCCCCTCTGGGCCTCACCCTTTATCCCTGCTCCGCTCTGGGCCTCACCCTTTATCTCAGTATCGGTTTTTCCTGTATCACCAAGTAAGTGCTTCATCCAAGCAGAACAAAAATACAATCATTTCAAAGCAAAGGTTCACTGAGAAATTTCTGATTCCTCCAAACTCTAACATGCCAGTATTAATTCCACAGATTTACATAAAAATGACATCTCCCAATTCTGTTGTTTACTTGGAAAATATTTCAAAGTAATTTGTCCATTAAGGCATTTTTTTTGCTTATTGGCACATTGATTCAATTCACAACATCTACTTGCAAAGATTACAGCAAAAGCCTCAAACCTTTGATATTTAAAAACTGTTACAAATACTGACCCTGAAACAGTCATAATGAAACCTGTGCCTTTCCTTCCAAAACAGTATGAGCTGATAAAGCTAATGGCTTTTATAACATGAACGGTATCTGCTCCTATCTCTTACCTGAAGTGTTACTGTGCTGCACTGACTGAGCATAAACCTTTCTGCTGCTAATGGATGCCCAGATAAAGATAAACACAGCCAATGACACGGTCATCCTGCAGCTAGAACAAAATGATGATTCTTCCCTTGTTTTAGTTTCAAACAGTCCCAGTGGTGAATAGAGCTAAAATAAAGACTTCCGCGTAGGACACGTAGAGGAAGTAAAGCGTGGAATAAAGATTTAAGTTAATTCAGCACAAACAGCTGAATTGAAAAAATATCTGCGTCACATTGCTAGTTTTCCATGCCAACCGGCCAATGTGAGACCGCCTCACTACTAATATCATAATTCATATCAAAGAGAAATTAGTGTTCGGCAACATGTTTGGTATTAGTGGAATAACAACTTGCATTTATATAGCACCTTTAACATAGTAAAATGTCCCAAGGCTCTTCACAGACACCGAGCCACATGAGATATTAGGGCAGGTGACCAAAAGCTTGATCAAAGAAGTACATTTTAAGGGCCATAATAAAGGAGAAGAGGTAGAGAGGCAGAGAGGCAGAGAGGCAGTTCCAGAGCCGAGGGCCCAGGCAACTGAAGGCTGCCAATGATGGAGCGATTAAAATCAGCGATGCGCAAGAGACCTGAATTGGAGGAACACAGATAGCCAAGATAGTTGTAGGGCCGGAGGAGGTTACAGAGATAGGGAGGGGTGAGGCCATGGAGGGATTTGAAAACAAGGATGAGAATTTTAAAATTGAGGGAGTTGCCGGATCGTGAGCCAACATAGGTCAGCAAGCACAGGGCTGATGGGTGAACAGGATTTGGTGCTAGTTAGGATATAGGCAGATAAGTTCTGGATGAGTTCAAGTTTATGGAGGGTGAAAGATGGGAGGCTGGCCAGGAAAGCATTGGAATAGTCCAGTCTAGAGGTAACAGAGGCATGGACGAGGGTTTCAGCAGCACCAGCTGAAGCAGGAGCAGAGGCGGGTGATGTTATGAAGGTGGAAGTCGGTGGTCTTGATGATAGAGCAGATATTGCGTCAGAAGCTCATCTCAGGGTCAAATTGTGAACAGTCTGGTTCAGTTACACAGTGACCAGGGAGAGGGATGGAGACGGTGGAGCTAGGGAATGGAATTTGTGGTGGGGACCAAACACAATGGCTTCGGTCTTCTCAATATTTAGTTGGAGGAAACTTCTGATTATCCAGGACTGGATGTCAGAAAAGCAGCATGACAAATCAGAGACAGTGGAGGGGTCGAGAGAGGCGGTGATGAGGTAAAACTGGGTGTCGTCAGCCTACTTGTGGATCCTGATGTCGTGTTTTTGGATGATGTCGCCGAAGGGCAGCATGTAGATGAGAAATAGAACAGGGCCAAGGATAGACCACTGGGGGATTCCAAAGTTAATGGTGCGGGAGTGGGAAGAGAAACCATTGCAGGTGATTCTCTGACTATGAATGAATAGATTAGAATGGAACCAGGCGAGGGTGTCATATCCAGCTGGACAATGGAGGAGTGTTTTTGTAGGAGGAGGGTGTGGTCAACCGTGTCAAAGGCTGCAGGCAGGTCGAGAAAGATGAGGAGGGATAGTTTACCACAGTAACACATAGAATGTAATTTGTTACTTTAATAAGGGCCATTTCAATGCTGTGGCTGGTGTGGAAACCTGATTGGAGGGGTTCAAACATGGAGTTGTGGGAAAGATGGGCACGGATTTAGGAGACGACAACACATTCAAGGACTTTGGAGAGGCAAGAGAAGTTGGAGATGAGGTGGTAGTTTGCAAGGACAGGTTGGTTAAGGGTGGGATTTTTGAGTGGAATGATGATGGCAGATTTAAAATGGAGGGAAACAATACCCAAGGAGGCAGAACCATGAACGATATCAGCTAACATGGGGACCAGGTAGGGAAGTTGGCTACTCAGCTGCTTGGTGGGAGTAGGTGGGTATCATGGACAAGATGAGCTCAGAGAGGGCATGAGGGAATAGGAGAGAAACTAGAGAAAGATGAAGGTTCAGGGCTAGGGCAGGGGGGAACATTAGGGGAAGTTTGGCACGGTGGGTGAGGAGAAGGGAGGGAAGCAGCAGAGGCAGTCAAATGGTGGTATCAATTATAATGACAAAGAAGTCCATGAGCTCCTCACACTAGTTGTTGGAGGTGAGGGTTGAGAAGGCAGGGGTTTACAAAGATGGTTTGTATTAAAGAGAAGACAGGGGCTATCATTACATTCTAGGATGATCCAGGAATAGTGAGCAGTTTTAGCAGACCCAATAGTGCTTTATGTGGTCCAGTCAGATCTGGCGATGAATGGCTAAAATCAGTTATCTGCCCTAAACGATCAAGTCTGTGTCCCTTGGACTTAAGGGAGCAGAGATGAGGGCTGTACCAGGGGAATGACTAGTGTGAGAGAGGGCAATGGCTTTAGTGGGGGCATACAAAATAATTAAGGCATTAAACACTATTAATCCACCATAAGATATTAACACATACCTACAGAGGCACTTTGAACTTATTAATAGACTATTGATACTGAGAAGTGTTGCTAGAACTGAAGAATTTTAGCTATGAGGAATGATTGGATAGACTGGAGTTGTTTCCTTTGGAGTAGAGAAGTCTGAGGGGAGACTTAATTGAGTGTATAAAATTATGAGGCACCTAGATACAGAGAGGTCATTTACCAGGGAGCATAGATTTGAAGTCATTGGTAGAGGGGAGTTGAGGAGAACCATTTTCACCCAGAGGGTGGTGGGGTTCTGGAACTCAATGCCTGAAAGGGTGGTATATACAGAAACCCTCATCGCATTTAAAACATACTTGTATATGCATTGAAGTGCTGTAACCCACAGAGCTGGAAAGTGGGATTCGGCTGGATAGCTCTTTCAGCCAGCACAGACACGATGGCCTCCTTCTATGCCGTAAATTTCTATGGTTTTCTATTTGAATGCAAGTTATTTTTTAGATAAAGAACAACTATTTGTTTGGCAGTTACCTTAATTGTCACAAACTAATAAGCCAGTTGTCGTGGTGCATATAGGTACCAACGATATAGGTAAAAAAAATGGGATGAGGTCCTACGAGACGAATTTAGGGAGTGAGGAGCTAAATTAAAAAGTAGGACCTCAAAGGTAGTAATCTCAGGATTTCTACCAGTGCCACGTGCTAGTCAGAGTAGGAATCGCAGGATAGCTCAGATGAATACGTGGCTTGAGGAGTGGTGCAAGAGGGAGGGGTTCAAATTCCTGGGACATTGGAACCGGCTCTGGGGGAGGTGGTCTGCACCTGGGCAGGACTGGAACCAATGTCCTAGGGGGAGTGTTTGCGAGTGCTGTTGGGGAGGAGTTAAACTAACATGGCAGGGGGATGGGAACCTATGCAGGGAGACAGAGGGAAATAAAATGGAGGTAGAAGCAAAAGATAGAAAGGAGAACAGTAAAAGTGGAGGGCAGAGAAACCCAAGGCAAAAAACAAAAAGGGCCACATTACAGCAAAATTCTAAAGGGACAAAGTGTGTTAAAAAGACAAGCCTGAAGGCTCTGTGCCTCAATGGGAGGAGTATTCGGAATAAGGTGGACAAATTAATTGCGCAGACAGCAGTTAACGGATATGATGTAATTGGCATCACAGAGACATGGCTCTAGGGTGACCAAGGCTGGGAACTCAACATCCAGGAGTATTCAACATTTAGGAAGGATAGGGAGAGAGGAAAAGGAGGCGGGGAGACGTTGCTGGTTAAAGAGGAAATTAATGCAATAGTAAGGAGGGACATTAGCCTGGATGATGTGGAATCGGTATGGGTGGAGCTGCGGAATTCCAAAGGGCAGAAAATGCTCGTGGGAGTTGTGTCCAGACCACCAAACAGTAGTAGTGAGGTTGGGGACAGCATCAAACAAGAAATAAGGGATGTGTGCAATAAAGGTACAGCAGTTATCATGGCGACTTTAATCTACATATTGATTGGGCTAACCAAACTGGTAGCAATGCAGTGGAGGAGGATTTCCTGGAGTGCATTAGGGATGGTTTTCTAAACCAATATGTCGAGGAACCAACTAGAGAGCTGGCCATCCTAGACTGGGTGATGTGTAATGAGAAGGGACTAATTAGCAATCTTGTTGTGCGAGGTCCCTTGGGGAAGAGTGACCATAATATGGTTGAATTCTTTATTAAGATGGAGAGGGACACAGTTAATTCGGAAACTAGGGTCCTGAACTTAAGGAAAGGTAACTTCGACGGTATTAGGCGTGAATTGGCTAGAATAGACTGGCAAAGGATACTTAAAGGGTTGACGGTGGATAAGCAATGGCAAACATTTAAAGATCACATGGATGAACTTCAGCAATTGTACATCCCTGTCTGGAGTAAAAAATAAAACGGGGAAGATGGCTCAACCATGGCTAACAAGGGAAATTAAGGATAGTGTTAAAGCCAAGGAAGAGGCATATAAATTGGCTAGAAAAAGCAACAAACCTGAAGACTGGGAGAAATTTAGAATTCAACAGAGGAGGACTAAGGGTTTAATTAAGAGGGGGAAAATAGAGTACGAAAGGAAGCTTGCAGGGAACATAAAAACTGACTGCAAAAGCTTCTATAAATATGTGAAGAGAAAAAGATTAGTGAAGACAAACATAGGACCCTTGCAGTCGGATTCACGTGAATTTATAATGGGGAACAAAGAAATGGCAGACCAATTGAACAAATACTTCAGTTCTGTCTTCACGAAAGAAGACACAAATAACCTTCCGAATGTACTAGGGGACAGTGGGTCTAGTGAGAAGGAGGAAGGATATCCTTATTAAGCAGGAAACTGTGTTAGGGAAATTGAAGGGATTGAAGGCTGATAAATCTCTGGGGCCTGATAGTCTGCATCCCAGAGTACTTAAAGAAGTGGCCCTTGAAATAGTGGATGCATTGGTGATCATTTTCCAACAGTCTATCGACTCTGGATCAGTTCCTGTGGACTGGAAGGTAGCTAATGTAACACCACTTTTTTAAAAAGGAGGGAGAGAGAAAACGGGTAATTATAGACTGGTTAGCTTGACATCAGTAGTGGGGAAAATGTTGGAATCAATCATTAAGGATGAAATAGCAGCACATTTGGAAAGCACTAACTGTATCGGACCAAGTCATCATGGATTTATGAAAGGGAAATCATGCTTGATGAATCTCCTGGAATTTTTTGAGGATGTAACTAGCAGAGTAGACAAGGGAGAACCAGTGGATGTGGTGTATTTGGACTTTCAAAAGGCTTTTGACAAGGTCCCGCACTAGAGATTGGTGTGCAAAATCAAAGCGCATGGTATTGGGGGTAATAGAGAACTGGTTGGCAGACAGGAAGCAGAGAGTCGGGATAGACAGTTCCTTTTCAGAATGGCAGGCATTGACTAGTAGAGTGCCGCAGGGCTCAGTGCTGGGATCCCAGCTCTTTACAATATTCATTAACGATTTAGATGAAGGAATTGAGTGTAATATCTCCAAGTTTGCAGATGACACTAAACTGGGTGGCGGTGTGAGCTGTGAGGGGGACGCTAAGAGGCTGCAGGGTGACTTGGACAGGTTAGGTAAGTGGGCAAATGCATGGCAGATGCAGTATAATGTAGATAAATGTGAGGTTATCCATTTTGGGGGCAAAAACACGAAGGCAGATTATTATCTGAATGGCGGCAGATTAGGAAAAGGGGAGGTGCAACGAGACCTGGGTGTCATGGTTCATCAGTCATTGAAGTTTGGCATGCAGGTACAGCAGGCGGTGAAGAAGGCGAATGGCATGTTGGCCTTCATAGCTCGAGGATTTGAGTATAGGAGCAGGGAGGTCTTACTGCAGTTGTTCAGGGCTTTAGTGAGGCCACACCTGGAATATTGTGTTCAGTTTTGGTCTCCTAATCTGAGGAAGGACGTTCTTGCTATTGAGGGAGTACAGCGAAGGTTCACCAGATTGATTCCTGGGATTGCAGGACTGACATAGGAAGAGAGACTGGATCGACTGGGCTTGTATCCACTGCAGTTTAGAAGAATGAGAAGGGATCTCATAGAAACATATAAAATTCTGACGGGATTGGACAGGTTCGAGGCAGGAAGAATGTTCCCGTTGCTGGGGAGTTCCAGAACCAGGGGTCACAGTCTAAGAATAAGGGGTAAGCCATTTAGGACCGAGATGAGGAGAAACTTCTTCACTCAGAGAGTGGTTAACCTGTGGCATTCTCTACCGCAGTAAGTTGTTGAGGCCAGTTCGTTAGATATATTCAAAAGGGAGTTAGATATGGCCCTTACGGCCAAAGGGATCAAGGGGTATGGAGAGAAAGCAGGAATGGGACACTGAGGTTGATTGATCAGTCATGATCTTATTGAATGGCGATGCAGGCTCGAAGGGCCGAATTGCCTGCTCCTGCACATAATTTCTTTGTTTCTATGACATCAAAGCACTGTCTTCGATGAATGACGCCCCGTGCGCCCAGGTGCTAAACAAATTCCCAGGCATATTCGAGCCAGGCATCGGCAACTTCAAGGCGCCAAGGTGCAGAGCCATTTTGTTCCTGGGGCACAGCCCGTTCATCACAAGGCCCGAGCAGTCCCATGTATGATGCGAGAGAAAGACGAAATCGAGCTGAACAGACTTCAACGAGAGGGAATTATATCGCCAATCGAGTTCAATGAGTGGGCCAGTCCAATCGTGCCGGTGCTAAAGAGCGATGGGACAGTCAGAATCTGTGGGGACTACAAGGTGACTATCAACTGAGTCTCGTTGCAGGACCAGTACCCACTACCCAAAGCGGAGGATTTATTTGCAACGCTAGCAGTGGGAAAGTCATTCACCAAGCTAGACCTAACCTCTGCCTACATGACACAGGAGCTGGCTGAACCGTCAAAGAAGTTGACGTGCATCAACACACACAAAGGACTGTTCATTTACCATAGATGCCCCTTTGGGATTCACTCGGCTGCGGCCATCTTCCAGAGGAACATGGAGAGTCTGCTGAAATCGGTTTCATGCACCATGGTGTTCCAAGACGACATCTTGATCACTGGTCGCAACACCACTGAACACTTGCACAACCTGGAAGAGGTTCTAAAGCACTGGACAGAGTGGGACATAGGCTGAAACTCTCCAAGTGTGTTTTCCTGGTGCCAGAGGTCGAATTTCTGGGGAGGAAGATTGCGGCAGAAGGAATCAGACCCACGGACTCCAAGACAGAGGCCATCAAGAATGCACCCAGACCACAGAATGTGATGGAGCTACATTCGTTCCTGGGACACCTCAACTATTTTGGTAAATTTCTACTGGGGTTGAGCATACTGCTGGAACCCTTGCATTTATTGCTACGCAAGGGTGACCCGACTGGGTTTGGGATAAATCTCAAGAGACAGCCTTTAATAAGGCCAGAAACCTGCTATGCTCTAACAAGTTACTTGTATTGTATGACCTATGTAAACGTTTAGTACTAGCATGTGATGCGTGTTACAGCAAACAAATGTGTCAGGCAAACTGCAATCGGTTGCATCTGCGTCCAGGAGTTTATCCAAGGCTGAAAGAGCCTAAAGTATGGTTGAGAAAGAAGCATTGGGTGGGGGGGGTTAAGAAAATGCACCAATATCTATTTGGTCTCTGGTTCGAGCTCGAAACCGACCACAAACCATTTACCTCACTGCTCTCAGAAAGCAAAGGTATCAACACGAATGGTTCGTTCCGCATCCAGAGATGGGCACTAACATTGTCTGCTTATGACTATGTAATCCGCCACAAACCAGGCACTGAGAACTGCGCTGACACCCTCAGTCGCCACTACCGGGGTGGAAATGGCACAACCCGCAGACTTGCTTCTGGTAATAGATGCTTTTAAGAGCGAGGGGTCACCCGTCACGGCTCGCCAGATCAGGATCTGGACGAGCCAAGACCCCGTGTTACCACTAGTAAAAAGCTGCATTCTCAATGGGAGCTGGTCGGCGGTCCCCGGGGAAATGCAAGATGAAATTAAGCCATTTCACCGACGCAAGGATGAATTGTCCATCCAATCGGATCGTCTCCTATGGGCGAATCACGTGATCTTGCCCAAAAAAGGCAGGGAAACGTTTATACGTGACCTACACAGTACCCACCCAGGCATAGTCATGATGAATGTTATTGCCAGGTCGCACGCCTGGTGGCCCAACATTGACTCCAAATGGAGTCATGCGTACACCAATGCAACACTTGCTCACAGTTGAGCAACGCACCCAGAAGGCCCCCCTGAGCCTGTGGTCATGGCCCTCCAAGCCGTGGTCCAGGGACTACGTAGATTTCGCTGGCCCCTTTCTAGGGAATATGATTCTAGTAGCAGTGGACGCTTACTCTAAATGGATTGAATGTATAATAATGTCATCATGCACCTTCACTACCACCATTGAAAGCCTTCGGGCCATGTTCACCACCCATGGTTTGCCCGACATCCTTCTCAGTGACAATGGACCATGTTTCACCAGCTCGGAATTCAACGAGTTCATGACCCGCAATGGCATTAAGCATGTCAGGTCTGCCCCATTTAAGCCCACATCCAACGGCCAAGCGGAATGGGCAGTCCAAACCATCAAGCAGAGCTTGAAACGCGTAACGGACGGCTCCTTGCAGACCCAGTTATCTCGGATCCTGCTCAGCTACACGCGCCCCCACTCGCTCACCAGGGTTCCCCCTGCAGAATTGTTAATGAAGAGAGCACTCAAAACCAGGCTCCCCTTAGTTCACCCGGAGCTCAGTGATCACGTAGAAACCCAGCGGCACCGGCATTATGTGTACAATGATCGCATGGCTGTATCACATGACATTGAGGTCAATGAACCCGTGTTTGTTCTAAATTATGGTCACGATCCCATCTGGATTGCCAGCACTGTCTTAGCCAAGGAGGGGAATAGTGTGTTTCTTGTGAAATTGTTGAATGGGCAAACATGCAGAAAGCACCTAGATCAGACCAAACTGCGATTCACGGACAACCAAGAAGTTTGAAGAAGACCCTACCATCTATGATCCACCAACCAACAATTGACCTCGCTGTCAACCACGAGAATGAATCCACCATGCTCGACAGTCCGATCAGACCAGTCGCGCTGCCTGCAGCAATTATCCGACCAACTCACCCATGCCAGGACTTCTACTCAGACGATCAACCCGGGAATGCAGAGCGCCAGATCGCCTCAACTTGTAAATAATTTGTACTTAAGACTTTGGGGGGAAGTGATGTTATGTATGTGAGCTTAACCTATGTGTAAGACTTGCCACTAGGGGGCACACCTGTGGGAGACCTATGGTTACCTGTGTACCCTGGAACAAGCAGGAATTAAAGGCAGTCCACCATGCTGCTGCCTCACTTTGGAGTTATATTAAAGAGACCAAGGTCACAATGGTTTGAGCTTACAACACAGTCTTGTGGAGTTATTCTGAACTTAACAAGGGGGAGAGGGAGGATGAAGCCCCCACTCTTGTACTCACTCTGGAGGAGGTACTGTTGCCACCCATTGAGGTGCCAGTCCTTTTCCTGAGTCGTGCGAGTGCTGGGACATTTCATGGTTTCACACTGTCCAAGGCTGCGGGTTCCAGTGGGGTGCAGCGAGCCACACTCAGGGCCTCACCGTCCGAGGCTGCAGGTCCCAGTGGGGTGCAGCAAGGCACACCCAGGGTGAGGAGGGGAAGGAGAGCTTGACAGCGCTCTCCTGAGATGGAGAATGTAACAGATGTGCTTCAGATGATGGCAATAAGTGGGGAGAGCATTGACTTTATGCGATCATGCCTGGATACCATCGGTGGAGTGGGTGATGAGGTATCGGGATTGTCGGGAGATGTAACAACACTCTCATGAGAAATGAGAACACTGTCCAGGAACATTAGGGATGGAATGTCGCAGGTAGTTGAGACATTGGTGGAGCACATGATGGAGGTAATGTCAAAGGTAGTTGAGATGCTGTCGGGGCACATGAGGGAGGGAATGTCGGACGTAGCTGCTACAA
This sequence comes from Pristiophorus japonicus, assembly GCF_044704955.1. Classification (NCBI taxonomy): domain Eukaryota; kingdom Metazoa; phylum Chordata; class Chondrichthyes; family Pristiophoridae; genus Pristiophorus; species Pristiophorus japonicus. The sequence continues at coordinate 130,844,619 of NC_091986.1, read as the reverse complement.
TAAGGGAACATGCCCAGACCCTGCGCCCATTCACGGAATCAACTGCCACTTCCACTCCAATCCCCAGATCACCCTCTGAAGAGGCTCAAGCTGGGCCTTCCACATTAACGCCTGCCCACGCCCCCCAACAAGAAGTGCGCATTACCCAAAATGCTCGAAAGAATAAGCTTGGTACCAACCTGAGAAACACTGTGCCACCGCCAGCGGGCAGGGGTGGAGTCACCAAAACCAAACGTAGCGGGCAGTCTTAGAATAAAGTGGGGAAGAGATGGCTGCAGCCTTTGTTTGCTGCTGTTGTTGTTATTATTGTTGTCACTGATGTACTGATGTTCTCAAATTAAAAGTTTTTTGTAAGTGATGTAAATTTACAAATGTAAAAGTTTGTAAGTGATCTTAGTTTGTAAGTGATCTTAACTGAATAGTTTAAAGTTTGATACCAGAATATTTTTATTAAAGGTAAATACAAACAAATGTTAACATTTGGAATAAAATATATTTTAAGTTATAACTGAATCATTTCCATTATTTGTTCCATTAACACAACAACATTACAGAACAGGTCCAAACAGTAAACATGGTCCATTTTGAATAGTTGCCGCTGAGCCTTCAGGCAGCAAAGCATTCACGGATGAGCTGCTGGCGCAAGGCTCGAACAATCGTTAAAGGGGCACAACGGCCTGCCCCCCTCCGCCATCATGCTCCGGGTTCAGGTAGTCGCATGGCTTCCTCGTCCTCTGCATTTTCCTCCTCACCATCAGCGACTCTCACCTCAGGTGAGGCTTCTACTATCAGCTGCTGCTACCTCATGATGGCTAAGTTATGCAGCATGCAGCACACAACAGTGAACTGACTGACAATCTCAGGGGAGTATTGCAAGTAGCCTCCGGAATAGTCCAGGAATCAGAAACGCTGCTTCAAGGTGCAATTGGTCCTCTCTATTATGCTGCATGTTGCAATGTGTGACATGTTGTATTCCCGTTCAGCTTCCATCTGGGTTATGCATAGGGGCGTCATGAGCCAGGTGGCGAGGCCGTACCCTGTGTCTCCCAGCAGCCAGCTCCGCCCTTCTGGCTGCTGCTGAAACATGGCAGATATAACACTCTCGCGCAGGAATGACACATCATGGGTGCTCCCAGGGTATCTTGCATCAACTGCCATGATGCGATGCATGTCGTCACAGACGAGCTGCACGTTAAATGGAGTGGAACCTTTAATCTGTTCCTGTACATCTCGGAATTGTTATGTCTTGAATCAAGCAATGTAACTGAGTACTGTAGACGTGAGTAAGTGTGACCTTAGTCTCTTTATTCTAACTCCAGAGCGCTGGTATAGCATGGGAGGCCTGCTTATATACAGTGTTCCCAAGGGATGCTAGGATCCCTTAGGACTCCAACAGATACACCCTCTGGTGGCAGTTGTGTGCAGATTACATAGGGTTGCATACATAACAGGAATCCTCCATGGTGCTCGCAAGGCGATGTGGGTACAATCAATGCAGTCCTTTACCTTTGGGAAGCCAGCAATCCTGGAAAAGCCCACAGCCCTTTCATGCATTGCCTGGGCAGTCATGGGGAACTTTATATAGTCATTCCTCCGGGCATATAGTGCAGCAGTCACCTGCCGAATGCAGATATGTGTTGCATGTTGAGAAATGGCGTACACATCCCCAGTTGTGGCTTGGAATGATCCAGATGCATAAAAAGAAAGTGAAGCTGTAACATTTACTTCAACTGACAAGCAGTCCTCCTGACGCTTCTAGGGAGCAGATTTGCTTTTATTAACTCACAGACCTCGGTTACAACTTCTTTGTGGACACGCAGCCTTCTCACACAGTCTGCCTCACTCAGGTGCAGGTATGAATGCCTGTTTCGATATACCCGATGTGAGTAAGGCCTCCTGTCCATCTTCCTATGTGCTTTGAGATTCCTCAGATGATGCTGTCTAATCAATCTTCTCCTGTGCAGTACCATCATGCAGAAGGTTTGCACGAGGTATGGCATTGTCAATACTGCCCCCATAATTAAATTGTAGCTTTGCAACAACCTCAAAACAGCAGGACAAAGTAATCACACCTCTTCTTTCCTCTCTCTCTCCAAGGTCAATGCCCTAGTATGGACCACACCCTGGTCTGTGCATGCGCAATAGGCTTGCTTACAACAGGAAGCTAGGCATTCAATGAAGACATTTGGGGCAACAAAGTGCAAAACAATTCTTGAATTTTTGATTCTTTTCAAAGTGCCACCCCACCACCAAACCCCCCCTCACTGGGTTTGAGGGTCGGAGCATCGGCCGGTGGAATCGCTACCTGAGCCGGACACGGGTTCGGGGCTCGGCTTCCACCCCCCGCCCCGGGACCTCTTTTGAAGTCAAGCTGCGAGGTCCTCTTTCCGGGCGAGGGAGCAATTCAGCCGGTTGACGCTCCAACCCTCAAGCCCGGTGAGGAGACGTTCGATGGTGGGGTGGTACTTTGAAAAAAATCAAAAATTCAAGAATTGCATTACACTTCCAATTTCTCCCTTTCGATTTTGGAAAAAATTAAGATTTATGATACATATTCTTTGCCTTCTTCACTCCCTCGAAAACTTTGGCTAAAAACAATGGGGTCTTTCTGCGCCGATTTTGTAATGTAAGCTGATTTTCGTTAAGTGCCCAAAGGTTTTTTGGGAGTGGTCACATACCAATCATCTTTGGACATCATTGCAAGAGTTTCTCAGGACAGTGTCCTAGGCCCAAACATCTTCAGCTGCTTCATCAATGATTTTCCCTCCATTATAAGATCAGAAGTAGGGATGGCCACTGATGATTGCGCAATCTTTAGTTCCATTCACAACTCCTCGGATAATAAAGCAGTCCATGCCCACATGCAGCAAGACCCAGACAACATCCAAGCTTGGGCTGATAAGTGGCAAATAACATTCGCGCCACACGAGTGCCAGGCAATGACTATCTCCAAAAAGGTAGAATCTAACTGCCTCCCCTTGACATTCAATGGCATTACCATCACCAAATCCACCACCATCAACATCCTGGGGGTCACCACTGACCAAGAACTTAATTGGACCAGCCGCATAAAAACTGTGGCTATAAGAGCAGGTCAGAGGTTAGATGTTCTACAGCGAGCAATTCACCCCACTGGCTCCCTAAAGCCTTTCCACCTCCTACAAGGCACATGTCTGGAGTGTGATGGAATACTATCCACTTACCTGGATGAGTGGAGCTCCAACCATACTCAAGAAGCTTGACACCATCCGGGACAAAGCAGCCCGCTTGATTGGCACCCCATTCACCACCTTAAACATTCACTCCCTTCATCACTGGTGCACCATGGCTGCATTGTGTTCCATCTACAAGATGCATTGGAGCAACTTGCCAAGGCTTCTTCAACAGCATCTCACAAACCCGCGACCTCTACCACCTAGAAGGAGGCAGCAGGTGCATGGGAACAACACTACCTGCAAGTTCCCCTCCAAGTCATACACCATCCTGACTTGATAAGATATCGTTGTTCCTTCATTGTCGCTGGGTTAAAACCCTAGAACTCCCTCCCGAACAGCACTGTGGAAGTAGCTTCATCACTTGGACTGCAAGGGTTTAAGAAGGCAGATCACCACCAACTTCTGTAGGGCAAGTAGGAATGGGCAATAAATGCTGGCCGTGGCAGCGATGCCCACATCGCATGAATGAATAACAAAAGGAACAATATTGAGGCATTGGAGAGGGTATATATAGGTTTACTGTCATGCAGCCTGGTATGAGGAAATACAAAGAAAAATTGCCGCTGTTTTTGTTATAAGAGAAGCTCAAGGTGTGATTTGATAGAGGCCTTTAAAATTATGAAGGGATGAGACAAAATACATAGAAACAGTTTCCAGAGGCTATGGGATTTAGAACAATGGGACATTGATATAACATTAAAATGTAATTAAATGTAAGAGATTTAGGATAGAGAACAGAAGGAACAGTTTAAAAAAAACACAGGTTGTGGAATGCATTATTGGATTGAGTGATTGAAGCAGAGATTATGACAAAAGGAACAAAGGGATGTAGGAGCAGAATGGGCACATGGGATTAGGGCTACTTCTCATATGGAGATTAAACACCAGTACTGACTGGTAGGGACAAATGGCCTGTTCCTGCATTGTAATTTCTATGTAACTCTAGTTAATGCAAAGTAATCGGCCAGCACCAAAAGCTTAGCAAGTTTTCATAGTTTTCAACCTTCTGTAAAGCAACATGCTGGCAACGCTTCCTCTATCTTCCCAATTGGGAAGCTTTGCCCACAACCACCTGCCTGAATGGTGTAAACACACTCACTCTGCTTCAGATGATAGCAAAACTTCCTAAAGTACAGTGGTCCTCATCACCAGGTGTTTTATGGGCAATAAGACACACAAGTTAAAGTTTGTTGCTCCTATTATTTTACTGAACTTAGACTCTAAGGGCTCCAGTTTTGGACCCCCACTAGAATGGTGCACATTGGAGAGGCCCGCCTAATTTGTAGAACAGAAATTGCGTCGAATGCTTACCTCACGATTCTCCTATATCTGTAGGTCCGTTTCCAGCTCAGAGCTGCTGAGGGCAGAGCTGCAGTACTGCGCCAAAAATAGTGCCGGCAGCTGCGCGCGTGCGCAGTGGGTCCTGGCCCTCGCAGCATATCCTGTCTCCGGGCGACGATCCTATCCCTGGCCTGACAGCCCTTACATTGTCGGCGGTGGGGCCCGCCCTCCCAGCATCCCGCTGGGTGTGGGCCCTGCCTGAAGTCCTCGGTGGCGGCCCGGCATCCTGCTGGATGTAGGCCCTGCCCGAAGTGTCGGCGGCAGCGATCATCGCTGGGCGCAGAACAAGAGAGGCGCAGACTCCATAACACTGTGCAGGAACTCAAGGCTAACATCCGCGGGATCTGCCATATGCGTCCGGTTCTGGACTCTGAGAAGAAAGATGGCAGTGAGATTGAGCACCTTCAGTTCTCCCCCAGTGACGAGAAGGTGATCACCTTGAATAAAATGGAAGAGTCTGGCGTTGGCTGCGATTGGAAAGGAGAGGTGCGACACGACTTCAGTTTCGATGATCGCCGCCGCCAAGGGCTTCGGGCAGGCCAATCCGCTGACACCGACGACAGTTCGGGCAGGCCAATCCGCTGACACCGACCACAGTTCGGGCAGGCCAATCCGCTGACACCGACGACAGTTCGGGCAGGCCCCGCCGCTGACACCGACGACAGTTCGGGCAGGCCCCGCCGCTGACACCGACCACAGTTCGGGCAGGGCCCGCCGCTGACACCGACCACAGTTCGGGCAGGCCAATCCGCTGACACCGACCACAGTTCGGGCAGGCCAATCCGCTGACACCGACCACAGTTCGGGCAGGGCCCGCCGCTGACACCGACCACAGTTCGGGCAGGGCCCGCCGCTGACACCGACCACAGTTCGGGCAGGCCCCGCCGCTGACACCGACCACAGTTCGGGCAGGGCCCGCCGCTGACACCGACCACAGTTCGGGCAGGCCCCGCCGCTGACACCGACCACAGTTCGGACAGGGCCCGCCGCTGACACCGACGACAGTTCGGGCAGGGCCCGCCGCTGACACCGACCACAGTTCGGGCAGGCCCCGCCGCTGACACCGACCACAGTTCGGGCAGGCCCCGCCGCTGACACCGACGACAGTTCGGGCAGGCCCCGCCGCTGACACCGACCACAGTTCGGGCAGGCCCCGCCGCTGACACCGACCACAGTTCGGGCAGGGCCTGCACCCAGAAGATGCCGGGCTGCCGCCGAGGACTTCAGCAGCGCCCGACCCAGCGAGATGCCTGCCCGAAGTCCTGGGCAGCGGCGGGGCTGCCTGACTGGCATCTCTTAGGGGGGCCTGTCCCAGCACGCTATTGGAGGGCTCCCGGTGCTGCAGTAGGTGAGTAGAAACTTAATTTTTGATTTATTGATTGATTTTTTATTATTTTTTTTATTTTTAATTTTTAAAAAATTTTTTGTTTGATGTTTTTATTAGTTTTTTAATTTTTTAATTTTTTTGATTGATTTATTGATTGATTTATTGATTTATTTAACATTTATTATTGATGATGGCTCTTTATTTGTAAAAGTGAAGTATTTAATGTTTGTAAACTTCCCTCCCCCCCCCCCCGCCACATCTCTCGTTCCCTACGCCTAATTTCTAAAGTGCAGGCAAGGTTTTTCTGAGCGTACAAAAATCCACACTAACTCCATTCTAAGTTGGTTTGGAGTAAGCTTTCGCTGCCTAAACTTGCAAAACAGGCGTAAGTGGCTGGGCACGCCCTCGTTTGAAAAAAAAAATCTGTTCTAAAATGAAACTATTCTAACTCACTAGAACTGGAGCAAACTAAATGCTGAGAATTGCAATTTGTAAGATGCTCCATTCTAAACTAGTTGCTCCAAAAAAATAGGAGCAACTCAGGCTGAAACTTGAGCCCTAAGAGTCTGTCACCATCATGATGCCCAACTTGGAAAGAAACACAAGTAGCTGGGTACAGAACCATGCCATACAAACAGTTATAGCATTGACAAAGAAAGTTGACACAGCAATGCATCTCACAATTTGAGTACCCGTTCCTTCATCTCTGCACCTCACACAGTCACTCCATTATTCACTCAGCCATCATTTTCAACCCAAGTTCCTTAACCACTCTTATTTGATACGTCTAATTATGTCTATTTCCATCTGTTTCCAGTATATGGGCAGTACTGGCATTTGATAGTGGGAATAATATCGTTTGGAGTATCTTCCTGCTGACTCAAACATCACTCTGTTCACCCACTGGTCTGCTTTAACTCGTAAATGTCACAATGTAACATTTTTGGCGCTGGAGTGACCCTCAATTCAGATGGGAAAATTGAGATATTGGCTCTGAAATTCCGATGTCCCGGGTCCGTACGAAGTTCCTACGGACCCAGGAAGGCATCGGAAAAGCTGGGTTTCGGCGCGCAATGCGGCTTTTCCGATCCGTTAAGTTTCTGGCTTGACAGATCTCGTGCATATCGGGAGCGAGGACACTTGCAGGGCAAGATTTCCGATATTTACGAATATCTTGTCCTGCAAATGTCCTTTAAAATCTTGCGCCTGAAAAAGCAGGCATATAGTCTACTTTTACAGGTGCGAGTGTTTAAAAATACATAAAAACATTAAAATTAAATTAAACACATATGAAAACATACTTTATTGTTAAAAACCCTCTCCGCTATGGTAAGTTTATTTTAAGGCACCTTTAAAAAAAAGTCGGGAAAATATTATTTTTTATAAGAACTTTAATTTAAATGATTCTTAAATATGTTGTGTATTTTTCTATTTTTTATTGATTTTTTGTGTATTTTGGGGGGTGTTTCTCATTCATAATAATGGGAACTCCAACTTACGGAGTTCCTATTATTATGAATGAGAAAATACTGTACCTTGATTGGCTGCCCAAGGCCATGTGACTACAGCTCCAGCCCTGCGCACGTCCTGACGTGCACACACTCCGATGCGTAGGAGTGAAGGCCTCAGGCTCGGAAGTTCGAGCGGGCGCAGCAACAACAGGTAAGTACATAGTTTTTTTACCTTTTTTCTTTAGTTTGCCCACGGGAAGACCTCTATCGGAATTTCAGGCCCATTATTCATTGTGCTTCACATCTGGCTCTATCAGCCTTGTAACCAGAAACCCATCCCAAAATGAGGTAAACGATGTATTAGAGATGAAGCAGGTCTTCACTGGGTAAATTGGTCTAAAGACAATGGGTCCGAACTTGTTTGAAGTTCCATCCACAGCCGCCGAGGTTCTGCCGGAAATAGTGTTTTTTTGCGATTCCTCTGGTCCCACCCACCTGCTGCCCAGGTGCCGCCCACAGGGAGATTCCTCACCGAGGTTTCGCCAGCGCTACTTGCTGCCGCCCTTCCATGCCGGAAGCTGGAAATCCGGGATTTTCCTCAGGCACCATCGACTAAGATCGTCCTGCCACCCGCCAGAAGGACCGCTGACAAAAAGTTGGTCTGAGCTGGCTGAGAGTTGGGTGGCAAGGATAATCACTGAGTGCTGCAGCACTTCACATCCCAGGTATCGTGCACATGCTGCAGCATTATCAGTGGCACAGAAATAGCAATGTGATGGACCTTAAGCCTCACAGAAAGAGTTGTGATATGTAAATCCAGATTACTCCATTGAAGGGAAGGTGTGGTAGAGGAAGCGGCAATGAGTAGCGAACGATGGTAAAGGCTCAATGGAGATGCCCTACAAGAGTTTTTAGACCATTTCAGGTGGAAGATAGTTAGTGACAGATTGTGACTGCACAGATGGTATGATCTTCTGTCAGAGTAAATAGGCGAAAGTTAGAAGATGTAAAGCTCTGGCAGGTTGCTGCATGTGATATTGAGAACAGCATGACATGAGTTATGGAAGACGGAAAAATACATAGAATGGACTACAATGTCACTGATGCACGGCATCTCAGGGGTGCCACTACGCGATGTTTGGCGTCAAATAAAGTGGGGTGAACTGCATGCCTTAATGTGTGCCCTGCAAGTAGTTCAACTGACTCCCATTGAATGGAAGCCTTCCTTCATTGGTGATCCTTACTTGTTATGTCGAGATGGTCTGATGGCAGGATCCATTATACAGTAGAATCATATGTGGAGGGCAAGATATCTCTCATACAGTGGAACACCTGTGGGAGAGCTGTGTGTTTCTCAGAAGGCACCACACATTATGTAACAATGAGACATTGACCAAGAGTGGGTGAACAATGTGAATTTATTGAAAAGTGCAGCATTCCAAAAGTGACAGAACATCATAAAATGAACGAACAAATCCACCACCAATACCCACCCCTCTACCCATCACCACCACCTCTCTTCCCCCCACGCCCCCCTCACTGTGAGGCCCATTGTCCTCTTCTTCACTCCGCCTTCAACACAGCGTGCCGCACCCCTGACCCTCGCCGCCTCTGCTTGATCAGGTTGTGCAGAAGGGCAGACGGATCTCTGCAGACGTGTCTGTCTTGGCGAGAAGGTAAGAGGCGTGAATGAAGGAGATGGTATCTCTGGCTCCTGGGGATCAGTGTGCCTTGAGAGTGTGGGATCGGGAGCTTGCATGACCTGCCCAGAAGCCATCGCTTGCCTCATCACCTCAACAGACTGGTGGTTGCGCTCCACCACATTAATGAGCCGCTCCATGCTGTCAGTATGGTGCTGAGCAAAGGTTGCGATGCTGGCAGCTAGTCTGCCGTAGTCTTCAGCTGATCGCGACCTAGGTCGGCGTTCATCCACGACAGCTGGACTATCTCCTGAATAGCTGCGAGCTGTCCTGCATCCTCAGGTGATTGTTGGGTCTGTATGGGTGAATGCGTGGTTGGTTTAATGCCACAGCCTCTGCGCCTGTCAGCACTTGTTGCTGGTATGTCTGGTTCGAAGCCCATGAAGTCGGACCCTGACACCGAGGCTCTCCAGACAGGTGGCACACATGTCAGGAGGCTGGTGCCTTCCTCTTCCAGCTCCTCGAGCTCAATTGGCTCGACCACGGGCCCTTCTCCCTCCTGGTCTACCTGACTCTGGGTGGCAGAGGTGGATGCGGTGGATATGGATGATCTGAGGGTGGGGGTGGGGGGGGAGGAGTGGAGGAAGGAGCCACTGTTTTGGGCTGGTGATAATATCGGGGTGGAAGAAGTTGGGATTACACCTCCTTTGTGTGCCTGAGGTGGATGGTGTGCATTGTTCGTTGGTGTCCAACTCACCATCTGCAAATAGAGGACGATATTTCAGTCTATAGCTGGGAGGTGGGCTTGGTTAAGATGACATGTGAGCCGTCCAATCTCACATTTGCCATCAAGGAGTTCCATCACTACATAGGCACACCAATAATGGCCGACAAAGTGTGCGTTAAAACGCTTGTGACTTAAGATTGTATGACCTTTCATGACATGAGCATCACGCACACCGGAGAATAGTATAACCTTACCATGTTCTATCACGGGATCTGCATCATCTTTTGTGGTTGCACGGCGGTGGTCACCTACCAATGCTAAGGCACGCTCCTCCAGGCTGCTCAACTCTATGACCTTTGCTGGCCCCCCCCCAAATGGATTTTTCTTCTGTAGAAAGAAACATTGCAGCCTGATATAAGCTCCTCCAGTTCTTCATCATTAAACCAGGTAGCTCTGGGCTTGGTTTTAACAGTCTTCTTTGAAGCTTTTTGTCCACTCATTTTATTTCCTGTGATGGATGGCTGCTGATCACTTTGTACCTCTGTATTTCCAACACTCTCCCCTCTCCAACTGGCAGGTGCAAGGAAGTGATCAGCATTTAAGCGCAAGCGCAGATGTCCCATCAGCCCGAATCGCGTCAACACTGAAGTCAGCTGGCAAATGAAACTACAAAAAAAACAAGTCTCACGCAAGCGCGGTGCACGGCCTCCGAAGTGTTCTGATTCAAGAGGCCTGCACCGCCCACCGCTGCCACCGCCTGCTGATACCGCCTGCCGCTGACACAATCACGGTGAAACTCGCTCCCGACTGGCCCCAGCGGCAGCGGCGGGAAAAAGCTATGTGCCGCCCGGGAAATGGGCGGGCCTTAGACTTGACCAAGTTCGGGGCCAATGATTTTTTCATCTCTCCCTTTCACATTGTGCTCTCTGAATACAACAACAGCCCGATGCCAGCAATGCAGAGCCCTGGTGCACTGAACCATGGTTTGGTGAAACAAAGAAAGAATAATAACAAGTGGAATAATTTGATTGTTTCACACCCTTCGAATTGAGAGTGGTACAATTAAACATCTTCAATCATGTTTTTGTTTATGCTTTGCACCCAGGAAGTCAGATCAATAAAGGCATAAAAAATCTTTCTCTGTGGAGTCGGGTCCTCATCATTAATATTTAAGGAAATGTAGCTAAGAACATATCAAATAAAGAAAGCTGTACAGCTGATTATAGTAACATCAACTGCCCAGTCAGGAATACATCAGGTCTAGTTACAATGATCAGTATTCTGTAACACTACTGTTGGAGCCATTAGCTTAATGGGACACATTGGGCAACATTTACTCAAGTAACTTACAAGTGTCCGACAGTCCTCATCTTGAATTTATTTTTTATTACACTTGTCTATAAGTAAACACTCATGTTGCTCTGTTGGCGAAGTTACACTAGGTAGAACAGGTATTGAATATGGGGCGTAAGATTCTGCTTTAGGCACAATCGGGAAGATGGACGCAAAATGCTAAAGTTTCCGTCAAAATTTATCTGCATAATGACAAACGTAAAATCTTCCATGAACCAGCATAACAGAATGTAATTGTTCATTATTTTTTCTTTGCATTAAAATTATTCATTGATGTATTTAAGAGTGATAACTTGGTGCAATTTTATTAATACAGCTGAAAATGGGTATATCACAACAATAAGAGTGTCTGGTCCTCCACCTGTAAGTAACTTATTAGTTTTATTGGTGCATGCTTGTCAGTTTCTAAGCAAATTAAATATTTTTTAATGTGTAAAAACTTTTACAACATGCCTACTAGTGCATAGCGCTGAAGGAAATGAATTCAATTTGAAGAGTCTCCTCAAATGGCCGCAAATGGGCTCAATTGGCAGTAACGTGCCATTCTCATTATTTAGATCTGGGGGTGTGGCCAATTTGGGGGACAGAGCAGGCTTCGGGCGAAATTAATTTTAAACCACCATTAAAGATCACAGTAAATTGAGTTATGCTTGATGTACCTTACATTTAAAATTGCCCAATCTTTTGCTTTAGTTTGGCCGCTTTCACCCAGATTGCACCTCCAAAAAAGCGGATACTCTACCCAGTGATGTTTACATTGATCTCTGCTGTGCATATAAAAACTCTGATGCATCGCAGATGCTGCAGAGTCTGCACATATACACTTGAACAGATCCTAAACTTAGCTCCTTTCAATTTATCTTATTATGATCTTATGTGGGCATAATAAACAATTCTACAATGCAGTGAAGAGATGTTAACTTGAAAAAGTAATAGCAGTATATACCACCCATCATGAAAGCCATTTCTTATTACCAGATAGTATCCACATTTATTTGCAAAACCATGAAAAATTGGTAGGTATGATAGTTTGAGTCCAAGGTTCGAAGTAACAAGTGTAGGTGTCATCTACCACTCCTACCACAGTTGTGTGCAATTGCGAGCAGTTGCTGGAGAGTTCTACTGTACCATTTTGGACAGGAGTGCCTGCTTCATTTGGAACCAGCATAGAGCCCCGATCTACTCTGGGAATTTGCATGTCCTCACTGGCAGCCAAACTCAACTAGAAGTCTGAAGCTCGCTCCTTGTGGATGTTTTGCCGACCTTCAAAACCACAAACTGTTTTTTTAGATTCTAGAACAGTCACAGCGGATTCGAAGATAGCAAATGTAGCTCAAGAAAGGAGGGAGAGCAAAATGGAACTACAGGCCAGTTAGCCTGACATCTGTCATCAGTAAACTGCTGGAATCCATTATTAAGGAAATGGTAGTGGGGCATTTAGAATATCATATGATTAGGCAGAGTCAACATGGTTTTTGGAAAGGGAAAACATGTTAAACATAGAAACAAAGAAAATAGGTGCAGGAGCAAGCCACCCGGCCCTTCGAGCCTGCACCACCATTCAATATGATCATGGCTGATCATGCAACTTCAGTACCCCACTCCCGCCTTCTCTCCATACCCCCTGATCCCTTTAGCCGCAAGGGCCACATTTAACTCCCTCTTGAATATATCCAACAAACTGGACTCAACAACTTCCTGTGGTAGAGAATTCCACAGGTTCACCACTCTCTGGGTGAAAAGGTTTCTCATATCTCAGTCCTAAATGGCTTATCCCTTTATGCTTAGATTGTGACCGCTGGTTCTGGACTTCCCCAACATCGGGAACATTCTTCCTGCATCTAACCTGTCCAGTCCCGTCATAATTTTATATGTTTCTATGAGATCCCCTCTCATTTTTCTAAATTCCAGTGAGTATAAGCCTAGCCGATCCGGTCCTTCTTCATATGTCAGTCCTGCCATCCTGGGAATTAGTCTGGTGAACCTTCGCTGCACTCCCTCAATAGCAAGCACGTCCTTCATCAGATTACGATACCAAAACTGAACACAATACTCAAGGTGAGGTCTCACCAAGGCCCTGTACAACTGCAGTAAGACCTCCCTGCTCCTATACTCAAATCCTCTTGCTATGAAGGCCAGCATACCATTTGCTTTCTTTACTGCCTGCTGTACCTGCATGCCAATCTTCAGTGACTGATGTACCATGACACCCAGGTCTCGTTGCACCTCCCCTTTTACTAATTTGTCAGATTCAGATAATAACCTGCCTTCCTGTTTTTGCAACCAAAGTGGATAACCTCACATTTATCCACATTATACTGCATCTGCCATGCATTTGCCCACTCATCTAACCTGTCCAAGTCACCCTGCAGCCTCTTGGCATCCTCCTCACAGCTCACACTGCCACCCAGCTTAGTGTCATCTGGAAACTTGGAAATATTACATTCAATTCCTTCGACTAAATCATTAATGTATATTGTAAATAGCTGGGGTCCCAGCACTGAACCCTGCGGCATCCCACTGGTCACTGCCTGCCATTCTGAAAAGGACCTGTTTATTCCTATTCTTTGCTTCCTGTCTGCCAATCAATTCTCTATCCACGTCAATACATTACCCCCAATACCATGTGCCTTAATTTTGCACACTAATCTCGTGTGGGACCTTGTCAAAAGCCTTTTGAAAGTCCAAATACACCACATCCACTGGTTCTCCCTTATCCACTCTACTAGTTACATCCTCAAAAAACTCTAGAAGATTTGTCAAGCATGATTTCTCTTTCATAAATCCATGCTGACTTGGACCGATCCTGTCACTGCTTTCCAAATGCGCTGCTATTATATCTTTAATAATTGATTCCACCATTTTCCCCACCACCGATGTCAGGCTAACCAGTCTATAATTCCCTGTTTTCTCTATCCCTCCTTTTTTTAAAAAGTTGGGTTACATTAGCTACCCTCCAATCCATAGTTACTGATCCAGAGTCCATGGAATTTTGGAAAATGACCACCAATGCATCTACTATTTATAGGGCCACTTCCTTAAGTACTCTGGGATGCAGACAATCAGGCCCTGGGGATTTATCGGCCTTCAGTCCCATCAGTTTCCCTAACACCATTAAGGATTTCCCTCAGTTCCTCCTTCTCGCTCGACCCTCGGTTCCCTAGTATTTTCGGGAGGTTCTTCGTGTCTTCCTTAATGAAGACAGAACCAAAGTATTTGTTCAATTGGTCTGCCATTTCCTTGTTCCCCATTATGAATTCATCTGATTCTGACTGCAAGGGATCTACATTAGTCTTCACTAATCTTATTCTCTTTACATATCTAAAGAAGCTTTTGCAGTCAGTTTTTATGTTCCCCGCAAGCTTACTCTCATACTCTATTTTCCCCCTCCTAATTAAACCTTTAGTCCTCATCTGCTGAATTCCAAATTTCTCCCAGTCCTCAGGTTTGCTAAAACAAATTTATTTGAGTTTTTTGAGGATGTAACTAGCAGGTTAGATAAAGGGGAACCAGTGGTTGTAGTATATTTGGATTTCCAAAAGGCATTCGATAAGGTGCCACATAAAAGGTTGCTATGCAAGATAAGGGCTCATGGGTAGAGAATTGGTTAATGGACAGAAAACAGAGTAGTGATAAATGGGTCATTTTCCAGTTGGCAGGCTGTAATTAGTGGGGTGCCGCAAGGATCAGTGGTTCAGCCTCAGCTATTTACAGCCTATATTAATTACTTGGATGAAGGGACCGAGTGGGATTGGTCTTCACGATGGAAGGCACTAAAAGCATCCCAATAATAATCAAGGGGCTATAGGGAGCGGGAGATGCGGGGGGGGGGGGGAAGCTTAAAACAATTATCATTGGAGGAAAAAGTACTAGGAAAACTAATGGGACGAAAGGTGGACAAGCCCCCTGGACCTGATGATCTGCATCATAGGGTCTTAAAAGAAGTGGATGCAGAGATAGTGGATGCAGTGGTTGTAATCTTATCAAAATTCCCTGGATTCTGGAGAGGTCCCAGCGGATTGGAAAACCGCAAATGTAACATCCCTATTTAAGAAAGTAGGGAGGCAGAAAGCAGGAAACTACAGACCAGTTAGCTTAATATCTGTCATTGGGAAAATGCTAAAGTCCATTATTAAGGAAGTTGTAGCAGGACATTTAGAAAATCATAATACAGTCAAGCAGTCAGCATGGTTTCATGAAAGGGAAACCAAGTTTGATAAATTTGCAAGAGTTCTTTGAGGATGTAATGAGCAGAAAGGATAAAGGGGAACCAGTAGATGTAGTGTATTTGGATTTCCAGAAGGCACCACATAAAAGATTACTGCACAAGATAAGAGCTCACAGGATTGGGGTAATATATTAGCATGGATAGAGGATTGGCTAACAGAAAATAGAAAGTCAGGATAAATGGGTCATTTTCAGGTTGGCAAACTGTAACTAGTGGGGTGCCACAGGGATCAGCGCTGGGGCTTCAACTATTTACAATCTATATTAATAACATGGATGAAGGGACTGAGTGTAATGTAGCCAAATTTACTGATGGTACAAAGATAGGTGGGAAAGCAAGTTGTGAAGATGACACAGATGTTTTGCAAAGGGATATAAATAGGCTAAGTGAGTGGGCAAAAATTTGGCAGATGGAGTATAATGTGGGAAAATGTGAGGTTATCCACTTTGGTAGCAAAAATAAAAAAGCAAATTATTTTTTAAATGGTGATTACAAAATGCTGCGGTTCAGAGGGATCTGGGGGTCCTCGTACATGAAACACAAAACATTAACATGCAGGTACAGCAGGTAATTAGGAAGGTGGCCTTTATTGCAAGGGGGATGGAGTATAAAAGTAGGGAAGTCCTGCTCCAACCTTTGAAGGTTGAGCCTATACTCATTGGTGTTTAGAAGAATGAGAGGTTATCTTATTGAAATGTATAAGATTACGAGGGGGCATGACAGGGTAGACACAGAGAGAATGTTTCCCCTCATGGGGAATCTAGAACTAGGCGGCATTGTTTCAGAATATGGGGTGTCCCATTTAAAACGGAGTTGAGGAGGAATTTCTTCTCAGAGGGTCGTGAATCTTTGAAATTCTTTATTCCAGAGAGCTGTGGCCCTTTTTGTTTTTTGCCTTGGGTTTCTCTGCCCTCCACTTTTACTATTCTCCTTTCTATCTTTTGCTCCTGCCTCCATTTTATTCCCCTCTGTCTCCCTGCATAGGTTCCCATCCCCCTGCCATGTTATTTTAACTCCTCCCCAACAGCACGAGCAAACACTTCCCCTAGGACATTTGTTCCGGTCCTGCCCAGGTGCAGACTGTCCAGTTTGTACTGGTCCCACCTCCCCTTGAACCGGTTCCAATGCCCCAGGAATTTGAATCCCTCCATTCTGCACCACTGTTCAAGCCACATATTCATCTGAGCTATCCTGCGATTCCTACTCTGACTAGCATGTGGCATTGGTAGCAATCCTGAGATTACTACTTTTGAGGTCCTACTTTTTAGCTCCTAGCTCCTAGCTCCCTAAATTCGTCTCGTAGGACCTCATCCCATTTTTTACCTATATCATTGGTACCTATGTGCACCACGACAACTGGCTGTTCACCCTCCCTTTTCAGAATGTCCTGCGCCCGCTCCAAGACATCATTGACCCTTGCACCAGGGAGGCAACATACCATCCTGGAGTCTCGGTTGCGGCCGTAGAAACGCCTATCTATTCCCCTTACAATTGAATCCCCTATCATTATAACTCTCCCACTCTTTATCCTGCCCTCCTGTGCAGCAGAGCCACCCACGGTGCCATGGACTTTGCTGCTGCTGCCCTCCCCTGATGAATCATCCCCCTCAACAGTACCCAAAGCAGTGTATCTGTTTTGCAGGGGGATGAGTGCAGGGGACCCCTGCACTACCTTCTTTGCACTGCTCTTCCTGCTGGTCACCTATTTACTATTTGGCTGAGTACCCTTTACGTGCAGTGAGACCATCTCGCTAAACGTGCTATTCACGTCATTCTCAGACACAAAGAGCCTTAAATGGATATAGTCAGGTTACGTGAGTGGGCAATAAGGTGGCAGATGGAGTATAATGTGGGGAAATGTGAGGTTATTCACTTTGGTAGGAAGAATAGAAAAACAGAATATTTTTTAAATGGTGAGAAACTATTAAATGTTGGTATTGAGAGAGATTAAGAATCCTCGTATAGGAAATACTGAAAGTTAGCATGCAGGTACTGCAAGCAATTAGGAAGGCAAATGGCAGGTTGGCCTTTATTGCAAGGGGGTTGGAGTACCAGGGTAAGGAAGTCTTACTACAATTATACAGGGCTTTAATGAGACCTCACCTGGAGTACTGTGCAGAGTTTTGGTCTCCTTATCAGAGGAAGAACATACATGTCTTAGAGGCGGTGCAACAAAGGTTCACTAGATTGATCCCTAGGATGAAAGGAGTGTCCTTTGAGGAGACATTGAGTATATTGTGCCTCTACTCTCTGGAGTTTAGAAGAACGAGAGGTGATCTCATTGAAACATATAAGATTGTGATGGAGATTGACAGGGTAGATGCCAAGAGGTTATTTCCCCTGGCTGGAGAGTCTAGAACTAGGGGATAATCTCAAGGGGTTAGCCATTTATGACTGAGATGAGGAGCAATTTCTTCACTCAAAGGGTTGTGAGTCTTTGAAATTCTCTACCCCAAAGGACAGTGGATGCTGAGTCGTTGAGCATATTCAAGGCCAAGATAGATACATTTTTGGACTCAGGAAATCCAGGGATATGGTGATCAGACGGGAAAGTGGAGTTGAGGTCAAAGATCAACCATGATCTTATTAAACAGCAGAGCAGGCTCGAAGGGACATATGGCCTACTATTGCTCCCAATTCTTATAATTATATTTATTTTGAGGTATGAATTTCCACTATTTTTTTCTTCTGCAATGCCAATTGATCACAGTGCAGCAGCTGCTGGTAGCGGATTCCTCCAACTGATATACCAACTGCTGCAAACTACACATTTCATGTTCTGCAAGCAAGACCCGTGAAATCACAGGCTCTTCAGCTGCTAGTGATATTTCCTGACGTCTCCCCGGTCAGCAATGTCTTCCTCCCCACCTCTTCCTGCTCACTCAGAATATGCATGGCACCCCATATACTTCTTACTGGGTCACAGCTTTTTAAATAATTCATTCCTGGATATGGGCGTCGCTGGCAAGGCCAGCATTTATTACCCATCCCTAATTGCCCTTGAGAAGGTGGTGGTGAGCCACCTTCTTGAACCGCTGCAGTCCTTGTAGTGAAGGTACTCCCACAGTGCTGTTAGGGAGGGAGTTCCAGGACTTTGACCCAGCAACGATGAAGGAACAGCGATATATTCCCAAGTCAGGATGGTGTGTAAGTTGGAGGGGAACTTGTAGGTGGTGGTGTTCCCATGAGTCTACTACCCTTGTCCTTCTTGGTGGTAGAGGTCGCAGGTTTGGGAGATGCTGCAGAATAAACCATGGTGAGTTGCATCTTCTAGATGATACACACTGCAGCCATAGTGCGCCGGTGGTGGAGGAGTGAATGTTGAAGGTGGTGGATGGGGTAATCAAGCTGGCTGCTTTGTCCTGGATGGTGTTGAACTTCTTGAGTGTTATTGGAGCTGCACTCATCCAGGCAAGCGGAGGGTATTACATCACACTCCTGACTTCTGCCTTGTAGATGGTGGAAAGGCTTTGGGAAGCACCTGACCCACTTTTGTAGCCACAGTGTTTATGTGGTTGATGCAGTTAAGTCTTTGTTCAATGCTGACCCCTAGGATGTTGATGGTGGGGGAATTCGCCGATGGTAATGTTGTTGAATATCAAGCAGAGGTGGTTAGACTCTCGTTTGTTGGAGATGGTCATTGCCTGGTACTTGTGTGATGCGAATGTTACTTGCTATTTATCAGCCCAAGCCTGAATGTCATCCAGGTCTTGCTGCATGCGGGTATGGACAGCTTCATTTTCTGAGGAGCTGCGAATAGCACTGAACATTGTGCAATCAGTGAATATCCACACTTCTGACCTTAAGATGGAAGGGTAAGTCAACGATGAAACAGCTGCATATGATTGGGCCTAGGACACTGCCCTGAGGGACTCCTGCAGCGATGTTCTGGGGCTGGGATGATTGACCTCCAACAACCACAACCATCTTTCTTTGTGCTGGGTATGACCCCCACCAATGGAGGGTTTTCCCCGATTCCCATCGACCTCAATTTTACGAGGGCTCCTTGCTGCCACACTCGGTCAAATGCTGCCTTGATGTAACTCTCACCTCCCCTCTGAAATTCAACTCTTTTACCCATGTTTAGACAAAGGTTGTAGTAAGGCATAAAGGCTTAATTGCCCTTAGGTGGATATATCTGGGCTTGTTCTTAGGAGGTTAAGGCAGATAGATGGTGCATGCCATGAAGTGCTGTCAGTGCCCGAAATAAAAGGTCCTACTATGCATATTTCTTCCACCTCCTCAGTTTATTCTTGCTATATGGATTTATGAAGGGGATGTCATGTTTGACAAATTTGCTGGAATTCTTTGAGGATGTAATGAACAGGGCGGATAAAGGGGAACCAGTGGATGGTGTGTATTTGGACTTCCAGAAGGCATTTGACAAGGTGCCACGTAAAAGGTTAATGCACAAGATAAAATTTCACGGGGTTGGGGGTAATATATTAGCATGGATAGAGGATTGGCTAACTAACAGAAAACAGAGAGCCGGGATAAATGGTTCGTTCTCTGGTTGGCAATCAGTAACTAGTGGGGTGCCGCAGGGATCAGTGCTGGGACCCCAATTATTTATAATCTATATTAACAACTTGGAAGAAGGGACCGAGTGTAAAGTAGCCAAGTTTCCTGACGATACAAAGATGGGAGGAAAAGCAATGTGTGAGGAAGACACAAAAAATCTGCAAAAGGACATAGACAGGCTAAGTGAGTGGGCAAAAATTTGGCAGATGGAGTATAATGTTGGAAAGTGTGAGATTATGCACTTTGGCAGAAAAATAAAATCGAAGAGCAAGTTATTATTTAAATGGAGAAAAATTGCAAAGTGTTGCAGTAGAGCGGAACCAGGAGGTCCTGGTGCTTGAAACACAAAAGGTTGGTATGCAGGTACAGCAAGTGATCAGGAAGGCCAATGGAATCTTGGCATTTATTGCAAAGGGGATAGGGTATAAACGCAGGGAAGTCTTGCTATAGTTATACAGGGTATTGGTGAGGCCACACCTAATATACTGCGTACAGTTTAGGTTTCCATATTTACAAAAGGATATACTTGCTTTGGAGCAGTTCAGACATAGTTCACTTGGTTGATTCCGGAGATGAGGGGGTTGATATATGAGGAAAGGTTGAGTAGGTTGGGCCTCTACTCATTGGAATTCAGAAGAATGAGAGGTGATCTTATCGAAACATATAAGATTATGAAGGGGCTTGACAAGGTGGATGCAGAGAGGATGTTTCCACTGATGGGGGAAGACTAGAACGAGGGGGCATAATCAAAGAATAAGTGGCCACCCATTTAAAACTGAGATGAGGAGGAATTTCTTCTGAGTGTTGTAAATCTTTGTGTGTAGTGTTAAATTATGATCCAAGGCAATCACTTTAACAGTAATCAGTATGACAGAAGCATTTGATTTTCAAAGCAATTTTTATTAGTGAAACAGTGGAATTCGCTGACTCAGAGCTGTGGAAGCTGGGTCATTGAATAAATTTAAGACAGAGGTAGAGTTTCTTAACCGATAAGGGAATAAGGGGTTAAGGGGAGCGGGCAGGGAAGTGGACCAGAGTCCATGATCGGATCAGCCATGATTGTATTAAATGGCAGAGCAGGCTCATGGAGCCGTATGGCCTACTCCTGCTTCTATTTCTTATGTTCTTGTATCATATCTGAAGAAGGAGGAGGAGAATACGATGACAGGTTAAAGAATGGATAATGTGGGATACAATATTCGAAGGAAAAAAAGCAGAATGTCATGAACCACTTGCACCTCCATCTCATATGATGACTGCCTATGTTGGATATTAACAATTCTACTTTTCAAGGTCTATACATGTCAAGTTGTTTCTGGAATTAGCTGTACTATTTTATTGGTAATTGGTAATGCCCTCTGACTTGCAAATGCTCCATCTGCTTTTACAATCGATATAAATCTCTTCAGCACCTTTAGTTTATCCACGCAATTCCTCACAAAGGTAAATTTAACTTCACAATTTTCCATTGTTTTAAGTTTCTGAAAGCTTTGTATGTAGTGTTAAATGATGATCCAAGGCAACCACTTTAACAGTAATCAGTATGATAGAAGTATTTGATTTTCAAAGCAATTTTTATTAGTGAAACAGTAATTACATTCTTGATTCACAAGTAAGGAAGAGCAGGGAACAAACTCAGAATTTGGCACATGTTGAACTTGGTGAAAAAAAATGATTCTTTCCCCTCTTCTCTCAATGATTTGTGACATGGTTCCAGCAAGTCTAAGTGACTCTTGTTCACCTCATCATTAAGTGTCACCAGGTTATTCAACTGTAGAGGCATTCACAACTTAGTCTAATCACTGGCAAGCAGAGGCAGTTTTCCTCCCTCCCTTACTGCAGGTGATCACTGGAGTACACTGCAGCTTCAGAAAAATAAGTCTGTAAGTTGAACATATTGCCCTTCACAAATATTTCATACCAGGAAATGAAATGACAGAGAATCCATTTATAGAATAAGGTTGTACTAGTCTGTACTGTAAAACCTATTTCTATTAATCGCTCATGGTAACATTTTTAAATTTCAACATCGTCAATACAGTGCTGGCACAACTATTCCAATTCTAAGCACTTTTTTCTGCTTTGATGTATACTTGGCCCCACTGTTCTGGTTATTTTTTCTAGATGCATAATATATCTATTTACATCATTTTCATTCATTTATTTTGTTAATTTAAGTAACTCAAAAACATCTGTGCCTTTCCATTAGGTCCTTTTACTCAATCCATTGCTTGGCAGGTGAAAATTGTTCCCGTGACTTCTCATGACACTTCTGCCAACTCCGAGATGAGACAGTGTGGCTGTTATTCATTGAGATCTTCTCTTTCTGTGAAGCATTTATCTCTAAATTGGCACCTCAATCTGACAATGTAACATTAATAGATATTGCATAGGGTAAAAAGGGGGAATAATTGCAGATAATTGAAGGCTCTCCAGAAGAATCATTATAATTAACACCCAAGGTCTAGAAACAACTTTGCGATTTGAGAACAAGCTGAACCAAGAAGAGTCATGATGCTATCAACCTATGCAGATACAGATGTGAGTTTTATTAGTTGCAGAGCATTAGAAAATATCATTCGACAGAATAAGAGGGAAGTTGCACTTCATGAAAGATGAATGAGGGAAAGCAGCAATTGCAGAAGGTTCACAGGCTTCATTTTGATTACCAAGGCACATTGCTTGCAAAATGTGGTAATCTTACCATCAATGCTGCCAAAAATATTAATTTTTGAGCACTAAATTACAGGGGTCAGAATTTCATTTGGCAAGTTTTAAATGAATGAAACTATTGCTAAAATGTTCATAAAAATAAAGTATGAAGGCTGCATGTCAAATAGGGATTAATGTGGTTCTAAGCCAACACAAACAAGCAAAGTTCAATCAGGCTGCATTGCCTTAAAAAGTGCAGTATATATTTTAAAGGTTAGAAATGTTAACACTTATATAATATTCATATATTTACATAAAGTATATATTTCCCATTCAATTAGACAACTAGAGTTTAAGAAAACCTAAGTAAATTCACTCAGAGGATAGACCGTTAACCGAAAAATGTTCTCAAAGTTTTCCTCCCTTCCATCCCTTTTCATAAGACCATAAGAAATAGGAGCAGGAGTAGGCCATATGGCCCCTCGAGCCTGCTCTGCCATTCAATAAGATCGTGGCTGGGCTGATCTGATCATGGACATTTCCCTGCCCACTCCCCATCAACCCTTATCCCCTTTTAAGAAACTGTCTATTTCTGTCTTAAATTTATTCAATGTCGCAGCTTCCACAGCTCTCTCAGGCAGTGAATTCCACAGATTCACAACCCTCAGAGAAGAAATTTCTCATCTCAGTTTTAAATGGGCGGCCCCTTATTCTAAGATCATGTCCTCTACTTCTAGTCTTCCCCCATCAGTGGAAACATCCACTCCGCATCCACCTCATAATCTTATACATTTCGATAAGATCACCTCTCATTCTTCTGAATTCCAATGAGTAGAGGCCCAACCTACTCAACCTTTCCTCCTAAGTCAACCCCCTCATCTCCGGAATCAACCTAGTGAAGCTTCTCTGAACTGTCTCCAAAGCAAGTATATCCTTTCGTAAATATGGAAACCAAAACTGCACGCAGTATTCCAGGTGTGGCCTCACCGATACCCTGTATAGCTTTGGCAAGACTTCCGTGAATTTATACCCCATCCCCTTTGCAATAAAAGCCAAGATTCCATTGGCTTTCCTGCACCTGCTGTACCTGCATATTATCCTTCTGTGTTTCATGCACAAGTACCCCCAGATCTCGCTGTACTGCAGCACTTTACAATCTTTCTTCATTTAAATAATAACTTGCTCTTTGATTTTTTTCTGCCAAAGTGCATGACCTCACACTTGCCAACATTATACTCCATCACAAGGTTCTGGCTGTTGTTGGGGTATGTTTCCATATGCACCAACAATCTTCTAGGTACCTTGTTTATGTGAATATTCTTCATGTGCAAAATTGGATAGACAGAGTCAGCAAGCTATTTGACTGAGTATCAGATCCAAGGCCTATACTCTTCCTATCAAACATCAACAGATAAGCACTTTCCAGCAGAATAGTGATGAGGAGCAGGAACAGCAGTTAAATTTCATCTTTATTTCCCAGGACAGTGAGATGAATTGTCGCATCTCAATTTTTGCCTTACCTGAGATTGGCTAATTCAGCATGAGAAAGTTCCAATAATTTGTATTTTATTTCTGAAAATATCCAGTCATTGTGAAACTGTTATCAAAAGGGCAATCAAGTACTGAAATGTATTGAGGGTTTATCATTACAAGTTTGAAACTTTTGCAAAAAGACATGGATGCATCAGAAGATAGCAGAGAAGAGTAAAGGAAATAGAGCAGGTCTGCTAGGTTGTAACAAGGTAATGTAGTACTAATTTTCAAACAAAATCAAGGAATTACACAACAATTAGTCTTGCATCAATAGAAGGTAAATTAATTGAATTGATCAAGAGTAACCCTGCACATTACCCAGGGATTGCTCCAATTAATAACCCTTGCCCTACTGTTTCTAACCTACGTAAATTAGCTGGATTCAGGACAAAAAAAATGACTTGCATTTATATAGCGCCTTTCACAACTTCAGGATGTCTCAAAGTGCTTTACAGTCAATCAAGTACTTTTTGAAGTGCAGTCACTGTTGTAATGTAGGAAACGCAGCAGCCAATTTGCATATAGCAAGCTCCCACAAACACTAGTGTGATAACTACAGGTGCAGTGTTGAGAATCCGGAGTTCCGGAATCCAGACACTGGGACGATCCGTGGCGGGATCGTCTGGAATCCAGAAAATATTCCGGAATCCGGACACCCCCGCCTTAGGCCACCGCTGATCTCTTCTCCCACCCCGGGCCGCCGCCGCCAACTTCACCCCCACCCCGTGGCCACCCAACTTCCCCTTCCTACCTACCTTGGCCCTAGTGTTTTCGGATTCGGGGCATCATAAAGATGTTCCGCAGTCCAGTAATACACAGAATCTGGAGCAGCCTCAGTCCCGAGGCTTCCGGATTCTCGACGCTGTTTTTAGTGACAGATAAAAGAAAATGCAATTTGGTCAAATTCAGAAATAATACTAAATTAGGGGAATAGCTAGAGTCCGATGAAGTATCCAAGGAGCTATAGAAAGATCTGGACAAAAGTTGCAAATGAGCAGAATTGTGGCAGATGTATTTCAATAGAAATAAAGAAAAAAATGGAGGAGTATCTTGAATAATGTTGTACTAGCTCAGGGAGAGGCTGATAAGAGATATGGATTGGGAGTTGACAAAACTGTTGAGCCAAAAACTTGTGGATGCATCCACATATGGTAGCTCCAGCCATGCCCATTTTATTCCTCCTGAAAGGAAACCGAAGCAGGAACTTTCAATTTCCATTGGGGTCGTAAAATGGGGAATATCAGATTGGCTGCCCATTATATGGGCATTGTTATGGGGATGGGAAGAGGCGATCGTTATGATGACGAGGAATTAAGAGTCAGAATCTCAGCTTGGGTCAAATAGGATACCAAGGTGATGAACAGTCTGGTTCAACCTGTGACAATGGCTGGGAAGGAGGATAAAAGCAGTAGGAATTTGTGACAACTGAGGGAATCAAGATATGATAGTGCCAGTGTATATGTGGAAGCTGACCCCATTATCTTCACATGATGTTGCCAAAGAACCGCATGTAGATGAGAAAGAGGAGTCGACCATGAATAGGTCTTTGAGAGACTCAAGGTAACTGTTCTGGGGTGGGAAAGAAGCCATTTCTGGACATATTCTGGCTATGATAGGATAGGTATTAACAGAAACAAGTGACAGCAGTGGCACTGAGCTGGACAGTGGAGAAGAGGCATTGCAGGAGGATGGTTTGGTCAACCATATGAAAGGCTGCAAAGTGGTAGGGAAGGAAAAATGCATCATGGTCACAGTTACGGAGGATGTCATTTATGACTTTGTTTGGGACTCTTTCAGGGCTGTCGCCGGACTGAAAAAAGTCAAACCTGTAGCTTTAGGAAAGATGGGCACAGATTTGGGAGGCAACAACACATTCTTAGAGTGAACCTTAGATAGGAAAGGGAATTTGGAGATGGGTGATAGCTTTTAAGCACAGAGGGGTCAAGGATAGGATTTTGAGAGCAGGGAGATGAAAGAGAAACCTATTAAAAATAAAACCATTACGTACCATTGTTGGTACCTTCCGAAGTAGACTAAAAGGCAATGAGCCTGAGTATGCAATCTTACTTGTGGATACTTTGGGGATATGGGTGCTTGAAAAGAACTTTTTCTAATCATTGTTTTGGTTTGCAGTTTTGATACTGATGTCCTTTGTGCGAGATTGAGAGTATGAGAGGAAGCTTGCTGGGAACATCAAAACTGACTGAAAAAGCTTCTATAGATATGTGAAGAGAAAAAGATTAGTGAAGACAAACGTAGGTCCCTTGCAGTCAGAATCTGGTGAATTTATAATGGGGAACAAAGAAATGGCATACCAATTGAACAAATACTTTGGTTCTGTCTTCACGAAGGAAGACACAAATAACCTTCCGGAAATACTAGGGGACCGAGGGTCTAGCGAGAAGGAGAAACTGAAGGAAATCCTTATTAGTCAGGAAATTGTGTTAGGGAAATTGATGGGATTGAAAGCCGATTAATCCCCAGGGCCTGATAGTCTGCATCCCAGAGTACTTAAGGAAATGGCCCTAGAAATAGTGATCCAACAGTCTATCGACTCTGGATCAGTTCCTATGGACTGGAGGGTAGCTAATGTAACACCACTTATTAAAAAAGGAAGGAGAGAAAACAGGGAATTATAGACTGGTTAGCCTGACATCAGTCGTGGTGAAAATGTTGGAATCAATTATTAAAGATGAAATAGCAGCACTTTTGGAAAGCAGTGACAGGATCGGTCCAAGTCAGCATGGATTTATGAAAGGGAAATCATGCTTGAAAAATCTTCTAGAATTTTTTGAGGATGTAACTAGTAGAGTGGACAAGGGAGAACCAGTGGATGTGGTGTATTTGGACTTTGAAAAGGCTTTTGACAAGGTCCCACACAAGAGATTGGTATGCAAAATTAAAGCACATGGTATTGGGGGTAATGTATTGACGTGGATAGAGAACTGGTTGGCAGACAGGAAGCAGAGAGTCGGGAGAACGGGTCCTTTTCAGAATGGCAGGCAGTGACTAGTGGGATGCCACAGGGCTCAGTGCTGGGACCCCAGCTATTTACAATATACATCACTGATTTAGATGAAGGAATTGAGAGTAATATCTCCCAGTTTGCAGATGACACTAAGCTGGGTGGTGTGTGAGCTGTACAGAGGATGCCAAGAGGCTGCAGGGTGACTTGGACAGGTTAGGTGAGTGGGCAAATGCATGGCAGATGCAGTATAATGTGGATAAATGTGAGGTTATCCACTTTGGTGGCAAAAACACGAAGGCAGAATATTACCTGAATGGCGGCAGATTAGGAAAAGGGGAGGTGCAACGAGACCTGAGTATCATGGTACATCAGTCATTGAAGGTTGGCATGCAGGTACAGCAGGCGGTGAAGGCGGCAAATGGCATGTTGGCCTTCATAGCTAGGGGATTTGAGTATAGGAGGTCTTGCTACAGCTGTACAGGGCCTTGGTGAGGCCTCACCTGGAATATTGCGTTCAGTTTTGGTCTCCTAATCTGAGGAACGACGTTCTTGCTATTGAGGGAGTGCAGCGAAGGTTCACCAGACTGATTCCCGGGATGGCAGGACTGACATATGAGACGACACTGGATCGACTGAGCCTGTATTCATTGGAGTTTAGAAGAATGAGAGGGGATCTCATAGAAACATATAAAATTTTGACAGGACTGGACAGGTTAGATGCAGGAAGAATGTTCCCGATGTCGGGGGAGTCCAGAACCAGGGGTCACAGTGTAAGGGGTAAGCCATTTAGGACCGAGATGAGGAGAAACATCTTCACTCAGAGAGTTGTTAACCTGTAGAATTCTCTTCCGCAGAGTTGTTGATGCCAGTTCGTTAGATATATTCAAGAGGGAGTTGGATATGGCCCTTACGGCTAAAGGGATCAAGGGGTATGGAGAGAAAGCAGGAAAGGGATACTGAGGTGAAAGATCAGCCATGATCTTAATGGATGGTGGTGCAGGCTCGAAGGGCCTACTCCTGCACCTATTTTCTATATTACCTCTGGGCTGACTCTTGGCAGAGTTGGTTTGTATCTGGCAAGGGTATCAAATGCATTTATTTTATTGAAAATGATTGTATTTGACAGCAAGGAACACTGGAATGCCAGCATGTGTTGCCACTGTGAGTTTATGGGGTGGGGGGAGAGGGGGCTACACCCATGCTACGGTGCAATATTCTGGTTTTAGTAAGAATGATGCACTGTAGCATGTTCCGTTGACTTGTAGTGCATGGCTGATGAGCTGCCATCTAATTAAATATTTCATACTGAGCTTCAACCTGCACAGCAGGCTGCCTATGGAAGCTTACATGAAAGAATACGCTGTGCAATAGCAAGCAACACTGCAGGAAACCAGTCGCAGAAAGTTGGATGATGTCAATCAGGCAAGCAGCTGGCTAGCTCACTAACCCACCATTTCTCAGACCCTGTCAACTCTGTTCCTGCCAGCAAAAATCATTTTCCATTCAGAACTGGTATCATCCACACGTGGGGGGCAGCAAGTGGAAGTCAGTTAGATAAGTGCAAGATGGAGTACTGTTGGAGTGATCGGAATAATTTTACCCAGCCTATTCTTTCACATCCCTAACCAGTTTGTTTAAAGCAGCTTGGGAGCAGATCCTCTCCTCTCAGCCACAGGACACCTATTGCATTGCGAATGGAAGAAAGGTGCAGCACAGATGTAGAATGGTTCCAGGGATGTGGGATTACAGTTATGTGGATAGACCAGAGAAGCTGGGGTTGTTCTCCTTAAGAGCAGAAAAGGTCAAGAGGAGATTTAACAGAGGTGTTTAAAATCATGAAGGGTTTAGATACAGTAAATAAAGAGAATCTGTTTCTAATGGCTGAAGGGATGATAATGAGAGAGCACAGATTTAAGGTGATTGGCAAAAGAACCAGAGAAGACATGAAGAAAAGTTTTTTTTACACAACGAGTGATTAGGATTTGGAATGCACTGCCTGATAGGGTGGTGGATAGATTCAATAGTAGCCTTCAGAATGGAATTGGATACTTGGAAGGAGAAAAAATTGCAGGGATATGGGAATAGAGCGGGGGAGTAGGATTAACTAGATTGCTCTTTGAAAGAGTCAGCGTAGACTCGATGGGCTGAATGGCCTCCTGCTGTGTTGTACTATTCTATGATACTACGAAATGAAAAGTCGAAACATACTAGTCAAGCTTCACAAAATCAGAGTGTCGTGTTATGCACAATGTGCATTAAGTTGATTTTATTCAAGAAAAGATGAACTTCAGAGAAAATACAGGAATTCTCATAATACACAGAGGACATAAGTTAGATCACATAGCAGAAAACTGTTTGAAGAGGTTTACTTGTAACCATATTTCCCAATCTGCTTTGCAGCTAGACACAGTAATACCTCAATTTTATTTTTAGATCAGCTTCTTGGTTATCAGCAGAGTTCAGGGTTATAAACATCAAGTGTACTCATAATACAAAACTAAAACTAAAAACAAATCATTTCAGAAAAAAACATAAATATGTGTGATGCACATTAGTGTAACAAAACAATTTTTGTAAACATTTTCTCAAACATAACGTGCATAAGATAAGAGACACTGCAGTCATACAACAAGTTATTTGACTTAAAATAAAGTATTAAAATTCAAAATTAATTATAGGCATTTTCACTAAATCTAGAAGTATTAAAACTTAATTGTTGAAATTATTCTTCAAACATAAAGACGTAGTGGTTTTGTAATACTGTTACACCACCTTGGCACTTCTCATAGGTGGGAATTGCTAATCACAGACTCTGCTGAGACAGAGGATTACTTGTAACTGTCGTCAGGACTTTTAACAGTGTTTTTTTTTTAAATTCAAAAATATTCTGCTCACGGTAAACCTACTTATGTCAGGAAGTTTCTACGATTACTTTTACAGTTCCTAACAGATGATATAAGAGAGATATTGCAAATTATTCAGTGACCAGGAGCTGCTAGAGGAAAAGATCACAGTGACATGAAAGAAAAATTCCCACGATACATTTTCAATCTCATTGTACCACTATTGAGAATATTTCACTGCAGAATGAATAGTCTCCACTGAGAGAACTAAGCCCTGTAAAGTGTTGAGATCCTGTGCACATAACAGCATAAGGCAGCTGTCTACAAAGTACCAAAAAAAGTTTAACATATCATAGGATCAATATAATGCTATTGTGCATTATTACATCACCAGTATAGTATATTATACACTATAGGTATCTCA
Source organism: Pristiophorus japonicus (assembly GCF_044704955.1). Lineage (NCBI taxonomy): Eukaryota > Metazoa > Chordata > Chondrichthyes > Pristiophoridae > Pristiophorus > Pristiophorus japonicus. The sequence continues at coordinate 130,814,396 of NC_091986.1, read as the reverse complement.
AGTAATTGAGTGACAGTTCAACAGATTATTACTGTAGACACATTTGTAAATGTCTAACATTTGTAAAATAAAATTCTGTTTACAGCGATATTAAAAAAATCTTTCCACAGCTGGAATTTTGAATCTAAATATGGGAAGATATACTGTATTGATAAGCAGTTTTACTACATTCTTGAAATTAAGTGTTTTAGTGCATTGCATCTTAAATCAACCGCCTGTTCCCTACTACATATACAGTTCACTCTAATGCAACAGAATAGCTTAGTAAAACTATTTTCCAACTGCTACTTAAATCCGATTCTGGCTGAGTAACAAGAAAATGTCAGTTGTTGCTATTTGCACATAATTGGAGGATTACAATTAGGTACCCATCTCCGTCGACCACATTTTGAACAGCTGATTACTTGCCTCCATTTTCTGCTTCTAACCACAACAGCTGACTTCAGATCTGTTAGTTTCTGCTCTCAGCTGGTATTTTCCAATTACAAAAAACAGTAACGCTGTTAGCAGTTAACACTGCTAAAACAAGCTGAAATTTAACCAACAGTAGACAAACATTTTGATCATAAATTTGGTATTAATAAACTTTAAATTAGACAAAGATGTGTAAGTTTCAGATACAAATAACATTAAAATGACTAAACCACCTCTTTTTTTTCCTTTCTTAAACAAATGAGGTAGGCAAAACAAATTTTTTTTAAAGTAGTTTGGGAGATTTACGAGTGCAGGATTTGTTAAACTGCTTTTGCACTGCTACAAAAAAGTCAAACCTTGGAGAGGCAGCTATAATACTGTAACATAACCAAACGTCAAGTTTCTGGTCTGCCCCACAAAGCCATACAAATCTGAAACCCTTGTCCTCCGCACAAATTTCGATTTACTTTTATTTTTTTTTAAAGTTTCAGAGAACACAAGCAAAACCCGATATACAGAAAATGACCAAAAACACCCTTCCCCCTTGCAAAGACCAACATGATTGCTCTCAATCTGTCATTCACATTTCAATAAAAAGTCCTAACTTGCATTTTCTTTCTTCTTAACACTCTGTCACCTTACAAAAGAAAAATCACTTAGAATGATATACATTTAAAAAAAAAATCAGATTCCCCTTTCCCATGTTACATATTTCTCTACTGTCAGCATACCACTGCTTCCACTTCCCATTTGCCTAACCACATTAGAAACAACCTTCTGCATTCTTAGGCCTCTTCTCTCAAGCAAAAAGCAGTCATCTTAAGTCAAGGGATGTTGTAATTGAGATGAGGTGTTTTCTTCTATTCTAGACTGGCTGTCACCTGACAGTAAAATTCTAACAGCACCAGTGGCATTGCGTCCTCTTTACAGTTCACTTAATTTCAGTGACAGGTTTAGGCAATGCATTGAATCAGTGCAGTTTGTTCTCCAGTTGTTAGTTAATTCAAGGTTTCAAAGATCTTGCAAAGACTCCAGTTGCTCTCAATGCATGACTTGCTCTCCTACCAGCTGAGAAGTGAACTCCGACCAAGAGTCATGAAGTAAACCTGGCTGCTTCCACCAGAACGGACTGAAGCAAAAAAGACCTTTTAAAAGAAAATTGAACATGTGACACATTTTCGACAGCACATGCAGTGATTGTATATGTTTAAGCTTAAGTCCAAGTTATATGACTTCCCGTGCCCACTTAAAAAATATCTCTCACACAAATACACATACCTTGTCGTTTCTTTCACAAAGAAATTTTAGCCGTTGCGCTCTTTTGTGCATAAATACACCATCCAAATGTCCAGTCTCTACTGAACGGATTTCAATGGCCTTTTCTCCCCAACCCATGATCTGATTGGATCGGATATAAGCTGTTTATATAAAAAAAGGAAAAACGTATCAGAATTTCAAATTAAGATCAACTTCTGTGGTCACCAATGATAGATGGAAAGCTGGCACAGAACTCAACGCTACTGTAAGCAGGACTGAAAGGTCATGGAAAATATGGGATTAGCAACGAAAGAGAGGGTGATTTAAACCTAATGAAAACTGACTTCTTGTGTGTGAATACAAGGACTTTATTTAGATTACTAGGGATATTCTGTTGTTACTTCAAGGCTTTTGATCTCTCCCAGTATTTAATGGCACCCTTCCATAAATGATGCTGAAAGGTTTGAGTCAAGGTACAGATTAACCCAGTCATGTAGCTATAATGCAATGTATAACTGTAATACATTGATCATAATGGGGTTGTACTGCTTAGTATTGAAAATGTTTGGATTTGGCCAGTCCAGTATATATTTGTAGAATGCTGGATTCTGAACTCATGAGATTTGCAAGTTTGAATCCTGCATCAACTGACATTCAAACGTACTTGCTCTCATTGGGCGAGTTTCATCACTTGTTGCAAAGTCCTATAGCATTTGAACAGCATAATACTCCATCCCTTCAGAATGAAAAATTAGTAGGATCAGTCCTGTCTCAAAAAAGGTTCATCTTATGCCAACTGATGAAAAAAAACATTGACGACTATGAATTATTCTGTGGCCCAGGACCATTCTACACTCCCAGCTGGAGCAAGCATAATGCCAGTCCTAAAAAAGGAGAAAAGTAGAAAATACATATTTTTATGAAGTACAATTTCCTTTTGTAAAAAATAAATCTGTACCTAATACTTGATTTTAAAAGTTATCTTTGTCTATTATGAATTTTTTTAAATTCTGGTCAATACCCACACAAATATCAGCAGGTTATAATGGCCCAGATATTACGGCCAGCGGCAAAGGGATGGCGCTCCCCCCTGACCTCGAAAAAGCTGTCCACAAAGATTTAGTGGGCTCCAGAGCATAGATTTCCTCTCTTCCGATATGACTTTAAATCTGGCGCCATCTGTCTAGTAACAGTGCAGGTAGCAGGCAAGAGACCATGGTCCAGAACTTAAAGAAGGGTAACTTTGAAGGTATGAGGCGTAAATTGGCTAGAATAGATTGGCGAATTATACTTAAAGGGTTGACGGTGGATGGGCAATGGCAGACATTTAGAGACTGCATGGATGAACTACAACAATTATACATCCCTGTCTGGCGTAAAAATAAAAAAGGGAAGGTGGCTCAACCGTGGCTATCAAGGGAAATCAGGGATAGTATTAAAGCCAAGGAAGTGGCATACAAATTGGCCAGAAATAGCAGTGAACCCAGGGACTGGGAGAAATTTAGAACACAGCAGAGGAGGACAAAGGGTTTGATTAGGGCAGGGAAAATAGAGTACGAGAGGAAGCTTGCAGGGAACATTAAGATGGACTGCAAAAGCTTCTATAGATATGTAAAGAGAAAAGGTTAGTAAAGACAAACGTAGGTCCTCTGCAGTCAGAATCAGGTGAAGTCATAGCGGAAAACAAAGAAATGGCAGACCAATTGAACAAGTACTTTGGTTCGGTATTCACTAAGGAGGACACAAACAGTCTTCTGGATATAAAAGGGGTCAGGGGGTCTAGTAAGAAGGAGGAACTGAGAGAAATCCTTATTAGTCGGGAAATTGTGTTGGGGAAATTGATGGGATTGAAGGCAGATAAATCCCCAGGGCCTGATGGTCTGCATCCCAGAGTACTTAAGGAGTTGGCCTTGGAAATAACGGATGCATTGACAGTCATTTTCCAATATTCGATAGACTCTGGATCAGTTCCTATGGAGTGGAGGGTAGCCAATGTAACCCCACTTTTTAAAAAAGGAGGGAGAGAGAAAACAGGGAATTATAGACTGGTCAGCCTGACATCGGTAGTGGGTAAAATGATGGAATCAATTATTAAGGATGTCATGGCAGCGCATTTGGAAAGAGGTGACATGATAGGTCCAAGTCAGCATGGAGTTGTGAAAGGGAAATCATGCTTGACAAATCTTCTGGAATTTTTTGAGGATGTTTCCAGTAGAGTGGACAAGGGAGAACCAGGTGATGTGGTGTATTTGGACTTTCAGAAGGCTTTTGACAAGGTCCCACACAAGAGATTAATGTGCAAAGTTAAAGCACATGGGATTGGGGGTAGTGTGCTGACGTGGATTGAGAACTGGTTGGCAGACAGGAAGCGAAGAGAAGGAGTAAATAGGTACTTTTCAGAATGGCAGGCAGTGACTAGTGGGGTACCGCAAGGTTCTGTGCTGGGGCCCCAGCTGTTTACATTGTACATTAATAATTTAGACGAAGGGATTAAATGTAATATCTCCAAATTTGCGGATGACACTAAGTTGCGTGGCAGTGTGAGCTTCGAGGAGGATGCTATGAGGCTGCAGAGTGACTTGGATAGGTTAGGCGAGTGGGCAAATGCATGGCAGATGAAGTATAATGTGGATAAATGTGAGGTTATCCACTTTGGTGGTAAAAACAGAGAGACAGACTATTATCTGAATGGTGACAGATTAGGAAAAGAGGAGGTGCAACGAGACCTGGGTGTCATGGTACATCAGTCATTGAAGGTTGGCATGCAGGTACAGCAGGCGGTTAAGAAACAAATGGCATGATGGCCTTCATAGCGAGGGGATTTGAATACAGGGGCAGGGAGGTGTTACTACAGTTGTACAGGGCCTTGGTGAGGCCACACCTGGGGTATTAGTTTTGGTCTCCTAACTTGAGGAAGGACATTCTTGCTATTGAGGGAGTGCAGCGAAGGTTCACCAGACTGATTCCCGGGATGGCGGGACTGACAGATCAAGAAAGACTGGATCAACTGGGCTTGTATTCACTGGAGTTCAGAAGAATGAGAGGGGATCTCATAGAAACATTTAAAATTCTGACGGGTTTGGACAGGTTAGATGCAGGCAGAATGTTCCCAATGTTGGGGAAGTCCAGAACCAGAGGTCACAGTCTAAGGATAAGGGGTAAGCCATTTCGGACCGAGATGAGAAGAAACTATTTCACCCAGAGTGGTGAATCTGTGGAATTCTCTACCACAGAAAGTTGTTGAGGCCAATTCACTAAATATATTCAAATAGGAGTTAGATGTAGTCCTTATTACTAGGGGGATAAGGGGTATGGCGAGAAACCAGGAATGGGGTACTGAAGTTGCATGTTCAGCCATGAACTCATTGAATGGCGGTGCAGGCTTGAAGGGCCGAATGGCCTACTCCAGCATCTATTTTCTATGTTTCTATGTTTCTAAGCTGATCAGCCAATCAGATTAAAAAATCCTCAGACAGCAAAGCAGGAAGTAAAAAGCAGGAATAATAATTCAAGTTTTAGGACATTGTACAGAAAGCAAAATAAAGATTGGGAGATACATATGGGATTAAGGTGGAAGTTAAAATATCAAAAACTTTAAAAATCGAAAATAAAAAAATAATTTGTTTAAAAATAATGGAATAAAAAAATTTTTTTTTTGAGGGAATGAGATGCCACACTTAGCTTTTCAGGGCCAGAGTATTACACAATGTCTGTGAGTGCTGATAGTTTCGCTGTCATTACAGCCGCAAATTCCGGGCCACTGATATAAATCTATGCAGCTTCCGCCACATAGCTCTTACCACGATTTGTAACATTTGGTTTTGGAAAAATTAGTCGAAATAAAAAATCCCAATGGCAAACTGCTTGAGCTGCAGAAAAAAAAAAATTACCCCAAATTTTAAATATGGATAAAATGGAAGGACTCCCCCTGATGGCTTAGCTTTTCAACTCAATAGCTGAGGCACACTGACTTGGGAGGCCCAGATTTAAACTCCAACCTTTGCTGATAGCCTCAGAGATCAAACAGCCTACTTATAATTCCAGCCAGGAATTAGTGGCATCAGGACAGGAGGGGAGCAAAAATTGGCAGGAAACATTTACATTAAGAGTTGAAAAATAAATGTTATTTGGTTATTGCAAAATGTTTTTCAAACATAGCTTTGTTACTGATAGCCCCCGCCGCCCCACTTTGGATTTAGTAAACAATATATGGAGCATGAGTGGAATTTTATATCAGATCATTCAAAAAACACACTAAGTGGGCTGAATTTTCCAGTCCTTTGCGCTCCGTGTTTCGCCCCAGAGAGGTGTGAAAGGTCTCTTGTGCCCTATCACGATCCTCCGGACCGTTTTTGCGGCAACACTCAGCAGCACCACCGGGAAGAGCTGCGCCGGGTGTGCAGCGCCTCTCGTTGCGATACTGCAGGAGTTTGGACTTTTCCCTGACCAGTCAGCCCGGAAGTACGGCCACAATGGCCGCCTGGAAATCAATGCGGTCCCAGCCATGCCAGCGGCGAAGAAGGTGAAGTACTCTGAAGGTAAGTGCGAATGTTTGTTCTTTTCATTTTTTTAGCGCTTTGTGTTGTGGTGACGTGGGCAATGTTTTCGGAATGTTTTTTTTTTTTAAGGTCCCCCCCCCAACCCCACAGACCTGTCTGAGCGCACACGGCCTGGCAGTTTAGTTCAAGGGTTTCCCATTTTTTGCGCCACGAAGGGAGTACAACGCCTCCCTCCGCAATGCGCCAAGAGATGTCAAAACTTCCTTACCAAAGCGCAGACTATTCCCGCCAGCAACTTTCCCGCCCCACCTCCGTTTTCGCCCTGAAAACTGAAAACCTAAAATCCAGCCCCACAGGCTGTGCAGGGTTGGGACCCAAGTTTTATTGTAATAGATGGTATAATACTAATGTGGCAAAATCTTTAGCAGAACGAGTTAATGCAGTTGTAGATTGGTGTTAATTGCTTATTAAATCAGGAAAATTCAACAGACCATCTGCAAATGTAAAGATTGGATGTAGATCACAAATTGATATAAATGTACATTTTAATAGACTTTCATAGAGATAAATAAAATTTTAGCTTTTAAAAGGCAATGCAATTAAGCAAGATATAAACTAAATGGGCGACTTGCTTTAACAATACTACACAATGACAGTGTATCCATTCATGCCTATGATTTTCCTAAAAATTGAGCTGGAGCACTCAAAGTATTATACAATTTAAAAAGAGACCGAAACACCTTGGGTTATTCCCATTTGCCTCCTCGTAGCAGACATTATAAGGCGGCAATAACAGAAGGTTGGTACCACAAAATAGAAAAGCCCAATTTTTGAAAGCTGCATGATCAAATAACAGACATAAATTTCTTCATCTCTTGCTTTTTAGTGTGTTAAAATGGTATTATGACAAAGAAAGCATTACTTAAACTGTTGATTGCTACTGTATTCAATAATGTGGAAGAATAAAATGTGAATGTGGCAAAAGTTCAAAAGTACAGGTTATTAGTTTTCTAAATGTCCTTTTCAGAAGGCAATCTGCCTATGTATTCCCAAGTCATTTCAACAGGGATGATTTTGTAATAACCCATCATATTTACATACCAACAGATGTCGGCATCTCTCCCCACTGTAGAACCACATCTTTAGTAATTCTCCCATATGTGTTAACATATACTCCTTCATCCTCATAGCAGACCAACAATTCCATTCCATCTGTGTTTGGAAGTATGATAATCGCATGTGGTTGGATGCTGCTTTGGATCTGCCAGAAAACAGCTTTCAATTAAGTCCACAGCACTCAATAACACAAATTTCAAACGAGATATTTTTACTTGATTTACTGTACAACCAACTTTAACTGCCTACTGCAGCTTCATTATAGATGGCAATTGGTGGAATACTTCACTGACATACCAGCATAGTTTAATGCATTCCTACTTTTAAAGATCGGTATACTTATACCCAGAGATCTTGGTTCCCCTGGAATGAATTTACATGCTTCCTTTTGTTGTTTTTTACCCCATAATATACTACTTTATATTTCTCCGCCTTGGAACTGCATCTGCAGCCTACTTTTCTACATTACTAACCCGTCTTATTCCTCCTGCAATCTCTTATGTTCTTTCTTACAGTTTGCAATTCACTGAGGAGGACACAAGCAACCTTCCGGATATAAAAGGGGTCAGAGGGTCTAGAATGAAGGAGGAACTGAGGGAAATCCTTATTAGTCGGGAAATTGTGTTGGGGAAATTGATGGCATTGAATGCAGATAAATCCCCAGGGCCTGATGGTCTGCACCCCAGAGTACTGAAGGAGGTGGCCTTGGAAATAGCGGATGCATTGACAGTCATTTTCCAACATTCCATAGACTCTGGATCAGTTCCTATGGAGTGGAGGGTAGCCAATGTAACCCCACTTTTTAAAAAAGGAGGGAGAGAGAAAACAGGGAATTATAGACCGGTCAGCCTGACATCAGTGGTGGGTAAAATGATGGAATCAATTATTAAGGATGTCATAGCAGCGCATTTGGAAAGAGGCAACATGATAGGTCCAAGTCAGCATGGATTTGTGAAAGGGAAATCATGCTTGATAAATCTTCTGGAATTTTTTGAGAATGTTTCCAGTAGAGTGGACAAGGGAGAACCAGTTGATGTGGTGCATTTGGACTTTCAGAAGGTTTTTGACAAGGTCCCACACAAGAGATTAATGTGCAAAGTTAAAGCACATGGGATTGGGGGTAGTGTGCTGACGTGGATAGAGAACTAGTTGGCAGACAGGAAGCAAAGAGTAGGAGTAAATGGGTACTTTTCAGAATGGCAGGCAGTGACTAGTGGGGTACCGCAAGGTTCAGTGCTGGGGCCCCAGCTGTTTACACTGTACATTAATGATTTAGAGGAGGGGATTAAATGTAGTATCTCCAAATTTGCGGATGACATAAGTTGGGTGGCAGTGTGAGCTGCGAGGAGGATGCTATGAGGCTTCAGAGCGACTTGGATAGGTTAGGTGAGTGGGCAAATGCATGGCAGATGAAGTATAATGTGGATAAATGTGAGGTTATCCACTTTGGTGGTAAAAACAGAGAGACAGACTATTACCTGAATGGTGACAGATTAGGAAAAGGGGAGGTGCAACGAGACCTGGGTGTCATGGTACATCAGTCATTGAAGGTTGGCATGCAGGTACAAGCAGTCCGTTAAGAAAGCAAATGGTATGTTGGCCTTCATAGCAAGGGGATTTGAGTACAGGGGCAGGGAGGTGTTGCTACAGTTGTACAGGGCCTTGGTGAGGAGTATTGTGTACAGTTTTGGTCTCCTAACTTGAGGAAGGACATTCTTGCTATTGAGGGAGTGCAGCGAAGGTTCACCACACTGATTCCCGGGATGGCAGGACTGACATAAGAAATACTGGATCGACTAGGCTTATATTCACTAGAATTTAGAAGAATGAGAGGGGATCGCATAGAAAATATAAAATTCTGATGGGATTGGACAGGCTAGATGCAGGAAGAATGTTCCCGATGTTGGGCAAGTTCATAGTCTAAGGATAAGGGGTAAGCCATTTAGGACCGAGATGAGGAGAAATTTCTTCACTCAGAGAATTGGAACCTGTGGAATTCTCTACAACAGGCCAGTTCGTTAGATATATTCAAAAGGGAGTTAGATGTGACCCTTACGGCTAAAGGGATCAAGGGGTATGGAGAGCAAGTGAGAATGGGGTACTGAAGTTGCATGATCAGCCATGATCATATTGAATGGCTGTGCAGGCTCGAAGGGCCAATTGGCCTCCTCCTGCACCTATTTTCTATGTTTCTATCCTGCATCAAAGGACTTAACTATTGGAGGCTCAATGATACATTTTGGTACTATTTACAAAACACACATTTATATTCCAAATCCTGAGTTTCAGATCTGAATCAATAAGAGTTCAAATTCTATTTAGCAATAAAGGCCATTTCCATCATTTTGATTTTCCCTTTTTTTGAAATTATAACAGGTGTATATTCAGAATTGAGTGTGTTAGTTTTAAGAAGATATATCGCTATAGCTTTTAATAATCCAAAACTATAGTGGCACTAAAACAGTAGCCATCTTAATCACCTTAGATTCCTAATTGAAATTAGACTTGAATATTAGCGGACAAGTTAGCACTTATGTTTAAATATTGAACAAAGGAATTTTATATATATTGTTAAGCCTTTTAACACTATTATAAAGCCGCATTTCAAGACAATCATTTTTAAGATACTATTTTGCCTCTCCAAAGAAAAGTGAATGAATGTAATCTTACATGCGTTGGCAGATAAATATCGTAGACTGTGCCCGAGTCCACATCAACTGCATGGAACCCAGCGCTGGAGCCATAGATCACCTTTAGCCTCTGCCCTTCCTCCACTGTGAGGTCTACCAATAATGGCCTGTGCAACAGGTCTGTAAATGACTGCAAGAAAAAAAGAAATCCAAGATTAGGTATCACTGTACACTTCCATCTAATAATTCACAGTTATATTTGCAACAACCTCTTTAACCTGTCGTCTAGCTTCAAATATTTTTCTATGTGCAGATAAAACTCAAATATTTTTCCAAAAAGTTACACATGGCTCAAGACCTCTGGACAGTGAATAAAAATGGTACTGTGAATTAGACACCTGTACTGTGTGTTCTTAAAAGACTGATGTAGAATTACTGCTGGTACTGGAAATTCTACTGAAATGAGGCAAAGTCTAACTTGTAGTTATAAGCACTAATAACAACATTTAGTAAACTCAATGTGTTTATTGCCCATAAATGGAAACATCTTAAATAAATAACTTCTTTTTCAAGATGCATTACTGGAGCGTGGAGCATTTATCAATTTGCATGAATTAACAGTACAATGATGGGATGATTAGATGGTATGATTCCTGCTCTGATTAGTGGATGACACTGGCAAAGCAGCATTTATTGGCCTGAAAGAATCAAGTATCAACCACAATGTGTGGAACTGGTGTCATGTGTAGGCCGGACTGGAAGGGGTAGCAGGTTCCTATTCCTGATGGGAAAGCCAACCTGTTGACAGGAGATTGCTGGGGATTATGGGTTGGCGGGAAATAATGACATTTCCACTTTACCATCCAAACTCATATTTCTTACTTATTCTTAATCTTTGCAAGTCCATAGATTTAATGAAATAGTTCCCATACTATTCTAGCCTACATAATATAACACACTTCACATTCCCTGTATTGTTTAGATATCAATTTACATCAGATTATTGAGATTTTGAATGGTCAAAAACACTTCGGTAAATGTTTTTGGAATCAAACAATCCACACCTCCTACAATCCACTGGAATTAGGATTCATGAACCCAAAGGACAAATGGGTGATCTAATCTGACATTAAGAGGTTGTTTGCCTTGCATAAAGCACTGTTCATAAGAACATAAGTAGTAGTAGCAGGAGTAGGCCATACGGCCCCTCGAGCCTGCTCCACCATTTAATACGATCATGGCTGATCCGATCATGGACTCAGGTCCATTTCCCTGCCCGCTCCCCACAACCCCTGATCTGTTAAGCAACTGTCTATCTCTGTCTTAAATGTATTCAATGACCCAGCTTCCATAACTCTGGAGACAGCAAATTCCACAGATTTACAACACTCAGAAGAAATTCCTGCTCATCTCAGTTTTAAATAGGTAGCCCCTTATTCGAAGATTATGCCCCCTAGTTCTAGTCTCCCATATCATTGGAAACATTCTCTCTGCATCCACCTCGTCAAGCCCCCTCATAATCTTATACGTTTTGATAAGATCACCTCTCATTCTTCTGAATTCCAATGAAGAGGCCCAACCTACTCAACCTTTCCTCATAAGTCAACCTCCTCATCTCCAGAATCAACCTAGTGAACCTTCTCTGAACTGCCTCCAAAGCAAGTATATCCTTTCGTAAATATAGAAACCAAAACTGTACACAGTATTCCAGGTGTGGCCTCACCAATACCCTGTATAACTGTAGCAAGACTTCTCTGCTTTTGTACTCCATCCCATTTGCAATAAAGGTCAAGATTCCATTGGTCTTCCTGATCACTTGCTGTACCTGCATACTAACCTTTTGTGTTTCATGCACCAGGACCCCCAGATTCCGCTGTACTGCAGCACTTTGCAATTTTTCTCAATTTAAATAATAACTTGCTCTTCCATTTTTTCTGCCAAAGTGCACAACATTTTCCAACATTATACTTCATCTTCATCAAATTTTTGCCCACTCACTTAGCCTGTCTATGTCCTTTTGCAGGTTTTTTGTGTCCTCCTCACACATTGCTTTTCCTCCCATCTTTGTATCGTCAGCAAACTTAGCTACATTACATTCGGTCCCTTCATCCAAGTCATTAATATAGATTATAAATAGTTGGGGTCCCAGCACTGATCCCTGCGGCACCTGATTGTCAGTTACTGATTGCCAACCCAAGAATGACCTATTTATCCCGGCTCTCTGTTTTCTGTTAGTTAGACAATCCTCTATCCATGCTAATATATTACCCCCAACCCTGTGAACTTTTATCTTGTGCAGTAACCTTTTACGTGGCACCTTGTCAAATGCCTTCTCGAAGTCCAAATACACCACATCCACTGGTTCCCCTTTATCCATCCTGTTCGTTACATCCTCAAAGAATTCCAGAAAATTTGCCAACTATGACTTCCCCTTCATAAATCCATGCTGACTCGGCCTGACTGAATTATGCTTTTCCAAATGTCCTGCTACTGCTTCTTTAATAATGGACTCCACAGATGTTAGGCTAAGTAGTCTATAGTTTCCTGCTTTTTGTTTGCCTCCTTTTTTAAAATAGGGGCGTTACATTTGCAGTTTTCCAATCTGCTGGGACCTCCCCAGAATCCAGGGAATTTTGGTATATTACAACCAATGCATCCACTATCCCTGCCGCTACTTCTCTTAAGACCCTAGAATGCAAGCCATCAGGTCCAGGAGATTTATCCATCTTTAGTCCCATTATCTTACTGAGTACTATCTCTTTAGTGATTGTGTTAAGTTCCTCTCTCCTTATAGCCCCTCGACTATCCATTGTTGGAATATTGTTAGTGTCCCCTATCGTAAAGACTGATACAAAATATTTGTTCAGAGTTTCTGCCATCTCCATGTTCCCCGTCACTAATTCCCCGGTCTTATCCTCAAAGGGAGCAACATTTACTTTAGTCACACTTTTCCTTTTCATATACCTGTAGAAACTCTTGCTGTCTGATTTTATATATTGTGCTAGTTTACTTTCATAGTCTATCTTCCCTTTCTTAATAATTTTTTTTAATCCTGCACTTTAACCATACTTATAGCCAAACCTATTTTTAAAAGGATGAAGCTATTTAGTATTTCAGACTTAGAGAGTTCTTGATTTTGAAGGCAGTTACTGCATTAATACTTAGCAGGATTCTCTGGGTTTTCAGTCTGTTTGTGAGAACAATTACATATTTGAGTGCTGGTTTGATTTGGAACGTGCCCTGAAGCTGAAACCAGAGAGAGAGGGGGACAAATAGGGAGAGCGCAATGGGGTGCACTATGAATAGGAGAGGCTATTAGGGGAAGCTCAAAAGATGCACTGGGAATGAGAAGGGAAAACAGAAAAGTCTCAAATGGATAGGTGGTGGGAGGAACAAGAGTGGGGTCTGAAAACTCAGAGCTAAAGGAGAGGGAGGGTCTTCTAGGATAGTTAAAATAACCCTGACAAAAAAAATACACCATTGTTTTTCAGATCACATGATCGATAAAAAAATAATTTTGCTTCTTCTGATATCGTCAACAAATTGCCCATGAAGCACAAAGGGCTGGAATTTTGGCTTTTTGTGTTTTCGCCTGTTTCCGGATGTAATTCGCGGCGGATCCAAAAATTTAGTGCTGGGTGAACGTTAGCGCCAGAGCTTGCAACTTTCGCCAAATGAAAGTTCACGAGGCGTGTTTGCGTGCGCCACACAATGTGTGTCGAAGCCGAAAGTTCTTCCAGCGCTTCTGGTCTGGTCTCCAGTCACATTCGCTAATGCAGGGCGCGGCCACGCACATGCGCAGTACAACCAGGGCTGAATCAGCCATTTTACATTTGGATTTTGATGATACAGGACGACGCTTCGAGACAGCGTGCCAGACAATTCAGACACGAGGCTAATGAAGCTCTAGTGAGGACTGTGGAAAGAAGATGACAGGAGTTACATTGTAGGGGTGGATCTAGACCACTACCATCGATTTTTAAAAGGATTTGGAGGAAAATCGCTGAGGAGGTCTCTGCCTCAGACACTGCGGTCAGGACTGGCACACAGTACCGAAAGAAGTTTAATGATCTGTCAAGGGTCGTTAGGAATACAATTTTAATTCATGTACTCCCTCGTTACTTCAATTATAAATCTGACGCAATATTTGTTCTCATGCTGTTGGTGCTGCTCAGCATTCTGATTTGCCTGCTAAAATGCATGACATATAGGTAGGCTTAGTTCAACACCCTACTTGCCATGAATGATCTTTACACATTATTAAGATTGCTTTCTGAGATCTCATAAGATGTCTCCCCACTTCAATGTCCTCCCGATGAACCACGTGCAACTTCCAAGGCCATTAAATATAGAGGACTGTATTGCATTCAGAAAGTATAGTGTAAGTGCTTTGGTGGTTATCTGTGCCACAAGAGCAGATGGACCCTCTCGTAACCTTTCCCATTTTCATCTTTGCAGGCCAAGAAGTCTCATAATTGCCACGAGCAGGCGCGCTCAGGCGGCGGTCCACCTCAGACCCTGCCACTTACGTACATTGAAGACACAGTAGCAGGCCTCATCGGTGTCACAGGTTGGGCAGCTGCCAGTGGGGGTGCTGACCCTCGCTCGGATACCGAGGGCAAGTCCTGCACACTCCCTGAACTGGGTTGGGGCAATATCATGCATTGCCTCTGGATTAGGGTTGGGGCAATGTCCTGCACACTCCCTGGGATAGGTTGGCGCAATGTCCTGCAGTGCCTCTGTACTAGGTTGGGGTAATGTCCTACACACTCCCTGGACTAGGTTGGAGCAATGTCCTGCAGTGCCTCTGGACTAGGTTGGGGCAATGTCCTACACACTCCCTGGACTATGTTGGGGCAATGTCCTGCAGTTTCTCTGGACTAGGTTGGGGCAATGTCCTACACACTCCCTGGGCTAGGTTGGGGCAATGTCCTGCAGTGTCTCTGGACTAGGTTGGGGCAATGTCCTGCACACACCCTGGGATAGGTTGGGGCAATGTCCTGCAGTGCCTCTGGACTAGGTTGGGGCAATGTCCTACACACTCCCTGGGCTAGGTTGGGGCAATGTCCTGCAGTGTCTCTGGACTAGGTTGGGGCAATGTCCTACACACTCCTTGGGCTAGGTTGGGGCAATGTCCTGCAGTGTCTCTGGACTAGATATAATGGAGTAGCGGCTGTCCATCAAATGAGGCCGTGCTATGCGACTTCCCTCATGTCACCCTGCCCCCTCCCCTGCTGCTAATCACTCGTCTGTTGCTTTCTACTTCCAGATGACCAGTCGCAGCATCCCTCAAGGGACTACACCATGTCAGGCCATCATCTGGAGGAGGAGGACACTGATGAGCCGACTCCTGCGCAGCATAGGGGGCAGCTTCACCCCTGTTCTAACATCAGCACTCAGCTCCTCTGAGGACGAAATGATGTTCTCGGGGTTTGACAACTCCGAGGCTCCTGGGACCAGTGGCATACAGCTACGCAGTGCTGGGGTTGAATCCCGCATGCCAGCTCTCCGGAGGGCAAGTTGGCAAAGTCGGTCTACTGACTGACAGGCAGACATGTAACTGAACATGATGGGAATGTCCAGGGAGAGCAAACAGGTCGGCCGTCAGCTCCTTGATGTCTTGGGTAAGATTCTCGCGAGCATCGACAGTCTGAAAGCGACCATCTTCAGAGCTAGGATTGCAGATTGTCTGTGTGAGCCGTGATACCAGCGAGGCCATCAATGATCACACGAGGCTGGTGGCCTCCAGCAGTGACAGTGGAGACCCGGAGAGTGTGGCGCGAACCCTTGTGGAATATGGCGCATCACAGGCACAAGCTCTGCTTCAGCTTGGGCATATGATACAGTCCACAAAGACTCCCGCCATACTCTGTGTTCCCCACTGTCACACCCAAACACAAACCACCTGTGACTGACGACGCCGATGAAGAGGCTAGCCAGTCAGAAGCCGGGCCTTCCACGCCACGAGCTGTTACAGTACGTCCCCAGACGGCATCTCCATTGTGTCTCACCCCCAACACAGCAGCGCTCTGGTAGCCTTGCTGCACACCATCTTGGTGCCACTTTGGGTAGGAGCAGCAGGCAAGGGAGGGTGATAAGGGGAAGTGGGGGGCAAAAGCCAGTGGGAAAAAATAGTGGGGCTGGATATTATGTTGCTGCATTATGTTGCTGATGCTGGATGCATTGTATGTTTAAGGTCATAGTATTGTGTTCTGGATTATGTTGTTGATAATGTTTTTGAATGATCACACTGCTGGATGCGACTAATTATTTTATTTAAGTTTTAAAATGAAGGTTACAAAGTTCACAATGTTACAATGTTTTAATAAATTTTTTTTGTACACCGTAACCATGTCTCATTTGCAGAATAAGAGGGGGAATAGTCAACATGGTGGGATAGAGTGGCCAGGCAATGGTCAAACGTGCTGTTCACTCTTCAAGCAAAGCGTTCAATTATGAGCTGCCGACATATGGTTTTTGCAGTGGCAAAATCTCCACGATGCCTCCCCGTGGTTGTGGTGGCGGCATGGGTTCCTCACCTTTCTCCTTCCCCCCCTCTCTCCTGAGATGGTCCTGCAATCCACCCATTAGCAATTTCTGACCTCTCATGATGGTTAAGTTATGTAGCATGCAGCACATCACAATGAACTCAGAGACCTGCTGAGGGGAGTATTGTAGGCAGCCTCCAGAGTGGTCCAGGCATCGGAAGCACTGCTTGAACTCTTCAATTGTCTGTTTAACGATGTTGCATGTGGCTGCATGGCTCTCATTATAGCGATGCTCCGCTTCTGTCAGAGGGTTCCAGAGGGGGACCATGAGCCAGGTGGCGAGGCCCTAACCTCTGTCCCCGAGCATCCAACTCTTGCCTTCTGGTTGACGCTGGAACATGCGTGAGACACTGCTCATGCAAGATGAAAGCATCATGGACGCTCCCTGGATATTGATCATTGACTGCCATGATGCGCTGAGTATGTTTCGGCTTCGGAAAACCTCTGCATTTTGTAAAGGTGCTCGCAGGGCAATGTGCATAGAGTCAAGGGCACCCTGAACCTTGGGGAGGCCAGCAAATCATCCAAAACCTACAGCCCTCTCCCTGGTCATTGGGAAGTTTAAGAAGCTCATTCTGCATGCGTACAGCGCATTAGTCACCTGACGAATGCAGCAATGTGTAGTGTGCTGCGAGATGGAGCAGGTGTCCCCTGCTGATGCCTGAAGGGAGCCGGAGGCATAGAAGGCAAGTGCCACAGTCCCCGCATACTTCGACAGACTGTGCAGTCCTGTTGCTGCTGGTAGGCTGTAGTTCTGCCTGTATGAGCTGGCATATCTCTGGCCACCTCTTTTCGGAAGCGCAGCCTTCTAACGCTCTGTGACTCAGAGCTGGAGGTATGAACAATGTTCCCTGTAAACTCGTGGGGGGTAAGGCCTCCTCCCCATACATCTGCGACCTCTTCGATTACATTGCAAATGATCAATAAGCCTTCCTCCAGCTCAAAGCCGTATGAATATAGCAGCCAGGATTACTGGCTCCTGTCCTAGCATGGTCCCCATTTTTTTTTTATATCCTTTATAAAACAAACTAGAAACTCACAAACTTCACAATCAAAATTATGCAGTAATGCAGCGTTCTTTTCCCAATCCTTTTAATCACTTATAACTGTGACTTTCTCCTCCGTTTTCAACATGGCGCCATTAGCGCCTGGTGCACCCTGGGTCCGTCTGGTTTTTATGGACAGGTTCTCAGACGGACACTAAATCTGCTTTTACACTGTGTCTTTTCATTTGCTCTATTCGTTATGCAATAGCAGAGGCCATACTTTTGTAACATTGTCATCACTATTGACATGACATAAATTTTCAAAAATACAATCTAAAATTTTGATAAACACTTTCAGGAGTTACCACTTACCTTAAAGGCCATAAATTTGTGGTATGGCTTTGGTGCCCATGCATAGACTTCCACAGAATTCTTCAACGCAATCACTAAAAACTTGATCCTTTCATATTTTACTGGAAAAGGAAATTAATTTTTAGAATTGTATGGACAGGAGTAAAACACCTATAGCTAACTTTAGTTAAATAGGGTAATTTAATCACCAGGCTAGCATGATGCCTTGACAACATTTTAAAATTACAGGAAATAGAAATGTTGATAGAATGGATAGAAAAGGGTTGAAGTAATTCAAAACTGTAAAACTATCAAGGGAATAAAGCAAAGAGCTGCAGCTATTTTTGCAAATTAAAAGCACTTCATTGTCATTTATTGTTTTAACAACTGTGGAAAACCAGTACCCAGAAAATATTTAATCATCATGAAAATTTCAGACTAAATAGCCAAAAATGTATACCCTTCAACCCTCACAAAGCTATATCTATTTTAGTCTCATTATATTTATTTTAATTTAAAAATTGATCAGGATTTTGTCAGTGCAATGGATGTAATTAAATAATAATCTGACATAAGTTATAAAGAAGAAATTAAAATCTTTACAATTTTAACAGTTAAAATTTAGCAATGTTCTGAGAGCATGTGCAACACCAAACTGTCAATGAAAAGATTAACCATATAAACATAAACCAGTATACATATTTTAAAGATAATCAGTATTTGTTATAAGTAATCTCTGTTTAAATAGTAGTGAAATACTTTTCTTATATCTAGCAATATTTTTATTACATGACATAGAATTACATCGTGTCTACAGCACAGAAACAGGCTATTCAGCCCACCTGATCTATGCCAGCATTAATGCTTCATTCACTCCTGTTTATCTGATCCCATCATCATATCCTTCTATTCCTTTCTCTGACATGTGTTTATCTAGCTTCTTCTTAAATGCATCAACTATTTCTTGGGAACCAAGGGTCTAATGATAGAGAAACTTAAAGTAATTAATAATGGGGCTGATTTTGCAGTGGGTATGACTGCGTACTGAGTGCATGCTGTTATACTGCCCTTGAGATATACCGCAAATTTGGGATTTCCGCAAATTTGGGATTTCCGCATCCCGAACTTGCAATCTGTCAAGCACTGACCACACTCGACCAGCTCCGTTGGGAGGGCCACATTGTTCGCATGCCCGACCCAAGACACCCAAAGCAAGTGCTCTACTTCGAACTCCGACATGGCAAGCGAGCCCCAGGTAGACAGAGGAAACATTTCAAGGACACCCTCAATGCTTCCTTGATAAAATGCAACATCCCCACCGTCCTAAGTGGAGGAAGAGCATTCGGGAGGGCGCTGAGCACCTCGAGTCTGGTCACCGACAGCATGCAGAAAACAAGCGCAGTCAGTGGAAGGAGCGTGGGGCAAACCAGACTCCCCACCCACCCTTTCCTCCAACGACTGTCTGTCCTACCTGTGAATGAGACTGTAATTCCCGTATTGGACTGTTCAGTCACCTGAGAACTCACTTTTAGAATGGAAGCAAGTCTTCCTCGACTTTGAAGGACTGCCTATGATGAAATATACCGCAAATTCTGGATTTATACATCCTGAACTTGCGATCTGTCAAGATACACCTTGACAGATCATCCACACAGACGGGGAAATATTAATTGCTCGTGCAGATCAACTGCTCAGCAATTACATCTGAAAATGTTACGGTTAACAAAAGCAAGCACATGAGCCCGTTTCACATCTTAAAAGGTTTATGTGTGTACATATGTGTACATTTTGGTGGAGGAATTTTTTTTCCCCCAGTCGAGTTTCATTTTAATTACTTGAGAAGTTAAATGGGAGTGTTAAATAAAGTGAACATCTATCAGATTTCAGGGTCCAATGCTGTCCTTTCAACTCAAAAATGAACATAACAAACAATATAATGCATCTATAACAAGGGAAATAGATTGATCTATTACCAGTCTAAATGAGGTCTGAATAATATATTTTAATCCTGAAAATTAACATTGAATATATGGCTGGAAATCTCTTTCTGATGTTCAACATTACTTGTAGGAGATATAAAACATTGTTAGACCTCTACTGAATATCAAAACAGGAAGTTGTATACATACGGACCAATAAATTGAGAGTTTGGATGAAAAACAAAAATCAAAATTATGTATGCGGGTTACTTTGAAAATCTAATAGAAGTTGTAGTGAGGATGAGTGCGAAAATGACCTGCTGACAAACCACTGCAATTTTAATGTAGCCACCAGCTTTAATTCACGTTGAACTTTGGTGTGACGCGTAAATCTCTAAGATCCTTGAGTGCCCTCGTAAAACCTACTTATTAAATGGTCAAATGTGTTAGTCGCCCTTGCAGGAAAACATTGGAACCCATTTGAGTGTGTCTGAAAGGATTGTTAACCGTTTTGGTATCACTTCACAACAAAATATGATTTTTAAAGTTTTTAAAGTGTAATTTCAATGGAAGAGACTAAAGGAAGTTTCTGTGGGCATGGCTTAGTTTTGACAGCTTTTGAGGGTGCGTCTTCCCTTACGCATAGGCTGTATGCTGCGTTTCTTGCTTTCATGATGTAATACGCATAACTCTACGGTGCCGCAGAGCAAGTCTCCGTTCTGGGCCTTGCACAAGGTACGTTCGTATTCTTTTTGTAGGTGAGCAGTGTGTTCCGTAGCTATGCCGCTGATTGCAATATTTGGGCCATTAGTAAAGAAAAAGTACTGGACATATTAATAGAATTAAAAGCTGGCAAGTACTCCTGGACCAGATGGCCTACATCCTAGGGTTTTAAAAGAGGTGGCTGCAGAGATAATGGATGCATTAGTTTTGATTTTCCAGAATTCCCAAGATTCTAGAACAGCTCCTGTTGATTGGAAGGTAGCAAATGTAACCACGCTGTTCAAAAAAGGAGAAAGAAAAAAAAGGCCAGTTAGACTGACATCAGTAGCAAGGAAAATGCTACAAACAATTATTAAGTTTGCTGATGATACAAAGCTAGGTGGTAAAGTAAGCTATGAGGAGGATGCGCAGAAGCAGCAAGGGGACATAGACCAGTTATTGTGGGGAAGTGTGAAATGATCCACTTTGGTAGGAAGAATATATATATATATATATATAATATATATATGGGATTTGAGGGGTCCTTATACATGAATCACAGAAAGTTAACATGCAGGTACAGCAAGCAAATAGGAAGGCAAATGGTACGTTATACTCCAACCGCATTGCAATAAAGGCTAAGAGTAAAGAAGCCTTGCTGCAATTATATAGGGCTTTGGTGAGACGACACCTGGAATGCTGTGTACAGTTTTGGTCTCTTTACCTAAGGAAGGATATACTAGCTTTGGAATGGGTGCAATGAAGGTTCACTAGATTGATTCTTGGGATGAGAGGGCTGTCCTATGAGGAGAGAAGAAGTAGAATGGGCCTATATTCTCTGGAGTTTTGAAGAATGAGTGGTGATCACATTGAAACATAAAATTCTTTTGAGAGCTTGACAGGCTAGAGGCTGTTTCCCCTGGCTGGAGAGTCTGGAACTAGGGGTTCCAGTCTCAGGATAAGGGGTCGGCCATTTAGGACTGAGTTGAGGAGAAAGTTCTCATTATTTATGTAAACTTGTATATACCTTGTACAGCCACTAGAGGGCTCATCCCCTGGAGTACCAAGGGATCCCACAATCCCTTGGGAGCACAGGTACTTAAGGAGGCCTCACAGGCTGGAGAGGCACTCTGGAGACCTGCAATAAAAGACTAAGCTCAAACTTTACTTCGAGCTCACAGTATCCAATCAGACTCTTTATTTAAACATAACAGTTCTTCACTCAGCAGGTTATGAATCTTTGGACTTCTCTACTCCAGAGGGCTGTGTGTGCTCAGTTGATGAATCAAGACTAAGGAGGTGAGAAAGAAGTTGTTCAACCATGATCTTACTGAATGGCGAAGTAGGCTCGATGGGCTGTATGGCTTACTTCTGTTCCCATTTCTTATGTGATAGTGAGTTCCACATTCTTACCACTCTTTGAAACATAGAAGCTAGATGCAGGAACAGACCATTTGGCCCTTCGAGCCTGCACCACCATTCAATAAGATCATGGCTGATCATTCAACCTCAGTACTCCTCTCCTGCTTTCACTCCATACCCCTTGATCCCTTTGGCCGTAAGGGCCATATCTAACTCCCTTTTGAATATATCTAACGAACTGCCATCAACAACTTTCTGCCGGTTGACCACTCTCTGAGTGAAGACGTTTCTCCTCATCTTGGTCCTAAATGGCTTACCCCTTATTCTTTTGACTGTGACCCCTGGTTCTGGAACTCCACAGCAATGGGAACATTCTTCCTGCCTCGAACCTGTCCAATCCTGTCAGAATTGTATATGTTTCTATGAGATCCCCTCTCATTCTTCTAAACTCCAGTGGATACAAGCCCAGTTGATCCAGTCTCTCCTCATATGTCAGTCCTGCCATCCGGGAATCAATCTGGTGAACCTTCGCTGTGCTCCCTCAATAGCAAGAACATCCTTCCTCAGATTAGGAGACCAAAACTGAACACAATATTCCAGGTGTGGTCTCACCAAGGCCCTGTACAACTGCAGTAAGAACTCCCTGCTACTATACTCAAATCCTCTAGCTATGAAGGCCAACATGCCATTTTCCTTCTTCACCGCCTGCTGTACTTGCATGCCAAACTTCAATGATTGATGTACCATGACGGGTCCCGTTGCGCCTCCCCTTTTCCTAATCTGTCATCATTCAGATAATATTCTGTCTTCCTGTTTTTGCCACCAAAGTGGATAATCTCACATTATACTGCATCGGCCATGCATTTGCCCACTCACCTAACCTGTCCAAGTCACCCTGCAGCCTCTTAGCATCCTCCTCACAACTCACACCGCCACCCAGCTTAGTGTCATCTGCAAACTTGGAGATATTACATTCAATTCCTTCATCTAAATCATTGATATATATTGTAAATAGCTGGGGTCCCAGCACTGAACCCTGCGGCACCCCACTGGTCAGTGCCTGCCATTGTGAAAAGGACCCGTTTATTCCGACTCTGCTTCCTATCTGCCAACCAGTTCTCTATCCACGTCAATACATTACCCCCAATACCATGTGCTTTAATTTTGCACACTAATCTCTTGTGTGGGACCTTGTCAAAAGCCTTTTGAAAGTCCAAATACACCACATCCACTGTTTCTCCCTTGTCCACTCTACTAGTCACATCCTCAAAAAATTCAAGAAGATTTGTCAAGCATGATTTCCCTTTCATAAATTCATGCTGACTTGGACCGATCCTGTCACTGCTTTCCAAATGCGCTGCTATTTCATCTTTAATAATGGATTCCAACATTTTCCCCACTACCAATGTCAGGCTAACCGGTTTATAAATCCCTGTTTTCTCTCTCCCTCCTTTTTTAAAAAGTGGTGTTACATTAACTACCCTCCAGTCCATAGGAACTGATCCAGAGTCAATGGAATGTTGGAAAATGATCACCAATGTATCCACTATTTTTAGGGCCACTTCCTTAAGTACTCTGGGATGCAGCCTATCAGGCCCTGGGGATTTATCGGCCTTCAATCCCATCAATTTCCCTAACACAATTTCCTGACTAATAAGGATTTCCTTCAGTTCCTCCTTTTTGCTAGACCCTCGAACCCCTAGTATTTCCGGAAGGTTATTTGTGTCTTCCTTAGTGAAGACAGATCCAAAGTATTTGTTCAATTGGTCTGCCATTTCCTTGTTCCCCATTATAAATTCACCTGATTCTGACTGCAAGGGACCTATGTTGGTCTTCACTAATCTTTTTCTCTTCACATATCTATAGAAGCTTTTGCAGTCAGTTTTTATGTTCCTTGCAAGCTTCCTCTCGTACTCTATTTTCCCCCTCCTAATTAGATCCTTTGTCCTCCTCTGCTGAATTCTAAATTTCTCCCAGTCCTCAGGTTTGCTGCTTTTTCTGGCCAATTTATATGCCCCTTTCTTGGATTTAACACTATCCCTAATTTCCCCTGTTAGCCACGGTTGACCGACCTTCCCAGTTTTATTTTTACTCCAGACAGGGATGTACAATTGTTGAAGTTCATCCATGTAAACTATAAATGTCTGCCATTGCCTATCTAGTCAACCCTTTAAGTATCATTTGCCAGTCTATCCTAGCCAATTCATGTCTCATACCATCGAAGTTACCTTTCCTTAAGTTCAGGAGCCTAGTCTCTGAACTAACACTGTTACTCTCCATCTTAATAAAGAATTCGACCATATTATGGTTACTCTTCCCCAGGGGGCCTCGCACAACAAGATTACTAATTAGTCCTCTCTCATTACACAACACCCAGAAAAGGATGGCCAGCTCTCGAGTTGGTTCCTCGACATATTGGTCTAGAAAGCCATCCCTAATACACTCCAGGAAATCCTCCTCCACTGTATTGCTACCAGCTTGGTTAACCCAATCTATATGTAGATTAAAGTCGCCAATGATAACTGCTGTACCTTAATTGCACGCATCCTTAATTTCTTGTTTGATGCCGTCCCCAACCTCACTACTACTGTTTGGTGGTCTATACACAACTCCCACTAGCGTTTTCTGCCCTTTGGAATATTCCGCAGCTCTACCCTTACAGATTCCACATCATTCAAGCGAATGTCCTTTCTTACTATTGCGTTAATTTCCTCTTTAACCACCTCCTTTTCCTTTCCGTCTATCCTTCCTGAATGTTGAATACCTCGGGATGTTGAGTTCCCAGCCTTGGTCGCCCTAGAGCCATGGCTCCGTAATCCCAATTATATCATAATCGTTAATAGCTGCCTGCGCAGTTAATTCATCCACCTTATTACGAGTACTCCTCGCATTGAGGCACAGAGCCTTGAGGCTTGTCTTTTTCACACTTTTTGTCCCTTTAGAATTTTGTTGTAATGTGGCCCTTTTTTGGGTAAAGAAGTTTCTCTTAAATTCCCTATTGGTGACGATCATATATTTATGGCCCCTACTTTTGGTCTCCCCCACAAGTGGAAGCATCTCCACGTCTATCTTATCAAACCCCTTCATAATTTTCAAAACCTCAATTTAGGTCACCCCTCAACCTCCTTTCTAGAGAAAAGAGCCCCAGCTTGTTCAGCCTTTCCTGATATGTCTATCCTCTCAGTTCTGCTATCATCCCTGTGAATCTTTCTCGTACCTTCTCCAGTGCCTCTATATCCTTTTTATAATACGAGACCAGAATTTGGACAGTACTCAAAGTGTGGTTTACCCAAGGTTTGATACAAGTTTAACATAACTTCTCTGCTTTTCTATTTTATCCCTCTACATATGAACCCCAGTGCTTGGTTTGCTTTTTTTTTTTAAATGGGCCTTATGAATCCTCGTTGCTACTTTTAGTGATTTATGCCTCTGTAACCTGAGAACCCTTTGCTCTTCTATCCCATTTAGACTTATTATCCAAATAGTATGCAGCCACCTTATTCTTCCTATCAAAATGTAATAGTTGTGGACCATAGGTTTCATATTAAATCTTTCCCACCCTGTATAGATTACTCAAACATTCAAATTGAACAGATTACATAAAAAAATCAAGTGTAATATTAAAATTAAATGTCAAACTTTCCTCATGGTATTCATCATCTGGAAGTGTGATTTATAACTTCTACCATAGATCCTTCCAAGTCTCATATTTATGATTGGGAAAAAATGTTGAACTTTCAGTTGTGATTTTTCTTTGTAAAACTAAAGATTGAAACAAGAATGTGGTCAATTATTAGAAGGCTCTAATCCTGTCTTTTTTTTCTTCTGATGCCAATGGACTGCAGTGTATTTCCAGCAGTTTGTTAGAAATTAGCGTTACCTGAAAATGATAGTGTTTAAATGAGTGTACGTTTCTGCTCAAGACAAGTAAAGGGTTCATGTATAAGCTATGTTTTACTTGAGAATGCACAAGTTTCACTTTCCTGGAAAACTTGCCTCAGACAGTGATTTTAATGAGTTAGATTAGTGAATGTGTAACATTTTTACTTGAATTTTAATTTGGCTAATGAAGGCCCAAGCTAATGTTTCTTCCATTATTACTAATAACCAATTATAATGCTATGGTAAAATTTGGAGTTTGTTTAACAGAACTGCTTGCAACTATAATTAAAAGTTAATTGGTATAAAAGACATAGAATAGAAGGAATGGGAGTTACGATATCCATGACGACTGGCTGAAGTGAGATAGTTCTAAGAACATAAGAAATAGGAGCAGGAGTAGGCCATTGGCCCCTCGAGCCTGCTCTGCCATTTAAAAAGATCATGGCTGATCTGATCTTGGCCTCAAGTCCACTTGACTCCCTTATCGTTCAAAAATCTGTCCATCTCCACCTTAAATATATTCAATGACCCAGCAATGGGGCAGAGAATTCCACAGATTTGCGACCCTCAAAGAAATTTCTCCTCATCTCAGTTCGAAATGTCTCAGTTCGAAATTCTTAAACTATGCCTCCAGTTCTATATTCCCCCAGGAGTGGCAACATCCTCTCTGTATCTACCTTGTCGAACCTCCTCAGTATCTTGTATGTTTCAATAAGATCACCTCTCATTCTTCTGAACAATGAGTACAGGCCCAACCTGCTCAACCTTTATTCATAAGTCAACTCCTGCATCTCAGGAATCAACCGAGTGAACCTTCTCTGAACTGCCACAATGCAAGCATATCCCTCCTTAAACAAGGAGACCAAAAACCGCACGCAGTACTCCGGATGTGGCCTCATCAATACCCTTGTACAGTTGTAACAGGACTTCTCTGCTTTTATACTCTATCTCCCTTGCAATAAAGGCCAACATTGCATTTGCCTTCGCCTTCCTGATTACTTGCTTTACCTGCATACTAACTTTGTGTTTCATGCACAAGGACCCCTCAGGTCCCTCTGTCCTGCAGCATTTTGTAATTTTTCTCCATTTAAGTAATAATTAGCTTTTTTATTTTTTCTGTCAAAATGAATAATGTCACACTTTCCCACATTATATTCCACCTGCCAATCTTTTGCCCACTCACCTAGCCTGTCTATATCCCTTTGCAGATTTTGTGTGTCCTCCTCACAGCTTGCTTTCCTTCATCATCAACAAACTTGGCTACAATACACTCGATCCCTTCATCCAAGTCATTAATATAGATTGTAAATAGTTGAGGCCCCAGCACCGATCGCTGTGGCACCCCACTAGTTACTGTTTGCCAACTGGAAAAATGACCCATTTATCCTGACACTCTGTTTTCTGTTAGTTAGCCAATCCTCTAGCCATGCTAATATATTACCCCCAACCCCATGAACTTTCATCTTGTGCAGTAACTTTTTATGTGGCACCTTATCGAATGCCTTCTGGAAATCCAAATACACCACATCCACTGATTCCCCCTTATCCACCCTACTCATGACATCCTCCAAAGAACTCCAGCAAATTTGTCAAACATGATTTCCCTTTCATAAAACCATGTTGACTCTGCTAGACTAAATTATGCTTTTCCAAAAGTCCTGCTACTGCTTCCTTAATAATGGACTCCAGCATTTCTCAACGACCGATGTTCCGACTAACTGGTCTATAGTTTCCTGCTTTCTATCTGTCTCCTTTTTTTTTTTTAAAAATAGGGGCATTACATTTACAGCTTTCTAATCCCCTGGGATCTCCCCAGAATCCAGGGAATTTTGGTAGATTACAACCAATGCATCCACTATCTCTGCAACCACTTCTTTTAAGACCCTAGGATGCAAACCATCAGGTCCAGGGGACTTGTCCACCTTTAGTCCCATTATTTTACCGAGTACTACTTCTTTAGTGACAGTGATTGTTTTAAGTTCCTCCCTCCATATAGCCCCTTGATTATCCACTATTGGGATGTTTTTAGTGTCTTCTACCGTGAAGACCGATACAAAATATTTGTTCAAAGTCTCTGCCATTTCCCTGTTCCCCATTATTAATTCCCCAGTCTCATCCTCTAAGCGACCAACATTTAGTTTAGCCACTCTCTTCCTTTTTATATACCTGTAGAAACTCTTACCATCTGTTTTTATATTTCTTGCTAGTTTACTTTCATAATCTATCTTCCCCTCTACTATTTTTTGTCGTTCTTTGCTGGTTTTTAAAAGTTTTCCAATCCTCTGGCCTCCCACTAACCTTGGCCATTTTGTATGCCATTTGTTTTCAATTTCATACCATCCTTTATTTCCTTAGTTAGCCACGGATGGTTATCACTTCTCTTAAAGTCTTTCCTTCTCATTAGGATAGATTTTTGTTGAGAGTTATGAAATATCTCCTTAAATGTTCGCCACTGCTCATCAACCATCTTACACTTTAATCTGTTTTCCCAGTCCACTTTAGCCAACTCTGCCTTCATACCTTTGAAGTTTATTACCTTTTAATTTATACTTCCTAGCCCTCTAAGAATGTCCCCATCTCCTCTCTAGTTATTGTAAAGACAAGGACATTCAGGAGAGAGTCCTGGAATTAAACTAAAAATAAAGAAGTTTTAAGTTGATTATACTTTGCAATGAACTGAACCACCCATGTTTCCAAGGAGCAGATTTTGGCACAGCAATAATAACTCCATTGGCTATAAAGCACTTTGAGACATCTGGTTGCCATGAAAGGCGCTATATAAATCCAAATCTTTCTTTCTTTCTATAACTCTAGTTATTGCAGAATTAAGTTTCACTCGTACATCACTAAGTAATGCAGTATATTTTACCTTCTGTTTTATTCTGCAAACTGAAATGTTATCGCCTTCTTTGAGAAAGGCTGCTAAAGTATTGATCAGTGCTAAATTCATAAGCACGTGTTGTGCTGTAATAACATATTACTGAAAGTACTAATGTGCTTTACAGTATTACAAATAAAATTAGGTAATAAATGTATATGCACTCGACTGATTTCCAATACGGCTTTTCCAAAACTCCATTATACAATCTGTTTTGAAAACTGTTCTGATAAAATTTCATCAAATACTGGGTATGAAGAGGTTGGGAAAAGTAATGTAGTAAAAAGCACTAAGATTTCAAATATTTCTTACAACCTGAAATATAAACAGAAAATACTGGAAATACTCAGCAGTTCACACAGCATATATGGAGAGAGA
Source organism: Pristiophorus japonicus (assembly GCF_044704955.1). Classification (NCBI taxonomy): domain Eukaryota; kingdom Metazoa; phylum Chordata; class Chondrichthyes; family Pristiophoridae; genus Pristiophorus; species Pristiophorus japonicus. The sequence continues at coordinate 130,785,474 of NC_091986.1, read as the reverse complement.
AAAACAGTTAACGTTTCAAACGTTAACTCTATTAAACCACAAGCTGAGCTTTCGATCCTATATCCACTCTATCACAAAGACTTCCACCTTCGTAACACTACCCGCCTCTGCCCCAGCTCACCTGTTGCTGAAATTCCCATTCATGGTTTTCTCACCTCCAGACTCGACAATTCTAATGCTCTCCTAGTCAGCCCCCCATCCTCCACCCTGTGGAGATTTCAACTGATCCACAATTATGCTGTCTGCACCAAGTCCTACTTATCTTTCACCCCTGTCCTTCCTAGCTATATTGGCTCCAACACCTCCAAATTAAAATTCTCATCCTCATGTTTAAATCAAATCATGGCCTCACCCCATCCTATGTCTGTAAACTACTCAAGCCCTACAACCGCATCTCTACCATCCCCCAAGTACTCTCTGTTCCTCTCACTCTGTGTATTTCCCATTTCTTCGTTCCACTGATGGCAGCCCTGCTTTCAGCCGTTGAGGCATGAAGCTCTGGAATTCCCTATCCCAGCCACTAAAACGTTGGATTAAAGTATTTTACTTTTCTAAATATCTGCAACTGTACATCTTTACACTTAATACATTAGGCATAGCCAGGTACAGCGCTAGGCGCACAAATTCTGCTTCACAATGCACTTTCACCTCAACTTCAGAACAGCATCTTCAACTGCACCAATGCAATTTGCACTTCCCACTACCTAAATGTCAGGGAGATTTCAAATATAGTCATAAAAAGTGTTGAAGGCAGGTTTGTGAAAGTGGCTTGAGCACAATGAGTTCAAGTTGCCAAAATCCAATTCACTCTGGACTCGTTGCTGACAGTGATAGGAGACTTTTCCTCAGTCTGGATGAGGTCTCCAGAGATGCAATGACAAGTAACTGTCCAATTTCTCATTATAACAATTTTAATGACATATAATTCAAAGTTATACTTTTAAAATGAAGGATATTTGTTCTTAATGTTTTCTAAATCTAGTGGCATTGCACACCATTTTTGTGACAGAATTTAGCCACTGCAAATAATTAAAGAGTAATGTGCTTATATACATCAAAACACACCGAACAGTAGACAACGTGCTGTAGTGTCAATGCAATGTTTTTTTCATTGATACAACACAATGCCTAAAACCAGTTTAATAAAAGGATTTCATAGGCACATACTGCAAGCCAGTGGCAGATGAAAGTAAACAATGGAAATTTCACATAATTTGAAATTGACATTTGTAGTGCTGCAGACACAAGTTAAATGTTTTGTAATTTTGCTACTTTGTGCAGTTTATGTTTTTAAAGTGCAAATAATTTTCTCACCAACTTTGTAGTGTACACATCCTTCCAAGTCCCCAACTGTTGTCCAACCTTGTTTTTTCTCTACTTCAGGGTCATTATGCAATATCTTGTTTCTTAACCAGGACAGGTAATACACTCGCAATTTGTTTTTCTTCCCTTTAAACAGATAATACAAAGTTATTGATACTTACAGGTTAGCATATGAGAGTTTAATTATACAATGTAATACAGGTGCAATGCCCTGAATCCGGAACTACGAAAACCAGAATTGTCCGAAAACCGGACATTTTGCGCATAGCTGATGGAGTCGTCTGGAATTATTGTCCGAAAACCGGACATTTTTGAGGCAGCCAACAGTGGGGTGGTTCAGTTTGGTAGGTGAAATAAGGAGGCTACTTACCGGTAAAAAGCACAATGCCGGGGGGCTGCTAGAATCGGCGGGCAGCGAGGAGCGTCGTGAATCAGCGAGCAGCGATGTCCGAAATCTGGCAAAACTCAAAATCTGGCACGGATTCAGGTTTTTTCTGGATTTCAGACCTCGCCGCTCTAAACCCAGCACGGATTAGGTTGAGGATTCCGAATTTCAGACGACTGATTTTCTTGTCTGAAATCCGGAAAAACCCCAAAACCGGCACGGACTCGGTCCCGAGGATTCCAGACGTTGTACCTGTATAATAAAATTATATATCGAAGTACTGTAACAAGAGTATTAGTTAATAAAGACATGGGCATGAATCTGTAGACAGCAGAGTTTTGGATAAGCTGAAGTTTACAGAGATTAACAATTCGGATCTGACCTTGTCTCACAAAAGAACATAAGAATTAGGAGCAGAAGTAGGCCATTCGGCCCCTCGAGTCTGCTCCACCTTTAATGAGATCACAGCTGATCTTCTGCCTCAACTCCACTTTCCTGCACTATTCCCATATCCCTTGATTTCCTTAACATCCAAAAATCTATCGATCTCTGTCTTGAATATACTCAAAGACTGAGCATCCACAGTCCTCTGGGGTACAGAATTCCAAAGATTCACCATCCTCTGAGTGAAGATGTTTCTCCTCATCTCAGTCCTAAATCGCTGACCCCTTATTCGGAAACCCCTGGTTCTAGACTCCTTAGTCAGAGGAAACATCCTCCCTGCATTTACCCTGTCAAGCCCTGTAAGAATTTTGTATGTTTCAATTAGATCACATCTTATTCTTCTAAACTCTAGAGAATATAAGCTTAGTCTACTCAATCTCTCTTCATAGGACAATCCCCCCCCATCCCAGGAATCAGTCTGGTGAACCTTCGTTGTACTCCCTCAATGGCAAGTATATCTTTCCTTCGGTAAGGAGACCCAAACTGTACACAATTCTCCAGGTGTGGTCTCATCAGGGTCCTATATAATTGCAGTAAGACGTCTTCACTCTAATACTCAAATCCTCTTGTAATAAAGGCCAACATACCATTTGCTTTCTTAATTGCTTGCTGTACCTGCATGTTAACTTTCAGAGATCAGTGTATAAGGACACTCAGCTCCGTTTGAACACCAACATTTCCCAATCTCTTACCATTTAAACAATACTCTACTTTTCTATTTTTCCTACCAAAGTGGATAACTTCACATTTCTCCACATATATTCCATTTGCTATGTCCTTGCATCCTCCTCACAACTTACATTCCCACCTAGCTTTGTATCAGCAGCAAATTTGGATATATTACATTTGCTCCCCTCATCTAAATCATTGATATAGATTGTGAATACCAGGGGCCCAAGCATAATCCTTGCGGCACCCCACTAGTTACAGCCTGCTAACCCGAAAATGACCCATTTATTTCTACTCTGTTTTCTGTCTATTAACCAATCCTCAATCCATGCTAGTATATTACCCCCAATCCTAAGAGCCTTAATTGTGTTCAATAACCTCTTGTGTGGCACCTTATTGAATGCCTTCTGAAAATCCAAATACACATCCACTGATTCCCCCTTATCTATTCTGCAAATCACAACCTCAAAAAACAACAGATTTGTCAAACATGCTTTCCCTTTCATAAATCCATGTTGACTCTGCTCAATTCTATTATTATTTTCTAAGTGCCCTGTTGCCACATCCTTAATAACATAAGAACATAAGAATAAGGAACAGGAGTAGGCCATCTAGCCCCTCGAGCCTGCTCCGCCACTCAACAAGATCATGGCTGATCTGGCCATGGACTCAGCTCCACTTACCCGCCCGCTCCCCATAACCCTCAATTCCCTTATTGGTTAAAAATCTATCTATCTGTGATTTGGATACATTCAATGAGCTAGCCTCAACTGCTTCCCTGGGCAGAGAATTCCACAGATTCACAACCCTCTGGGAGAAGAAATTCCTTCTCAACTCTGTTTTAAATTGGCTCCACCGTATTTTGAGGCTGTGCCCCCCTGGTTCTAGTCTCCCCGACCAGTGGAAACAACCTCTCTGCCTCTATCTTGTCTATCCCTTTCATTATTTTCTATAAGATCACCTCTCATCCTTCTGAACTCCAACGAGTAAAGAACCAGTCTACTCAATCTATCATCATAAGGTAACCCCCTCATCTCCGGAATCAGCCTAGTGAATCGTTTCTGTACCCCCTCCAAGGCTAGTATATCCTTCCTTAAGTAAGGTGACCAAAACTGCACGCAGTACTCCAGGTGCGGCCTCACCCTGTACAGTTGCAGCAGGACCTCCCTGCTTTTGTACTCCATCCCTCTCGCAATGAAGGCCAACATTCCATTCGCCTTCCTGTTTACCTGCTGCACCTATAAACTAACTTTTTGGGATTCATGCACAAGGACCCCCAGGTCCCTCTGCACCGCAGCATGTTGTAATTTCTCCCCATTCAAATAAATATTCCCTTTTACTGTTTTTTTTCCCCCCCAAGGTGGATGACCTCACATTTTCTGACATTGTATTCCATCTGCCAAACCTTAGCCCATTAGCTTAACCTATCTAAATCTCTTTGCAGCCTCTCTGTGTCCTCTACACAACCCGCTTTCCCACTAATCTTTGTGTCATCTGCAAATTTTGTTACACTACACTCTGTCCCCTCTTCCAGGTCATCTATGTATATTGTAAACAGTTGTGGGTCCCAGCACCGATCCCTGCGGCACACCACTAACCACCGATTTCCAACCCAAAAAGGCCCATTTATCCCGACTCTCTGCTTTCTGTTAGCCAGCCAATTCTCTATCCATGCTAATACATTTCCTCTGACTCCGCGTACCTTTATCTTCTGCAGTAACCTTTTGTGTGGCACCTTATCGAATGCCTTTTGGAAATCTAAATACATCACATCCATCGGTACACCTCTATCCACCATGCTCGTTATATCCTCAAAGAATTCCAGTAAATTAGTTAAACATGATTTCCCCTTCATGTTGCGTCTGCTTGATTGCACTATTCCTATCTAGATGTCCCGCTATTTCTTCCTTAAAAGTAGCTTCAAGCATTTTCCCCACTACAGATGTTAAACTAACCGGCCTATAGTTACCTGCCTTTTGTCTGCCCCCCTTTTTTTTTTTTAAAAACAGAGGTGTTGCATTAGCTGCTTTCCAATCCGCTGGCACCTCCCCAGAGTCCAGAGAATTTTGGTAGATTATAACGAATGCATCTGCTATAACTTCCGCCATCTCTTTTAATACCCTGGGATGCATTTCATCAGGACCAGGGGACTTGTCTATCTTGAGTCCCATTAGCCTGTCCAGCACTATCTCCCTAGTGATGGTGATTATCTCACGATCCTCCCTTCCCACATTCCCGTGACCAGCAATTCTTGGCATGGTTTGTGTCTTCCACTGTGAAGACCGAAGCAAAATAATTGTTTACGGTCTCAGCCATTTCCACATTTCCCATTATTAAATCCCCCTTCTCATCTTCTAAGGGACCAACATTTACTTTAGTCACTCTTTTCCGTTTTATATATCGGTAAAAGCTTTTACTATCTATTTTTATGTTTTGCACAAGTTTACTTTCGTAATCTATCTTTCCTTTCTTTATTGCTTTCTTAGTCATTCTTTGCTGTCGTTTAAAATGTTCCCAATCTTCTAGTTTCCCACCAACCTTGGCCACCTTATATGCATTGGTTTTTAATTTGATACTCTCCTTTATTTCCTTGGTTATCCACGACTGGTTATCCCTTCTCTTACCACCCTTCTTTTTCATTGGAATATATTTTTGTTGAGCACTATGAAAGAGCTCCTTAAAAGTCCTCCACTGTTCCTCAATTGTGCCACCATTTAGTCTGTGTTTCCAGTCTACTTTAGCCAACTTTGCCCTCATCCCACTGTAGTCCCCTTTAAGCATAGTATGCTCGTTTGAGACACTACTTCCTCACCCTCAATCTGTATTACAAATTCAACCAAACTGTGATCGCACATTCCGAGAGGATCTTTTACTAGGAGATTGTTTATAACAGATTCTAGCATTTTCCCTACTACTGATGTCAGGTCTTTAGTTCCCCGTTTTCTCTCTCCCTCCTTTCTTAAATAGCCACGCATTTAACTTTTGAATTTGCATATCCCTATACCAATCGGCACGTGGTTCAGGTAACAATCCAGAGATTATTGCCTTTGAGGTTTTGCTTTTTAATTTGGACACCAACTCCTCAAACTTTCAACAGAACCTCATTCCTAGTTCTAAGAATGTCGTTGGTTCATACGTGGACCACGACAATGGGGTCATTCCCCTCCCACTCCAAGTTCTTCTCCAGCCGCGAGGAGATGTCTTTAACCCTGACACCAGGCAGGCAACACAACCTTCAAAGCTCCCGGTCATTGCTGCAGACCTGTATCTATCCCTCTGACTATACTGTCCCCTACCACAACTACAGTCCCTTTCACCCGCCCCCCCCTCACTTGAACAGCCTCCTGCACCATGGTGCAAAGGTCAGCCTGCTCATCCATCCTGCAGGCTTTTCCCTCATCCACACAGGCAGCAAAAACCTCATACCTGTTGGATAAGGGCCAAAGGCTGAGGCTCCTCCAGCACTGCACTTGGAGTCCTCTTACGTGCCTGAGTTGCAGTCACACTTTCCTGTCCCTGACCACTAACCAGACCTGCACCACGACCTAACTTAAGGGGAGTGAATGCCTCCTGGATCAGTGTCCAGATAACTCTCCCTTTCCCTGATGCTCCGCAATGTCTGCACCTCCGACTCCAGCTCAACAACTCTGAGCTGAAGTTCAAGATGCAGGCACTTACTGGAAACATTGTTGTCCAGGATCACAACGTTCTCCACAAACTCCTACATGCTGCCGTTACGACACACCACCTTCACGGCCATCCCTCGATGACCTTATTTGTATTTAAGTAACTTAGATTACAGTTTAGTTCCTTGACTTCTTAATTGATCTGGATTAAGTAATGGGTTATGAAATTAAATGTCTACCTGTAACACAAAGCAGTATAAATAGTATGGGCAAAAAGTGTCACTGAAATGTTGTCAGTCTGTGTACTGAAAGATTGGAAAATTGTCTGCCTGGCTGAAATTTGGAGATTGCCTAAAGCGTTATGAACAATAATCAGGCCCAACAGCTTATGTTGAGTTACTACTACTATTGACCTATTTGCTTGTTGTTTAATATCTGACAGTAAAAATTTAATTCACAGTCTAATGTAATATTTACTCTGATGCACCTGAATTCAAGGAACTCTTGAGAGCACAATAAAAAACAGTAAACCAAAACAAAGTGAAAATCTTTCGGTGTCTAATAACGAGGAACACTATAAATTTGACTAGATATCTAGGGAAAGTGAAACTACTCTTTAGGAGATTCAGCTCATCTATGGGATTGGTCAATGATGTAGAACCCTAAATAGATCGAGAGTAAATCCCCCCTCCCTCCCCCATCCCACCCAAATGTAATTGTGGTGACAACAGACATAAGCTAGAATATCACTCACAGATCAGCAATCTAAATTTAAAGCAAGTGGAGTAGTAACAGTATTTACAAACATCACAAGGACTCAAAGACAGCGAGAGATTGATAGAATTATCCCATTTAGCTTTTGGACAAAAAAGGAATGTGAAACTAGAGAAGCACTACTCGGGTTTGGTGGGGGGGGGGGGGGGGGGCGGAGGTTGGAGAGCAGGAACACTGCCGATCTGAGCTTGAGATGCAGGACCGACATGAGCTAAACGATTGGAACAGTACTGATGAATTCTTAAACTGACAGAGAAAGGTGTATTGATAGCAAGTCTGATAAGTTCACTAACTCCAATCTAATACCAAATTTTAATGAAGAGTGATGACATATCTAGTTTTGTAGGGGTATTTTGAAATATTAGCAAGCCACTATAAATGCAAGGACCTGAAAGTGGGATACCATTAAGTAATGTTAACACACTCACTTAATTTCCTCACTTGGATCCAATAGACATTGGAAACCATGAAAATGTACAACATGCTATTGTTGCTACTTATGATTTAATAATTGAAGCATACAGGCAAACATTTTTAAAAGTTGCACAGAGCACCATATGGTAAGAAAACTAATCATTGCGCTGGAAGATATTTGGAAATTGTGGCAGAATGGTGAGAGTTTAACAAATTATAATACTGTGTGTCAATTAACGTTCCAGGATTGATCCCTGGAAGCAGCTCCAGTTGATCGAAGGACATGTCGGTTTGACCAGAGCATGCAAGACTCCAGAATTCCAGAAACCAAATGGATGGCCAATCCAGATTCCTCCAACCCCTGCAATATGTTGCACAGAAAGGCCTGTAATGTTTCAACACTACCACTGTTAAATTAGCATGGTGTTAAAACTGCCTCCCTCAGTTATGTATCGGACTACTGATGCATTGCCAATCCATAATCTCAACAACTTGTTGCAATCTTGCTTCTTGAGAGACATCATGACTAACCAAATTGCTTGAAACTGGAGCGTGTTCACGAACCAGATAACTAGATAAGAGAGACCAAAGTTTTGAAGCAGACTTCACACATCTAAAAGTTTCACAGTGACAAAAGACTACAAAGACAGGGCAGTTTGTATCGGTCATTGGGAAAGAATGATATTCAATACAAATTTTAAACCCACCAAACGAGGTAGGCCATCATGGTCAATATTATCTTGGGCAAAACAGTATTGATGGCTCAATAAAAATTACAGTACAGCAATATTCTCGGGTGTGAGAAAATATCGTCTGCTGATGACAGATGAGAAGGAACTAAGGATAAAGGGCCCAAGTTTCCCCAACTCCTTTTCCCAGCGCACTTACCTGTGGTGCGCCGACTTTCTACTCCAAAGATGCCGCCGAAAATGTAGCTCCGTGGACCGTCCTAGGGCTTGGCGTGGCAAAAGCAGTGGGGGGGGGGGCGGAGCTACAGCCCTGCACCAAAAACAGTGCCGGCAGCTGTCTGCATTTGCAGTGGAGTCTGCGTGCATGCGCAGTAGCTCCTCGCTCCCCCAGCGTGTCCTGCCGTTCTGAGAGTTCTCTCTCCTGCCTGCCTGCCGGTTCATTGTCCTGGGTGAGTTCTCCCGCCCCTATCCCCAGCCGAGTGGCCTTCCAGCCCGCTCCGCTGACTTCCCCTGTCCAATATGAAGATAGGGCTTAAGTTTTATTTTTTATTTATTTACTTTTTAATTATTATTGATGGTTTTTATGCTTCATGAATGTTGTTGAGAAGATGTTTAGTGCTTTGCAAGGTCCTCTGTGCTTCCCTCTGCCCCCACCCCCCCCCCCATCTCTGTCTACCTGCGCTGATTTCTTAACTCTCCATAAGGTTTTTCTGTGCGGACACATATGCTTGCCTAAGTTAGTTTGGAGCAACTATTAGCTGGCCAAACAGGCGTAGGTGGCTGGTAACGCCTCCTTTTGAACAAAACTAAACTAAATTTTTAAAAATCCTAACTAACTCACTTACACTGCAGCAAATTAAATGTGCAGAATTGTGACTTTTAAGATACTCCAGAAAAATAAAGTTGCTCCAAAAAAAATGGAGCAACTCCTGGGGAAACTTGGGCCATAGTTTGGAGCAATGTCCCAAGTGGGAAAGGTCAGCTGAGCAAGATAGCTGTACATGGCATGACGTTCTTAAAGAATCAATCCTCCAAGACAATGCTTTTCTTCCCCGTGAGATGGCAATTTTCTTTTAATGTAGAAGTGGAATAAATAAGGAAAATGCTGGTTGAAATGACAATTTTTTTGACCGAAGCACTGGCGTACACATTTCCATTCCAATCTGTCATTCGTTTTTAAGTTGGAAACAAAATAGAACCCATCAGTTTTGTCAGGTGCACATTTTCTTTCTCTTTTCAAAATTAACAATCTATCACTCACTAAACCAGTACTTCAAATGTTCCTTTTAAAAAGTAATGTTTTTGTAATTCTAAGCTTGGCATCCATATTCATATTTGTACAGTACTTTACCATTTTATATACTTTTATGCAGCAAATATTTTTGTAACAATATCTACCTCTCCCTCAAAGGTGATTTGTCCATTTTAAATTTAGAAACACAATTTGCTTAATTTGCATTTTCCAGTCATGCTCAGCTGCTATAGGTTAGTCATAGTTCCAATGAATAATATTTTTGAGTACAATACCATTTATATTCACAATGCGATCTAGTAAGAAAAACATTAAATATTCTTGCAATACACCATTTAACTCAACCATCAAAACTGCTGTACGATTCCCCGTGACCTTTCCCATTTTACCAATGCATTATTTTGCATAATATGGGAAACAGAATGACTTGCTCCCAGTTATCAGCCACTGTTCTATAATTAATTGCTTGGAAGTGTGCTAGCAAGATACTCCAACACATTCTCCCATGGATTAGGGCTATGATTTACACTCTTAATTCCTCACATTGGAGTTCTCAATCTTGGACATGCTGTCATTGGATTTGTAAAGCAGAAGGGATAGCTTTTCATTGGGGAATTTAAAAAATGTACCAACATCGGCTGTGCTTACTCATCAAAATGCTTAGTAGTTGTATTGGTAAAATGTAGAAAACCCAACTCCTCAGGAAATAGGGTGTACACAGTCCAGTAAAATCTCAAACCACAGACTGATAGACACAAGATGATAACTTATTAATCTCCAAATCACACTTGTGGTTTGCAACTTCCAATTTGTAATTTGCCTTTTTTTTTAAATAGAGAAAACTCCAAAATTTTGCAAACTATTTGGCCACAAAAGGTACAGATGTTTGAGTTTCTCAATCATAGATTCACAAATTTTAAAAAGTCAGCTCCAAATGATATGCAAAATGTTATCAATGATGCCCGACACTGCCAGCATCACTCAAAAAGGAAAAACCTTTTTCCCAACCTGAATGATTTAGGCAAGAACTTTGTGAGGTAGCTGCTACAGGAAGATTATGAGCTCCTCCCCTTTGTTGAATTTCTCCTCCACCCTAGTAAACATTAATCTCAATTACAATAAAAAAAAGTTTAACAGAAATATTTTTTTAATCTAAAATAAAAATAGAACCCACTCCGATAAAATGTTTCACTGACAGCAATTCCAAAGTATCTCTACTCCAAAGGCCTGACAATTTTCAACAAAATCCCACAGCAAAAAAAAAATGAAGTTCACTGAAGGAAAAATCCAATCTAATTACAAGTGTGCCTTATAACTGAGCTTTTCGACCACTTTTCTCTCTTGTATTGAATTTAACACACGTTTTATTCTTTACAGTAACAGTTAGTTAAGCGTTCAATTATTTGTTTTTACCACATGGGGGCACCACAGCAGAAGAATTTACTTCACAACAAAAGCACAGCAAAGGTCATAAATTTTAAAATTTTCATCTTTAAATCACAGTCCAGCAAATGTATCATGCCTGGTCACAACATTTTCTTTGCTTATTTAAATTATAGCATTATTGTGGCAACTACACATTTCAAAGTAATTAATTGCAATTGAAACACATCGAGATACTTCTGAAAGATGCAATGTGATATATAAATGCCAGTCTTTGCTTCTATGCAAAACACAAATGTTTCACTGATTTTGTACCTTTTAGCCTGATTTGGTAAGACCCAGTCTTGAGGCCTCAAAAATCAGGTACCACCCTCTTTTGCCTTGCACCAACATCCCTTTGGCCATTTAATCTCTCCTGCCTTTCACCCTATCACAGATCTTCCCTTTTTTTCTTTCCTCCCCTCCTACTTTCCCAGCCTGTGTACTTGCTTAAAACCTGTTACACATCTGTAATTTTTTCCAGTTCTGATGAAAGGTCTTTGACCTGAAAAGTTTCTCTTTCTCTCTCTAAAGATGCTGCCTGACTTGCTGAGTATTTCCAGCATTTTCTATTTTTAGTCATTTTTGGCACCTGGTAAATACATTAAACACAGAGCAGTTGAACAGCAAAACTCTCTTCATTCCCAACCTCAGAACATATTTTTCAGCACCACTGTGATTTTTTTCCACTTCCACACCAGTGATTTTCATGAGTTCTCTGAATGAGACAAGCAATTTTGGTGCCAACTTGTGGAAAGCTATCAGCAGCCCAGCATTGTGGGCCTAGCCCAAAAGGCACTTCACACTATCACAATGTATTTATGCAAGACCCTTATGCTAGCAGGGAAGGATGAATCTGGACTTCATTCTACACAGGTTGCATTAACAATGAGAGTTAATTTGCCATATCACTAAATATTAATTGAAATGCACAACTTAATTTCAAATGGAATGTTTTCTCTTTAGCCGTATGCAAATGACTTCACAAAAGCATTAAGATTTTTTCTGTATCTCAATATACAATTAGTAAAGACTACCACAAAACAGAAAGAATCACAATAGAGTTTGATGTGTCTCAATGCCAAAGAGCATTTACCTGATATTGTTACCAGCACATTCAAGCCCTCAAGCACATCCATCTGCTGAAAGCGTCTACGATTGATTAGAGGATACACCTTCCCTTGACCACTCCTGTCCAGCAGCATCAGCCCACTTTCCGTACCCACTAATAAATTCACACCTGAAGAAAATAACAGCAGAAAGTAAACATCCTGTTTATTTCATAGTACAAGGCTGCATTTACACTACAATTGTAGTATTGGCTGCAGAGCAGTTTTGTTTTGACAACACTAAAGTTGTAGTTTAAATCCAAAGTCAGCACCGACCTGACTCCAGTGTGAGGCTCACTCGGTTCCATTCCAGTCAGGTCGGACTCCAATTCCAGATTTGTTCTGCAACTTCTTTGTGTTGGTGCAAAATTAAATTGCTCTGCCGTGACATTACAGTTGTAAATGTATAGGCAACAACAGCGACTTTTATTTATATAGTGCCTTTAACGTAGTAAAACGTCCCAAGACGCTTCACAGCAGTGATATAAGACAAAACAGATACATTTGACACCGCGCCACAGAAGAAGAAATTACGGCAAATGACCAAAAGCTTGGTTAAAGAGGTAGATTTTAAGGAGCATCTTAAAGGCGAAAAGAGAGGTAGAGTGGCAGAGAGGTTTAGGGAGCGAGTTCAAGAGTTTAGGGCCCAAGCAACTGAAGGCATGGCCACCCGATGGTTGAACGGTTATAATCAGGGATGCTCAAGAGGGCAGAATTTGAGGAGCACAGACATCTCGTGTGGTTGTGAGGCTAAAATAGATTAGAGAGATCGGGAGGGGCAAGGCTATTGAGGGATTTGTAAACAAGGATGAGAATTTTGAAATCGAGGTGTTGTTTAACTGGGAGCCAATGTAGGTGGACGAGCACAGGGGTGATGGGTGATTGTGACCTGGTGCAAGTTAGGACACGGGCTGCCGAGTTTTGCTTGATCTCAAGTTTATGTAGTGTAGAATGTGGGAGGCCAGCCAGGAGTGTGTTGGAGTAGTCAAGTCTAGAGGTAACAAAGGCATGGATGAGGGTTTCAGCAGCAGAAGAGCTGAGGCAGGGGCGGAGGCGGGCAATGTTACAGAGGTGGAAAATGTTACAGAGGTGGAAATAGGCGGTTTTAGTTATATGCCGCAAATATGTGGTTGGAAGCTCATTTCAGGGTCAAATATGACGCCTAGGTTGCGAACTGTCTGGTTTAGCGTCAGATAAATGCTCGGGAGAGGGATGGAGTTGGTGGCTAGGGAACAAAGTTTGTGGCGGGGACCAAAGACAATGGCTTGTGTCTTCCCAATATTTAATTGGAGAAAATTTCTGCTCATCCAGTATGGATGTCGGACAAGCAGTCTGACAATTTAGAGACCATGGAGGGATTGAGAGAAGTGGTGGAGAGGTAGAGCGGATGTAGTCAGTGTACATGCAGTCTAAATTACGACTCAACTAAGTAAAAAGACAAGGCCTAAAGGGCAACGTAGACTTCAGTATTCACACTCAATTATATGTTACATTTATACTTATTCTGCACTTCAAAGTACAAAACTGTTGGCAGAAGGATGAAAAGAACTTGCCCCATAAGGCAGCACAAAGAATCTCAGAGTTGAATCTCTTCTTGTATTTGCGGATTTCTGGTGTGTCACTCTGTGGCCTTATGTTGGTTGGATTTACATTGACAACTGAGCCTTTTCTACTTGGATCTTGCCTCATTGAATCTGGTCTAATCTGGTCACTAGAAAAAACAACTACAAAAAACAATCAGGGTTACAAATCAGTTCAACATGGTGTCCAATTCACAGCCCTTCCCCCGCACCCCCCCAAAAAAAATCTTAAATAATTCTAAATCTAAATCAAATCTAAAATAACATTTTTTCATTCTGTTGATATTCTTCTCACACATCCTTTATGCTGCTAAGCCAGTAGCTCAAGTGGTTGAGTGATCAAATCACAAGAAGAAGTTTTAGTCAAATAACTTCCTGTCTTTCAAATTTTCTTGCATTGATTTGTTGCAGAAATTCTCAGCTGGGTTGCCATACTGCATATAGCAAAGAAATGGAGCATTTCAGTTTAAAAGGGGATGGTAGAAAGTGCCAGCAGCTGCATCTTTCCTCAGAAATCACACCATCTATCAATGATTCATACCTTTGATGTGGCAGTGGAGAATGCTACACCACCTTCATTCTCTTAGTTAATGGGATTTTAAAAGGATGAATGATACCAGAGATATAGAAACAATTGTTTGTTTTATGTATCCAAGACAACAGTTGAAAATGCATTTAATTCGTTTTATTTTCCTTGGTCAGTTCGAAGGACTATATGAAACACTGCTGCAGTCAAATATTTGGTTATTGCATGCATGCTTGCTCCTTGAATTAGTTCGAGAGTTAAAATAATTTTTTTTGAAACATCATACAATGGGCCGGACATCAACTGACATCAGATTGGGTTTTCTTTGGGTCGCCAGTTCACCACTATAATGATAGTGAAGAAATTAGCTGCCACCAATTTAGCACTCTTTACACATTGTAGTGGTCATTATGATCAACTACAACTGGAGTTAACCTGCCCATTTGAAAGCCCTTTTCAAAAATACACAGATGCAGGTTGAAATTCTGTCACAACAGTGAGATAGCAAGTCTGACTTTGATGTGACAAGGAAAGGATTAGCTTCTAACTGATCCTGCATCGTAAGTTGATCAGGTAGTAGCATTATTTTGTTAACTATTCAGCATGCCTGTTTTAGGTTCGGATACAAACAACCTATCAACAGTGCTAAAGGTGGTAAACAAAAACATAGTGAAAGTCTAAATCTACTGTTATCTTGAGGTGAAGAATAGCTACTGCTGACAGTGCCACAACTCCACGTTACTGCTATTAGGACTACCCAGATCATAGTGTTGCCATTTTCAGACTAGCAAACCAAGTGTCGAAATTTAGAAATACAGCAAGATTTAACGATAACCAGATTTCACTCCAATACCAGTCTTCTTTACAGAAATCATTTGATGTGAACCGCTTGAAATATTACTATAAAATAATCAATTTCACAATGCATGCTGCTGCAGGTTACACTTCATCAATTACAGGATCCATCCATTCTTGCTATTTGTTAAATGAGCTCACAGTTAAATTAAAAAGTAGGACCTCAAAGGTAGTAATCTCTGGATTACTACCAGTGCAACGTGCTAATCAGAGTAGCGGGAGAAGGATAGTTAGAATAAATACGTGGCTTGAGCAGTGGTGCAAGAGGGAGGGATTCAAATTCCTGGGACATTGGAACCAGTTCTGGGGGAAGTGGGACCTGTACAAAAGGGACGGTCTGCACTTGGGCAGGACTGGAACTGCTGTCCTGTAGGTGACATTTGCAAATGCAGTTCAGGAGTGTTTAAACTAATATGGCAGGGGGATGGGAACCTATGCAGCGAGACAGGGCGAAGTAATATGGAGTCAGAAACAGATGGTAGAAAGGTAAGAAGCAATAGTGGAAGGCCGAGTAAACAAAGGCAAGAAACAAAAAGGGCCTCACTACATCATAATTCTAAAAGGACAAAGGGTGTTAAAAAAAACAAGCCTGAAGGCTTTGTGTCTTAATGCAAGGAGTATCCGTAATAAGGTGAATGAATTAACTGTGTAAATAGATGTTAACAGATATGATGTGATTGGGATTACAGAGACGTTGCTCCTGGATGATCAGTGCTGGGAACTCAACATCCAAGGGTATTCAACATTCAGGAAGGATAGAATAAAAGGAAAAGGAGGTGGGGTAGCATTGCTGGTTAAAGAGGAGATTAACGCAATCGTTAGGAAGGACATTAGCTTGGATGATGTGGAATCTATATGGGTAGAGCTGCTGAACACCAAAGGGCAAAAACGTTAGTGGGAGTTGTGTACAGACCTCCAAACAGTAGTAGTGATGTTGGGGAGGGCATCAAACAGGAAATTAGGGGTGCATGCAATAAAGATGCAGCTGTTATCATGGGTGACTTTAATATGCATATAGATTGGGCTATCCAAACTGGAAGCAATACGTTGGAAGAGGATTTCCTGGAGTGCATAAGGGATGGTTTTCTAGACCAATATGTCGAGGAACCAACTAGGGGGGAGGCCATCTTAGACTGGGTGTTGTGTAATGAGAGAGGATTAATTAGCAATCTCGTTGTGCGAGGCTCCTTGGGGAAGAGTGACCATAATATAGTGGAATTCTACATTAGGATGGAGAATGAAACAGTTAATTCAAAGACCATGGTCCAGAACTTAAAGGAGGGTAACTTTGAAGGTATGAGGCATGAATTGGCTAAGATAGATTGGCGAATGATACTTAAGGGGTTGACAGTGGATGGGCAATGGCAGACATTTAGAGACTGCATGGATGAACTACAACAATTGAACATCCCTGTCTGGCGTAAAAATAAAAAAGGAAAGGTGGCTCAACCGTGGCTATCAAGGGAAATCAGGGATAGTATTAAAGCCAAGGAAGTGGCATACAAATTGGCCAGAAATAGCAGCGAACCGAGGACTGGGAGAAATTTAGAACTCAGCAGAGGAGGACAAAGGGTTTGATTCGGGCAGGGAAAATAGAGTACGAGAGGAAGCTTGCAGGGAACATTAAGATGGACTGCAAAAGCTTCGATAGTTTTGTAAAGAGAAAAAGGTTAGTAAAGACAAAAGTAGGTCCTCTGCAGTCAGAATCAGGGGAAGTCATAACAGGAAACAAAGAAATGGCAGACCAATTGAACAAGTACTTTGGTTCAGTATTCACTAAGGAGGACACAAACAACCTTCCGGATATAAAAGGGGTCAAGGGTTCTAGTAAGAAGGAGGAACTGAGGGAAATCCTTATTAGTCGGGAAATTGTGTTGGGGAAATTGATGGGATTGAACGCAGATAAATCCCCAGGGCCTGATGGTCTGCATCCCAGAGTACTTAAGGAGGTGGCCTTGGAAATAGCGGATGCATTGACAGTCATTTTCCAACATTCCATTGACTCTGGATCAGTTCCTATGGAGTGGAGGGTAGCCAATGTAACCCCACTTTTTAAAAAAGGAGGGAGAGAAAACAGGGAATTATAGACCCATCAGCCTGACATTGGTAGTGGGTAAAATGATGGAATCAATTATTAAGGATGTCATAGCAGCGCATTTGGAAAGAAGTGACATGATAGGTCCAAGACAGCATGGATTTGTGAAAGGGAAATCATGCTTGACAAATCTTCTGGAATTTTTTGAGGATGTTTCCAGTAGAGTGGACAAGGGAGAACTAGTTGATGTGGTGTATTTGGACTTTCAGAAGGCTTTCGACAAGGTCCCACACAAAAGATTAATGTGCAAAGTTAAAGAACATCAGATTGGGGATAGTGTGCTGACGTGGATTGAGAACTGGTTGGCCGACCGGAAGCAAAGAGAAGGAGTAAATAGGTACTTTTCAGAATGGCAGGCAGTGACTAGTGGGGTACCGCAAGGCTCTGTGCTGGGGCCCCAGCTGTTTACATTGTACATTAATGATTTAGACGAGGGGATTAAATGTAGTATCTCCAAATTTGCAGCTGACACTAAGTTGGGTGGCAGTGTGAGCTGCGAGGAGGGTGCTATGAGGCTGCAGAATGACTTGGATAGGTTAGGTGAATGGGCAAATGCATGGCAGATGAAGTATAATGTGGATAAATGTGAGGTTATCCACTTTGGTGATAAAAACAGAGACACAGACTATTACCTGAATGATGACAGATTAGGAAAACGGGAGGTGCAACGAGACCTGGGTGTCATGGTACATCAATCATTGAAGGTTGGCATGCAGGTACAGCAGGCGGTTAAGAAAGCAAATGGCATATTGGCCTTCACCGCGAGGAGATTTGAGTACAGGGGCAGGGAGGTGTTACTACAGTTGTACAGGGCCTTGGTGAGGTCGCACCTGGAGTATTGTATACAGTTTTGGTCTCCTAACTTGAGGAAGGACATTCTTGCTATTGAGGGAGTGCAGAGAAGGTTCACCAGACTGATTCCCGGGATGGCGGGACTGACATATCAAGAAAGACTGGATCAACTGGGCTTGTATTCACTGGAGTTCAGAAGAATGAGAGGAGATCTCATAGAAACGTTTAAAATTCTGACGGGTTTAGACAGGTTAGATGCAGGAAGAATGTTCCCAATGTTGGGGAAGTCCAGAACCAGGGATCACAGTCTAAGGATAAGGGGTAAGCCATTTAGGACCGAGATGAGGAGCAACTTCTTCACCTAGAGTGGTGAATCTGTGGAATTCTCTCCCACAGAAAGTTGTTGAGGCCAATTCACTAAATATATTCAAAAAGGAGTTCGATGTAGTCCTTATTACTAGGGGGATCAAGGGGTATGGCGAGAAAGCAGGAATGGGGTACTGAAGTTGCATGTTCAACCATGAACTCATTGAATGGCGGTGCAGGCTCGAAGGGCCGAATGGCCTACTCCTGCACCTATTTTCTATGTTTCTATGTTTTTTAATTTGGGCAGAGTTATGCTGACAAAATAGCATATACTGCCCAACTCTAGCTGCCTTGAGGGAATTACTCACACCACATGGAATATATTACAGGCCGAGTATAACATTTGCAGATAAATTAGACAGGTGTGTATTAACAATAGGATTATGATCACAGAAAATTTTGATTGCCCAAAAATAGACTGGGATAGGCAATAAGCTTATGGTGAGAAAGGGAAAGGATCCTTGCAATGTTTCGGACCAACTGTTTTCTCAATTAATGTGTTGCTATTTCCAAAGAACAAAGCATATTCTTGTCTTAGCTCTGGACAATGAAATAGAGAAAGTAGTCAACCTAATAGTAAGCGAACATCTTCGAAAAACAGTGAGCAAAATAGAGTGAGGTTAAATGCAAGAAAAAAAATAGTAAACAAAATGATAGATCTGCAATGGAAAATATCCCAACTGGCGATGGAAAGGGTATACAAATATATTTCAGTATGGAACCAAAGCAGTATATCAAAGATTTGGATTTGGCAGCAACTTGACAGATAAATGGAAAGATGAGAACTAATTTAAAAACTAGGTTAAGCATCGAGTGCTAAAAGGGCAGCAAATAAAATTGAAAGCAGGACAAATGTAAAGAATATAGGAAAGCTACAAAAATGATTAGAAAGATTAAGGAGGGGTATGAGAGAAATCAAGCAAAAAATAAAAGCCTTTATACAAGTACAATAACAAGAGAATAATCAAGGTAGGAGTTCAGCTCGAAGAGATAAAGCAGGAAGGCTTGCAGTTGACAGAGACAATACTTTGTTTTAGTTTTTATAGAGTAGGTGAATATTAGGATTGTAGAATCACCAGAGGTGGGTATAGAACAGTCAGCAGAGGTTATTGTTCAAAATGAAGTGGACAAAAGAAGTGACTCAAACTTAACATAGGAACATAGAAATTGTTAAGATGCAAGAAGATCATGGTCCATTGAGTTCACCTTCTACCATCCTGGTAGTTGCATGATACAATGATAATGGAGTTCCTGACTAATCATAGCAATCAATCTCTATTAATTAGTCTATAACACGCCCAGACATGATTGTAGGAAAAGCTCAGTGGTGGAGAGCTTTGAGAACCATAGGTCCAAAGTTAGCTGTTCCTCCCAAGCATACCACATGTCATGTCTGAAATTACTCGTACTGTATGCCAAAATGCTATTTGATGAAAGCAAACTATATAATTTGTATTTGAATGAATCAATACTAACTGCTTCCAGTCTCTCGAGGGAGCCCATTCCATAGATACTCTGCAGAATAGTTTAGAATAACACCCTCCCCCCTTAAGCGCTGGCAGTGTTCTCTGATTCTACTGCACTAAACAAGGTGAAATAGCTTTTCATGATCTACATTATCTAGTTTCTTTAAAATCCTAAAAACAGCAATCATATCAGATAGATAAATAACCGGAACCTGGTGGTTTACATCCAAGAATCCCGAAGAAATCTAGGGAAGAAGTAGCAAAGGTTTAGGCTATAATTTTCTAAAATTCTTTGGGAAGACAATTATACAAGAGGACTAGAGACTGGTAAATGTCACTCCCCTCTTCATAAAGAAGAAAAGCTAGACAATTATAGACTGATTAGGCATACTTCAGTTGATAAATTGTTAGAATTTATAATACAGGTTGAAATTACTAAGTGCTTGGGAGGAACACGAGTTCATTGATTCAGCATTGATTTCTAAAAGGAAAGTCACGCTCAATCAGCCTTGTCTAATTTTGTGAAGTAGTAACAGAAAGGAAATGCAGTTTATATGGATTTTCAAAAGCAGATGATTGGCAGTAGTTTCATGTGGAAGCCTAAGATAATGAAAATGGAAGTAAGGGGAATGTGGCCACATGGTTAAAGATGATTGGAGGGTGAAAAACAATGGTAGAATTAAAAAAGTTTATTGGACGAGAAATGTGTAGTGAGTGGTGTTTCAATGTTGTCTGGTTTGAGGCCACTTTTAGTTGTTTATACACAAATGACCTGGATTTAGGATTGAGGGAAGAGTTTTGAAATTTGATGACCTGGGGTGCATATTCACAAATCTTTGAAGGTGGTAGGGTAAGTTAGAATCATAGAATGGTTACAGCATGGAAGGAGGCCATTTGGCCAGTCGAGCCCGTGCCAACTCTCAGCTAGTCCCACTTCCCTGCCCTTTCCCTGTAGCCTTGCAAATCTTTTTCTTTCAGATACTTATCCAAATCCCTTTTGAAAGATAAAATTGAGTCTGCCTCCACCACCCTTTCAGGCAGGGCATTCCAGATCTTACCACTCGCTGCATAAAAAAGTTTTTTCTTACACTGCCTTTAATTCTTTTGCCAATCACCTTAAATCTGAGTCCTCTCGTTCTTGATCCTTCTGCCAATGGGAACAGTTTCTCTCTATCTACTCTGTCCAGACAACTCATGATTTTGAACACCTCGATCAAATCTCCTCTCAATCTTTGCTGCTCAAAGGAGACCAACCGCAGCTTCTGCAGTCTATCAACAAAACTGAAGCCCCTCATTCCTGGAACATTCTCGTAAATCTTTTCTGCACCTTCTCCAAGGCCTTCACATCCTTCCTGAAGTTGGTGCCCAGAACTGGACACAGGACTCCAGTTGGGGGCCTGAACCAGTGTTTTCGACAGGTTCATCATAATTTCCACATTTGTACTCTGTACCTCTATTTATGAAGCCCAACATTCCTAAGCCTTTTTAACCGTTTTCTCAAGCTGTCCTGCTACCTTCAACAATTTATGCACACATACCCAAGGTCTCTCCATTTGTGCACCCCCTTTAGGATTGTACCATTTAGTTTATATGTCCTCTCCTCATTCTTTCTACCAAAATGCATCACTTCACATTTTTCTCTGTTAAATTTCATCCGCCATGTGTCCGCCCATTTCACCAGTCTGTGTATGTCTTCCTGAAGTCTATCACTATCCTCCTCACTGTTCACTATATTTCCAAGTTTTGTGTCATCTGCAAATGTTGAAATTGTGCCCTGTATACCCATGTCCAAGTCATTAACATATATCAAGAAAAGCAGTGGCCTAGAACCACCCCCTGTATTCCTTCTTCCAGTGCGAAAATCAACCATTCACCACTACTCGGTTTCCTGTCACTTAGCCAAGTTGGTATCCAGGCTGCCACTGTCCCTTTTATTCCATGGGTTTTAATTTTGTAGGCAACCCTATTATGAGGCATTTTGTCAAATGCCTCTTGGAAATTCATGTACACTACGTCAACCGCATTACCCTCATCAACCCTCGCTGTTACCTCATCGAAAAACTCGATCAAGTTGGTTAAACACGAGTTGCGTTTAACAAATCCGTGCTGGCTTTCCTTGATTAATTCACCATTATCCAAGTGACTGTTAAATTTACCCCTGATTACTGTTTCTAAAAGCTTTTCCACTACCGAGGTTAAACTGACTGGCCTGTAGTTGCTGGATTTATCTTTACACCCTATCTGAACAATGGTGTACTATTTGCAATTCATCAGTCCTCTGGCGCCACTCCCGTATCTATGGAGGATTGCAATATTATGCCGATTTCCACCCTTAACATCCTAGGATGCATCCCATCCGCTCCTGGTGATTTATTTCCTTTTAAGTACAGCCAGCCTTTCTAATACCTCTTTAGCAATTTTTATCCTATGAAGTGTCTCCGCTGCCACCTCCTTTACTATATCTATGGCTGCATCCTCTTCCTTGATGAAGACAGATGCAAAGTACTCACTTAGTACCTCTGCCATACCCTCTGGCTCCATGCATAGGTCTCCTTTTTCATCCTTAATCAGCCCCACCCCTCCTCTTATTAACCTTTTACTATTTATATGCGTATAGAAGACTTTTGGATTACCTTTTATGTTGGATGCCATTCTATTCTCATACCCTCTCTTTGCCCCTCTTATTTTCTTTTTCACTTCTCCTCTGATCTTTCTATGACCCCCAGGACATCGCTGCAGGAGTTCCTCAGGACAGAGTCCTAGGACCAACGATCTTCAGCTGCTTCATCAATGACCTTCCCTCCAGCATAAGGTCAGAAGTGGGGATGTTCACTGATGACTGTATAGTGTTCAATACTTTCCACAACGCCTCAGATAATAGAGCAGTCCATGCCCGCATGCAGCAAGACCTGGATGGCATTCAGGCTTGGGCTGATAAGTGGCAAGTAACATTCGTGCCACACAAGTGCCAGGCAATGACTATTTCCAATAAGCGAGAGTCTAACCACTGTCCGTTGACATTCAACTGCATTACCATCATCGACTCCCCCACCATCATCATCCTGGGGTCACCATTGACCATAAACTTAATTGGACCAGCCGTATAAACACTGTGGCAACAAGAGCAGGACATAGGCTGGGTATTCTGCAGCGAGCGTCTCACCTCATGACTCCGCAAAGCCTTTCCACCATCGAGACGGCACAAATCTGGACTGCAATGGAATGCTCTCCACATGGCTGGATGAGTGCAGCTCCAACAACACTCAAGAAGCTCAACACCATCCAGGACAAAGCAGCCCGCTTGATTGGCACCCCATCCACCACCTTAGTCATTCACTCCCTCCATCACCGACATACCGTGGCTATAGTGTGACCCAGGTTCAAGATGCACTGCAGCAACTCTCTAAAGCTTCTTTGGCAGCACCTCCCAAACCTACGACCTCTACCACCTAGAAGGACAAGGGCAGCAGGCATGTGGGAACACCACCACCTCCACGTTCCCCTCCATGTCACACACGATCCTGACTTGGAAGTATATTAGCATTCCTTCATCGTCACTGGGTCAATATCGTGGAAAACAATAAATGCTGGCCTCGTCAGCGATGCCCACATCCAATGAATGAATAAAAAAAATATAGCCTGATTCTCAGATGTATTTGCAACCTGATATCTGTATTATGCGCTCTTTTTCAGCTTCGTCATATTCTCTTATCTGATTCGGCATCCAGGGACTTGATTTTAGTTGCCCTACCTTTCCGCTCATAGGAATGTACCTCGACTGTACTCAAACTATTGCCTCTTTAAAGGCAGCCCATTGATCCATTACAGTTTTGCCTGCCAATCTTTGATTCCAGCTTACCCGGGTCAGATCTGTTCTCATCCCACTGAAATTGGCCTTCCCCCAGTTAAACATTTTTATTCAAGATTGCTCCCTTCCCTTTTTCATAATCTAAACCTTATGATACTATGATCACTGTTCCCTAAATGTTCACCGACTGACACTTGCTCCACTTGACCTACTTCACTCCCCAGAACCAGATCCAGCAATGCCTCCTTCCTCGTTGGGCTGGAAACATACTGATCATTTTTCAGTTCTCTCTGGCTACAGGTGCGGTGCCAGAGAACTGCTAATGTTGTACCTTAATTAAAAAGGGAGAAAGGGATAGACCAAGTAATTACAGGTCAGTCAGCCTAACCTCAGTGGTGGGAAAAAAATTGTTAAAAAATCCTGAGGGACAGAATAAATTTTCATTTGGAAAGTCATGGATTAATCAAGGACAGTCAGCATGGATTTGTTAAGAGAAGGTCGTGTCTGACTAACTTGATTGGATTTTTCGAAAAGGTAACAAGGAGGGTCGATGAGGGTAGTGCATGTGATGTAGTGTATATGGATTTTAGCAAAGCTTTTGATAAGGTCCCACATGGCAGACTGATCATGAAAGTAAAGGCCCATGGGATCCAGGGCAATGTGAAAAGTTGGATCCAAAATTGGTTTAGAGGCAGGAAGTAAAGGGTAATGGTTGATGGATGTTTTTGTGACTGGAAGGCTGTATCCAGTGGGGTTCCGCAGGGCTCAGTGCTAGGTCCCTTGCCTTTTGTGGTATATATCAATGACTTAGACTTAAATGTTGGGCGTATGATTAAGAAGTTTGCAGATGACACTAAAATAGGCTGTGTGGTTGATAATGAAGAAGAAAGCTGCGGATTGCAGGAAGATATCAATGTAATGGTCAGGTGAGCAGAACAGTGTCAAATGGAATTCAATCCGGCTAAGTGTGAGGTAATGCATTTGGGGAGGTCTAACAACACAAAGGAATACACATTAAATGGAACGACAGTGAAAAGTGTAGAGGAACAAAGGGAGCTTGGAGTGCAGGTCTATAGATCCCTGAAGGTAGCAGGCCAGGTAGATAAGGTGGTTAAGGTGGCATATGGAATACTTGCCTTTATTAGTCAAGCCATGGAATACAAGAGCAAGGATGTTATGTTTGAACTGTATAAAACACTGGTTAGGCTGCAGTTGGAGTACTGTGTGAAGTTCTGGTCACCACATTACAGGAAAGATGTGATTGCACTGGAAAGGGTGCAGAGGAGATTTACAAGAATGTTGTCTGCACTGGAGAATTTTGGCTGTGAGGAAAGATTGGAGATGTTGGGTCTGTTTTCTTTCGAACAGAGGCTGAGGGGAGACCTTATTGAGGTGTATAAAATGATGAAGTTGGATAGAGTGGATAGGAAAGACCGGTTTCACTTGGCAGTGGGGTCAACAACCAGGGGGCATAGATTTAAAGCAATTGAGGGGAGGTTTAGAGGGGATATGAGGTGATATTTCTTCACCCACAGAGTGGTAGGGGCCTGGAACTCACTGCCTGAAAGGGTGGTAGAGGCAGAAAGCCTCACCACATTAAAAAATTACTTGGATGTGCGCTTATAATGCCATAACCTACAGGGCTACGGGCTAAGTGCTGGAAAGTGGGACTAGGCCGGATAGTTCTTGATCAGCCAGCGCAGACACGATGGGCCGAAATGGTCTCCTTTCGTGCTGTAAATTTCTATGATTCTATGTTCTATGAGCAAGGAAGTTCTGCTGAACACACTTCAGAAATTCTTCCTCGTCTCTGCCCTTTACACAGCTGCAGCTTCCAAAATCCGGAGTTCCAAAATCCGGAATGTTCCGGACTGGTCAGTGGCATGGTCATCTGGAATCCATAAAATGTTCCAGAATCCGGACCCGCCGACGCTAGGCCTCGCCTCACCACATCTCACCGTGCCCTTACCTCGGGGCCTCCTCAGCGGCGGGGCCCTGCCTGAACAGCTCTTCTGCAGCGGGGCCCCGCCCGATCACCTTCTTCGCAGCGGGGCCCCGCCCGATCACCTCCTCCGCAGCGGGGCCCCGCCCGATCACCTCCTCCGCAGGGGGGCCCCGCCCGATCACCTCCTCCGCAGCGGGGCCCCGCCCGATCACCTCCTCCGCAGCGGGGCCCCGCCCGATCACCTCCTCCGCAGCGGGGCCCCGCCCGATCACCACCTCCGCAGCGGGGCCCCGCCCGATCACCACCTCCGCAGCGGGGCCCCGCCCGATCACCACCTCCGCAGCGGGGCCCCGCCCGATCACCTCCTCCGCAGCGGGGCCCCGCCCGATCACCTCCTCCGCAGCGGGGCCCCGCCCGATCACCTCCTCCGCAGCGGGGCCCCGCCCAACGACCTCATCGATTGGGCTGGCGGCCTGAACAGCTCCTCAGCAGGGCCCACCCCCCTTCTGACGTTCCACAATCCGGAAATACCCGAACTTGGGCTCGGGTGCCTCCGGATTCGAGAAGTTAGAAAGACGATCCAAAGTCCAAAAAAGCGCGGAACGGCCTCTGTCCCAAATTCTGGACGCTGCACCTGTATTACGATTCCAGTCTATATTAGGATAGTTGGAGTCCCCCGTTATTATTACTCTATAGTTCTTGCACACCTCTGTAATTAGTCTGCAAATTTGTGCCTCCATATCTTTCCCACTATTTGGTGGTCTATAGAATACACCTAGTAGTGTAATGGCACCTGTATTATTTCTTAAACTCCTCCAGGACATGCTCCCTCTCTAGCACTGTAACATTCTCCTTAACCAATACTGCCACTAGCTCCTATCTTTCCTGAACACCTTATAACCAGGAATATTTAATAACCAATCTTGCCCTTTTTTGAGACAGGTCTGTTATTGCCACAGCATCATATTCCCATGTGGCTATTTGTGCCTGCAGCTCACTTACCTTGTTTACTACACTTTGTGCATTCACATACATACACTGTAAACCCATCTTAGACCATCTTGCATGCTCTCTTAGTTGAACCCCACCTAATATCTTACTTTAGTGTTCTCTGACTCTCCCAATCCCATGAGCAATCATTTCCCATTTCTAATGTTACATCCTGGTGCCCATCCCCCTGCCAAATCAGTTTAAATCTCCCCAACAGCACTTGCAATCCTCCCCGGATATTGGTTCCGGCCTGTCGATGTGCAACCTGTCCAGCCTGTACAGGTCCCACCTCCCCCAATTCCCCACAAATCTGAAGCCCTCCCTCCTGCACCATCTCTCCACCATGCATTCATCTGCTCTATCATCCTATTTTTATACTGACTTGCGCGTGGCACCGGGAATAATCCGGAGATTACTACCTTTGAGGTCCTGCTTTTTAATCTCTTTCCTAGCTCCCTAAAATCTGCCTGCAGAATCTCATCCCTCTTTATCATTGCTACCAATATGGACCACGACCTCTAGTTGTTCACCCTCCCCCCTCAGAATGTTTTGAAGCCACTCAGTGACATCCTTAACCCTGGCACCAGGGAGGCAACATTCCATCCTGGAATCATGTCTGAAGCTGCAGAAACGCCTGTCTGCTCCCCTAACTATTGAATCCTCTACCACTATTGCTCTCCCACTCTTCTTCCTCCCACTCTGTACAGCTGAGCCAACCTTGGTGTCACGGACTTGGCTCTGGCTGTATTCCCCAGAGGAACCATCACTCTCACCGGTACTCAAACAAATATTGGTTGGAGAGCGGGATGCACTCAGGGGACTCCTGCACTACCTGCCTGGTCCTCTTTTTCTGTTTGGCGGTCACCCATTGCCTCTCTGCATGTGCCCTCCCTATCTGTGGGGTGACCACCTCCTGAAACGTGCTAACCACAAAGCTCTCAGCCTCGTGGATGCACCGCAGCGACGGCTCCAGATCAGAAACCTGGAGCTCGAGCTCCTCCAACTGATGACACTTCTTGCACATGTTTGTCCTGGATTTCCCACATGGCACAGGATGTGCATTCCACAGGACTGAGCTGTCCTGCCGTGCCATTATTTATTCGACTATTAACTACTTCACAGAAACTCAAGACTAAGTTGTATCTAATTCAAGTTATTAATATATATTAACAGTTACTAATTTAATATAGTATTAAGAGTTACTAATTTAATATAGTATTAAGAGTTACTACTCTACTAACTCCTGCTTTATCCCTAACCAGCTATTTAACTCCGGCCCCTAACTTGAAAAAAAAAACCAGTACCAACCAGTTACCAGCTATCCTGAGACGTCACAGTTAATAAGGTGGTTAACAAAGTGAATGGGTTCCCTGGCTTTGTAAATAGGGGCATTGAATACAAAAACAAGGCAGTGTATATAATTCTGAGCACCACACTTTAGGAAGGATGTCAAGGCATTGGAGAGGGTACAGAGGAAGTTTACAGGATGAAACCAGGGATAAGGGTCTTCAGTTATATGGAGAGATTAGAGAAGCTGGGATTGTTCTCTTTAGAGCAGATTATATGGAGTTTTGATAGAGCAAGTAGGGAGCAACTGTTTCCTCTGGCAAGTGGGTGGGTAACAAAAGGATTTAAAATAGTTGCCAGAAGAACTAGATGGGAAATGAGGAGAATTTCTTTTCCACACAGAGGGTTGTTGAGATCTGGAACACAATACCTGAAAGAGTGGTGAAAGCAGTTCCCAGAGCAACTTTCAAAAGGCAATTGGCATGTACTTGAAGAGGACTCATTTGCAGGATTATGGGGGAAAAGCTGGGAAGTGGGACTAAATTGGACAACTCTTTCAAAGAGCTGGCATATGCATGACAGGCCGAATGGCCTCCTTCTGCCTTGCACGATAGTATGATTCTACGATATCCAATTGTGGGTATGTCAAATTATGGAAAGGACTGTCGAAGACTGCAGGGGGACACGGATAAGCCAACAGATAAGTTGTAGATGCAGTTCAATGTAGAAAAATGCCAAGCAATACACTTTTGATGCAAGAGTGGGAATGAGAATTCACCTAAATGATGTGTAGATCCACTGGTCTGAAAGATAGCTGAACCATATACATTTACAGCACAGGAGGCACCCCTTTCAATCTATTGTGCTTCTGCCTCTTTGCTAGAGCAGTCTAAAAGTAATCCCACTGCCCTCTCTTCTCCTCATAATCTTCATTAGTGTGCCCAGTCCCATGTATCCAAGAATGCTGAAAAATACCTTTCACTTGTCCTAACCTACTGGAGAACAATGGTATATAATTAAGGTCTTTCCTACATTATATATAAGACTGAGCATCGCTGCAGATTGTTACAATTTCATTTTCTTTAAAAAATGAATTACGGTCACCAAAAGATTAAAACAAAATCTGTATTATGACGACTGTACTGTTATTTCTTACTTACCCATAGAAGATATAGTGGTCCCACTAGGTGGGGATATTTGCAATAATCTGGGATCTATAAATGGTGTGAATGATGAGGAGGATTTATGTTTCTGGAGTGTGTTTCCTGCTGACTGGGTCTGGAATAGGAACATTCAATTATAATGAATTAAAGAAATTTAAAAGCAAAATACAGAATGCATCCAATAAAGATTCCTAGTTAATAGTATTGGCATATGCCTGCATTTAATTTTTTTGCGCATAATAAAACCATGTCAAAATACATGATTCATTTACTTTTAAAATGGTAGCTAATTTTGCATTTTTAAGTGATCACAATTATATAACTTGAGTTTTCTTTCTCGTGTCATTTGAATTTATTTGACATGTACCTATCTTTACCACACATGAAACCAGACTAAATGTCTATGTTGTATCCAAGAACATAATAAATCACAATCAAACTTGGTGCACACACATATGAACATGTTTTAACATCAAAATTTGTGTCAATTTCAAACTAAAGCTGTATATTGTATACAAATAAAATGTTGCAGGAAAGAGATTTTTAAAATCAACCCTATCTCGTGATCAAAAGAAATGTTCCAATGGTTCTACAGTCAATAATTTAATGTAAATTAGATTTGATAGATTAGATTATATAGTGGTTGTTAGCCTCAAATTTAAACATGTTGTTGTCCAGTTATCTGTTTCATTGCCATCTTTGATTACTGGACATTTTAACAATGCATAATTTTAACAAGGTGCACAGTATTTTAGTAAAGCTGCCACATTTGATCAGAAATGTATAGCTTTGGAAGTACTTTTTGTGTGAAGTGATGCAGCATGTGTATATAGATATTCCTTTCAAGCATGTCGGTGACTCCCTGGATACTACAGATTTTTTTTTAAAGCTATTACTTTATAGTTTAAAAAGCTGATATATAATGCGCTATCAACATTTTAAACTGTGAACACAGGCATTTTTGGGTACGACCAAACAAGTACAAGGTCTTATCTGGAAGCTGTAATACAGTCTTAGTGTTCATTATATAGGCATATTGTAAAAATATTAAACAGGATGGTCAAGAAAATCATACCAGCAACTATTCTTATTTGCTTGGCTGTTTATTTATGAGCCATATGCTTTGTGCATAAAGTAATTAAAAAAAAATCCTCATGCAGTTTAGAGGTTGTGCTTAATTGAGTGTCTCCAAAGTTAAATTAATTTATATCAAACAGGTTTTACAGCAGAAAGATGCAGCCTTTCAAATGACTGTTTTAATAGTGGACATATGATTTAAATTATTTAATATACAATTTATATAACATAAATCAAATCATTCCGATTGGGTGATCAATTAAAAAGACTAGCCAATATTTCAGTCGCTAAAAACATTGCTATGTAAAAGAGAAGTTCAACTGCTTACAACCTTATATCAATGAATTAGGAAAACGGAATGACTAATGAAGTTCATTGCTACACCTCATTTCCAATGCAAATTACATGATTTGGAGCAATTAAATTTATAAGCATAATTAGACAATCATTCAGACTCATGTTCAAGATAATTTACATGAATTTTGCATGTCATGGCAATAAAATGAAAATCTGTAATAATTAATGAGTCCTTTGAAAACTTAATTGAAGGATTAAAATATACCTGAAATAATTTTTTAAGTACTAAAAGGTATATTCTGTATCAAGAAAAAATGCTACAAAAAAAATACATTTTAGTACTATGAATGTTCCATGCAGTTATTACCAGAAGACCAATGTAGCAACAACCACACAACATAGTTCAAACTTCTAAATTCCTCCTTTAAAAGGTACTACATCAAAACACTGATGTACCTATGATATATTGAGCAATAATATCACATTGCAATACTAAGTTAAGAAAGTTTTGAAAGATTGCCTTAAAAGAGATACTCTCATTTGCAAAAAAATGATTACAATTATTCTATTTAAGTTACTTATTTTTGAATGTATTTTAACATTTGAAAGCTGACTCCACTTGGATAGAGTGTATTGCTGGAATTTGAGCCCGACAGCATGATGGAACTGAACTGGTGAATACATTTAAAGCAGCAAGATCACTAAAGCACTCTGGATTGTACTGCAGTGAAAGTTCAGCTCCATCACAGACTCAGCAATTCCTCCACACTAATACATTACAATCCATTCCAAAAATCAGTGCTATTGTTGAACCAAAACTGTGTTGCTTCCAAAACTACAATAAAGTTATATTTTAGCTTTAATTTCCCCAAAAGGGAACTATGAAGCCATGTCCTGGTATCAATGATATTTTGACGAAAAGATAACATTGCAACTAATGGAGTTGCAACATTTTCACAAAAATAACCCATTCACATCTACCCAATCGAATTTAAATTACACTAAAGAGTGGCAGAGAGAGAGGGGGCAGCGAGAGAGAGAGAGGGCGGGGGCAGCGAGAGGGAGAGAGGGCGGGGGCAGCGAGAGGGAGAGAGGGCGGGGGCAGCGAGAGGGAGAGAGGGCGGGGGCAGCGAGAGGGAGAGAGGGAGGGGGCGGGCGGGGAGCGGGCGGGCGAGCAGGGAGCCGGCGGGCGAGGGGGCGGGAGGCGGAGCGAGGGGGCGGGAGGCGGAGCGAGGGGGCGGGAGGCGGAGCGAGGGGGCGGGAGGCGGAGCGAGGGGGCGGGAGGCGGAGCGAGGGGGCGGGAGGCGGAGCGAGGGGGCGGGAGGCGGAGCGAGGGGGCGGGAGGCGGAGCGAGGGGGCGGGAGGCGGAGCGAGGGGGCGGGAGGCGGAGCGAGGGGGCGGGAGGCGGAGCGAGGGGGCGGGAGGCGGAGCGAGGGGGCGGGAGGCGGAGCGAGGGGGCGGGAGGCGGAGCGAGGGGGCGGGAGGCGGAGCGAGGGGGCGGGAGGCGGAGCGAGGGGGCGGGAGGCGGAGCGAGGGGGCGGGAGGCGGAGCGAGGGGGCGGGAGGCGGAGCGAGGGGGCGGGAGGCGGAGCGAGGGGGCGGGAGGCGGAGCGAGGGGGCGGGAGGCGGAGCGAGGGGGCGGGAGGCGGAGCGAGGGGGCGGGAGGCGGAGCGAGGGGCGGGAGGCGGAGCGAGGGGCGGGAGGCGGAGCGAGGGGGCGGGAGGCGGAGCGAGGGGGCGAGAGAGAGCGGCAGACGGGCAGTGAGAAATGCAGAGAGAAACCGGTTAACAGTTGTACAGTCATGCGCCTAAGGCAGACAAGATGCGTGATGATGCTTGTGTGAAGAGACGGGGGTGGGGGTGGGGGGCAGAACGAGATGGGGGCGAACGCCGAGGGGGGGGGGGTGGGGGGCGTGGCGAGACAGAGAGTGGGGGACGCAGCGAGACAGAGAGTGGGGGACGCAGCGAGAGCGCTGGACAGAGAGCGGGTCAGCGAGAGCGCGAGACAGAGAGCGGGTCAGCGAGAGCGCGAGACAGAGAGCGGGGGCAGCGCGAGCGCGGGCGGGAGCACGAGCGGGGGCAGAGAGAGGACAGAGAGAGAGAGAGAGGACAGAGAGAGAGTGAGATGGGACAGAGAGAGAGAGAGAGAGAGAGAGAGAGAGAAAGAGAGCGAGCGAGAGGAGAGAGAGAGAGAGAGAGAGGAGAGAGAGAGAGCGAGAGCGAGAGGAGAAAGAGGAGAGAGAGAGAGAGAGAGGGGACAGACGGAGAGAGAGCGAGAGCGGACAGAGAGAGAGAGAGGGGGAACAGAGAGAGAGAGAGAGAGAGAGAGAGAGAGAGAGAGAGAGAGAGAGAGAGAGGAGGACAGACAGAGAGAGGGAGACAGACAGAGAGAGAGAGAAAGAGAGAGCGGGGGGTCAGACAGAGAGAGAGCGAGAGCGGGGGGAGAGAGAGAGAGAGAGAGAGGGCGGACA